>NW_022196891.1:83798553-83803597 GCF_008632895.1 Mastomys coucha
AAAAAAAGAAAGAAAGAAAAGAAAAGAAGAAAGGAAAGAAAGAAGGAAAGGAAGGAAGAAAGGAAGGAAGGAAGGAAAAGAATGCCAAGGGTCTTGCAGCTTGACAAAAACCTTGTCTCAGTAACTCAGCTTCCCTTGTCTTACGGCTTCTATCCCTGTATTCCCTTCTCTTTGATTGGAATGCATTACCTCAGTGGGCAAGGGTTAGCTTTACTATGGTCCTAATCAACACTTGGCTGGAAATATATACAGACAGTTTTCATGTTTTATCTAATAGGAAAAACTCGAGGAGTTTGAAAAATGAAACATTCTTTGAAGTTCATTGCTAACCCTCGCCCACTTTGCACAGAGCTACCCTTCCTGCTAACGAAAGGGAACAGAAATGCCTCTGACATATTTTCCACCCAGCCCTTTTCGAGGCGATTCTTTTCATTGCTTTGGTAAGTCAATCATGCGAACAGGTACCAGTTATTCTGTGTCTGCCTTGGGCTAAATAGAGCAGGTGACAGAAACCCCTTCAGGTTGTCAGGGATTGATGTAAAATGCCCACAGACTTCCCGGCTTATCATCTTCATCGTGTTGACTAATGCTTTTCCCATGTCCTTACATGTTGGTAAATTAAAGGAACCGGCTAGACAGTTCAGTCAACAGTTTACCGAAATGAACCTCATTAGTGAGGTGCAGCTGTCACGGGAGTGTAATTTAATCCTATTGAATTATCACTCAAAAAATGCCTAAGTGTCTGGTTTTTATACACTGGATAGAGGGTTTGCTACTAATACTGTCACATCTCCAGCTGATGAGGAAGAAAAGAAGCAAAAAAAAGTACTACGCAGGGACTGCCTGTTCCCACCCGCCCCGCTCAATCAGACTACCAGTGTCAACTCCTGAACAGAATATTGCTTTTCACTGCAGATCAAACGCATCCCACGGATCTCAGATTTTCTTCTCAGATCTCAGATGTAAAGGGCGAGTGTGGAATGCTTGCTCTCTCTGTTACTTCCTTCATTTACAATTGAAAAAAAAAGAAAAGAAAAAGAAAAGAAAAAACCTTATTGGCGCAAAGCCAATTTGAACAGAAAGCTCTGTTTCTCAAATGTTGATGGAATTCTTTACTGTGGGATATTTGTAAACAGCTGTCGACTGTACTTTGTAAATGGCAAAGCCAGCACATGAGATTCCTTTCTAATAGCTGTGTCCTTGCTGTGATTTCTGAAGTATTTGGAGGTGAGCTGTGTCTGGGGAGAAGGACTGAAGGCACATTGCTGAGTGGAGGAGCTACCTGTCTCTAACGTCTAGGACATATGTGTAACTGTCCCCCCGAGCGGTAAAAAAATTATCACGATATTGTCAAAGTATGATTTGTGAAGTATTAATGATTTCATTAATCAGCCTATTTTAAATAAATGGAATGATATTTTTATTAACCTAAGAAAATCAGCCAAAAAAAAATATAACTACATCTTAAAAGTTATTTATCAGCTCTGTGGTTAAGAGCACTGGATGCTCTGGCCAAGGACCTGGGTTCTATTCCCAGCACCTGTGTCAAGTAATGCGCAACTGCCTGTAACTCTAGCTCTCTTCTGAGTTCTATGGGCAGGCACACTCAGTGTACACATATCTGTCTGCTACACACACACACACCCATACACACACACATACACACACATACACACACACACACACACACACACACACAATTAAAAAGAAAATAAATTTTAGAAAAATTGTTCTCTGGAGCAGGAGAAATGGCTCGGTGATAAAGAGAGCGTGCTGCTTTCACAGAGGACCTGGGTTCAGTCTGCAGCACCCACACGGCCGCTGACAGACATCTGCAAGTCAGTTTCAAGGGGGTCTGGCACCCTCTTTTGCTCTCAGTAAGCATTACATCATATTGTGCACACGCAGACAGAATACTACAACACATAAGATAAATACACCCAAAAATGAGAATAAAACAAATGAGTTACTCTGGCATAGACGAATTTATGGTGATCTACCTTAATCGTAAGAGCTAATATTTCACATGTGCTTAATATATATCAACCCTTCTATGGCAATTATTTTACGTGAGTAATGTGTTTCATGCCTTTTAAGAAATCAAAGACTTGGTTTTAATTTGATCAGAAATTTGCATCTAAAAATAAAAATGATGAAACTTTTTTTTCTTTCTTTCTTTTTCTTTTTCTTTTTTTTTTTCTTTTTTGGAGACAGGGTTTCTCTGTGCAGCTCTCGCTGTCCTTGGAACTCACTCACTCTGTAGACCAGGCTGGCCTCAAACTCAGAAATCCGCCTGCCTCTGCCTCCCAAGTGCTGGGATTAAAGGCGTGCGCCACCACCGCCTGGCAAGATGATGAAACTTAATTCAAGATGATCCAGTTGACAAATGGTAAGCACCGTGCTTGAACCCACAACCTGTGAGCATGACTCTGCCAACCACTGTGGTAACAGCTATGAAGTCACAGCGTCAGAACCAGATCGGGGGGGGGGGCCCAGATGTTTGCACGTGTCACTGCCGCTGGCCACCAGCCTTGTTGTTGTCCGTTCTTCCCTACTCTCACGGCAGATTAACTATGGTACTGGGTCTGGCTGCTACCAAATTGCGGTGCATTCGGGTCATGTGATAATTTATGTATTGGCTCCCGGAGCATCTGGAGGGCTGGCTGATGTCCCTGTGAGAGCGTACTGTTTGTTGTGCTCTTATGAACACGGGGATTGTAAATTACATGGCTGCTCTCTCAGCACTCTTATGCCCCTCCAACCTCCCCCCACTGACCCTCCATGTACCTGTCAGGCTTCACTAAAGATGCACTAAATTCTAAAGGCTGCAAACTGGCTCTACATAATAGGTGGATAAAAATGGGCAATGGAGCTTCATGACCCCATTCAGATGTCAGGTAGCTAGGCCCACCCGAGAAATGAAAACCGACCTAGCCTGGAAGAAGATGCCGGAAAAGCACACCTGTTCGCATTTCTCATTTTTCCCCATGAAGAAAAAGAATCAGAACTAGACAGTGCACGTTCATCTTTATGTCCTCCAATGGAATTGAAGCTTATACAGAACTCCAAGGTTACTCTGGATGCACAGCGCTTCTTGATCTGAGCATTAATTTAAAGATTTATTTTCAACATATGTGTCTCTCTATGTATGCACCACATCAGTGCAGTGCTCACACAGGTAGA
The DNA here is from genome assembly GCF_008632895.1 of Mastomys coucha. Taxonomy (NCBI): domain Eukaryota; kingdom Metazoa; phylum Chordata; class Mammalia; order Rodentia; family Muridae; genus Mastomys; species Mastomys coucha. The sequence goes on from NW_022196891.1 coordinate 83,801,737, forward strand.
AGAGGTTGGGGGCTGGTGAGATGGCTCAGCGGGTAAGAGCACTGACTGCTCTACCCAAGGTCCTGATTTCAAATCCCAGCAAGCACATGGTGGCTCACAACCACCTGTAATGAGATCTGCCGCCCTCTTCTGGTGCGTCTGAAGATAGCTACAGTGTACTTACATATAACAATAAATAAATCTGTGGGCTGGAGCGAGCAGAGTCTGAGCGAGCAGGGCTGACTGGAGTGAGCAGAGGTCCTAAATTCAATTCCCAACAACCACATGAAGGTTCACAACCATCTGTACAGCTACGGTGTACCCATATACATAAAATAAATAAATAAATCTTTCAAAAAATAAAAGATGGAGGAGGTTGTCAGATCCCCTGTAGATGGGGCTGCGGGTGGTTGTGAGCTGCGCAATGTTGGTTCTGGGAACTGAGCTCAGGACCTCTGGAGGAGCAGCAAGGGCTTTTAGCCACTGAGCCATCTCTCAAGATTCAACTCTTATTTTCTACAAGACTCAGACACATAGGACAAGTCTGCCACTTTTACCAGTTCTGGGCAACCTCATTTGGGAACTACTAAAGATGCAGTGAGCTAGCCCACGAGTCTATGTTCTAGCCCCTGCCACATATGTGATTTCCAATCCATGCCCAGGGATCCCCTGGCACAAAAATTCCTGTGGTGCCCCAGAAAGGTGTTACATGTTGTCAATGCTTTGGTTGGACCTGTGTCAGTCAACAGCACTGAGTACAGCATAGTAAGGCTTTAGACAAATGAACACAAGCTCCGTAAATGAAGATACAGGTTGCTGAACTTTCCCCAGGCATGGCAGAGTGGGATGGGGAGAACCCAGACACGCCATAGCATTTGCTCCCTCCAGAATCCACTGAGCTAAGTCACAGCAGAAAAGTAACTGCAGTCACAATTCCTACCCTGTGTTCTTTATCAGGTGTGTGCATTCTTTCTACGAACCTGGTAACAAACGCAAGAATGAAGGACATGTTATATTCTAGCTGTCTTTGGAATTGGCATGCCACTGCTATTCTTCTGAGTGTCTTCTGAGTACTCCATGCAAGTCACGTGTGCACATCATGTGCGCACAGCTGTCTAGTCATCCTTACTTATAAAGAGCATGCGTCCGCCCCCATTCCACACCCAGCAGCATCGTGTCTCGCCATTCATAAGAGCCATCATTCATTTTCTCTTTGACTGCTTCTCATCTCTGATGCACCTCCCTCAACCCTATTATTCTTCATCCACTCTTGGGATGTTCCAGGTTCCTCTCGTTAGAACTCTGACAGAATGGAAGAACTCTTTGCCTGATAAAGAACATCGGGAAAGGTTTAGATTGAGAGTCTGCGAGTGGAAAGAACAGTTCGAGGCTTAACTGCATCTGAGATGTATCTGAGATAGCTGAGGGAGCGATCTCCACTGTGCCGATCTGCGCTCACAGGAAGTTTTGTCTGGAAAATAAAAACTGCTCCGAACAGTCCAACGTTCAGGGGTAGGTGAGAGCTCGAAAAAGATGAAGAAGGCAGGAGAACTCAGCACACAGTGGGGACTCAGCACACAGTGGGGACTCAGCACACAGTGAGAACTGAGCACACAGTGGAAACTGAGCATAGAGTGGGAACTCAGCACACAGTGGGAACTGAGCACACAGTGGGAACTGAGTCCACAGTAGGAACTGAGCATAAAATAAAAACTGAGCTACAGTGGTAACTGAGCACACTATGAGAATTGAGTACAGAGTGGGGACTCAGCATACAGTGGGAACAGAAGATTCAGTGGGTACTGGGCACATGCTAGGAACCGAGGGTCCAGTAGAGAACTGAGCACACAGTGGGAACTGAGTACACAGTTGGAACTGAACA
>NW_022196891.1:83804371-83807779 GCF_008632895.1 Mastomys coucha
ATACAGTGGAACTGAGCACACAGTGGGAACTGGAGATACAGTGGGTACTGGGCACACAGTAGGAACTGAGGGTCCAGTAAGAACTGAGCACACAGTGGGAACTGAGTACAGTTAGAACAGAGCATACAATAAGAACTAAGTACACAGTAAGAACTAAGCATACAGTGGGAACTGAGCACACAGTAGGAACTGAGCACACAGTGGGAACTGAGCACACAGTGGGAACTGAGCACACAGTGGGTACTCGTGAATAATTAATTACTATTACAGTGCACATTTGTCACAGAGTTCATCACCTAATCCTTTGAAATTGTTGAATACTTTTCATTTCTTCTGTTCACCATGAATCCTATATCCACTTCAATAGTAACTTTAAAGAGAGTTAGCCCCAGAGATGTTCTCCAAGACAATCAATGGCAGGTCAGATGGAGAAATTTCTAGAATGGATGTTTATGGTTAAAAGTGATTATAAGTCTTATCCGTACAGAGACAAACTGAAAAGGGCTGTGCCCCTAAGAGGACTGGCAGTCAGACAGAGAAATGCAAGAAGGAAGCTCCCACATGATAGCTGAGAGAAGGGAGCCCCCAATGATAGCTGAGAGAAGGGAGCCCCCAATGATAGCCGAGGGAGGGAGACCCCAGTGATAGCTGAGGGAAGGGAGCGAGTTCCCAGTGATAGCTGAGGGAAGGGAGCCCCCAATGATAGCCGAGGGAGGGAGCCCCCAGTGATAGCTGAGGGAGGGAGCCCCCAATGATAGCTGAGGGAAGGGAGCCCCCAGTGATAGCTGAGGGAGGGAGTCCCCAATGATAGCTGAGGGAAGGGAGCCCCCAATGATAGCTGAGGGAAGGGAGCCCCCAATGATAGCTAAGTGAAGGGAACCCCTAATGATAGCTGAGGGAGGGAGCCCCCAATGATAGCTGAGGGAAGGGAGCCCCCAATGATAGCTGAGGGAAGGGAGCCCCCAGTGATAGCCGAGGGAGGGAGACCCCAATGATAGCTGAGGGAGGGAGACCCCAGTGATAGCTGAGGGAGGGAGACCCCAATGATAGCTGAGGGAGGGAGACCCCAATGATAGCTGAGGGAGGGAGACCCCAATGATAGCTGAGGGAGGGAGACCCCAGTGATAGCTGAGGGAGGGAGACCCCAAACCCCCAATGATAGCTGAGGGAGGGAGCCCCCAATGATAGCTGAGGGAAGGGAGCCCCCAATGATAGCTAAGTGAAGGGAACCCCTAATGATAGCTGAGGGAGGGAGCCCCCAGTGATAGCCGAGGGAGGGAGACCCCAATGATAGCTGAGGGAGGGAGCCCCCAGTGATAGCTGAGGGAGGGAGCCCCCAAACCTCTAGTGATAGCCGAGTGAGGGAGCCCCCAATGATATCCGAGGGAGGGAGACCCCAAACCCCCAATGATAGCTGAGAGACTCTTGCTCACTGCAAGCAAAACCAGCAGAGCAAGGCTGAGAACTCCCCTGGAGACCACCTCCTCCTAGCTGGCAGACACCTCAGCCCGTGACTTGGTTTAACAGTATAATACAAAGTTCTGAAGATTCTAGGCCTTCTCACTGGAGCTAGCTGTGAAAATTAAGACCTGCCTGACCATCTCAGATGCCATGGTAAAGTGTCAACCAAGTCTTGGTAGCTGAAGACCAGCGGAGTTCCTGTTGGACTTCACTTTATTCATTTACTTTTTCTTGAATGATTTTGTTGGTGTTTGTTTCTTTGTTTGAAGAAGGCTCTCAGCCCTATATCCTGGGCTGCCACAGGACTTCCTGTATCACCCAGGCTGACCTCAAACACAGTTCTCCTGCCTCTTTTGAGTGTTGGGATTATAGGTGCAGGTCACTATGCTCAACCTATTCATCCATGTTATGCATAGTTGCTTATTACAAATATATTGTGATCTATGATTTTTTTAAAAAAATAATCCACTTAAAATAGACTTTAAAGTAATTTATAATTATAAATATGTTTACACTTATAAATACATCCATAAGTAAATTATAGTTAATCCATTTATAGGAGGAAATTTCCAGTAAACTAGACACAAGTAATAATCGTAACAGTCCTTAATTGTAAAAAGCTTCAAAAGTCTTGGAGAGCTTAATTCCCTGTAAAGTGAAATTTTGTTAATTATATTCTATTTTACCAAAGCATACCAAGTAGCAATTTTTTCTACTTAATTCACTGTCATCTGGATAATCTGTGTGCACAGCTCTTTTTAAATTAAAATGTCACAAATATTTGATACTTTTTAAATTAAAAGTATCACAAAAACAGTATTGTAGCCATTTTCTTCCTTGTCTTTGTCTTCCCTTTTCTTCCCCTTCCCCTTCTCTTCCTGTTTCCTGCTTGGGTGGAACCCAAGGCTCAGTGCATGCTAAGTTCACTCTTTACTGGTGCGATCACCTCACCCTCCAGTAACACTTTGTATTATCACAGCTAAGAAGGTGACGTTAAAGGATCCAGCCAGTAGAGCCAGGGATGTTACAGAACACCCTAGAATGGACACATAAGTTCCCACGACAAAGTGTTAGCCAGAGAAACATCGCTAGGATAAAGGCTGAGCCGTCTTCCAACATGTGGAACACACAGAGGGTGGGTAGGAAATGGCTGTAGGTCTAACCTACAATACAATATTTCAACACTCAGTCCTGTGTAAACCAGAAGCACATGAGGGGAACACATGAGATATTTCTCTGGTCTTTAAGTGAACTAACTCCAAGGTTTCCTTAGAGATGCACATAATGAGCTTGGTGGCTTGACTCCCATACTCTGCAGTTCCAGAGACATTCAAAATAGTTTCTAGGGTGTGACAGCAATGCTTAGAGAAAGGCATCCCCCTGTTGATATTATTGGATGCCAAATAACAACCCTCTTGGCATGTAATGTAACCAAAACTAAGGCAGGCATAGGCAGAAGGTATTGCTGAAAATGGCTTATGGAGCCTGTTTTCCTGACATGTTCTATGATAAATCTGCTAGCGTAGTCTCGACAGTTTCCCCCAGCTGCTTCCTCCGTGAGTTACCGTGACCCTAGCCTTTGCAAACTTTGGACTGTGCCTTTTACAGCAGGACCTTGTGGTCAGCTAGATTTCACATAGTCTTTTAAAGATGCGTTTCAAAGCTTTAGGACTCTGACAGTTCCTGGGTGATGCTATCCCTGTCTCCCCTACTAAGGAATCCTGGCAAGGGGCTTCTCTGCGGGACGTCTGTCTGTCTGTCTGTCTGTCTGTCTGTCTGTCTGTCTGTCTGTCTCCCCAAGGCAAAGCCAGAAGCCCAGAGTAGCAGGAATACATGACAATTGGACTATCTCTGACATAGCAATTGGAGGACACCATTTTCTTTTCATACGAAGCCAAATTGGATCAAATTGGACTCGGATATTTTCTGGAAAAAGTCTGCTTTAAA
>NW_022196891.1:83807789-83828912 GCF_008632895.1 Mastomys coucha
CCCCCCCCCCGTCATGTTTAAGGAGCAGTTTTGACTTAGTTGCTTGCAGTAACCTCCTCCTTTGTTCTGTCACGCACAGGTTCAAACCCTGTCTTATTTAGAAGTCCTCTCCACCTGCTTTTAGCTTCCACCCCTTTCAGCACTGCCACGGCCAAGCTTTCAGACTTTCCGCTCCTGCACAGCTCTTCCGGTTGCCCCGTCCCGCCCATCTGATTAATTGTTCACACTAGACTTATAGCAGTGGTTCTTCTATTAATCTTTAGATTTAATCTAAGCGTGTAACTTGAGGGGCTGGAGGGATGGTCCAGTGGATAATCTGCTGGCCAAGCAAGTGCGAAAACCTGCGTTCAGATCTCTACAACCCATGTAGATCTGGATGGGCTATGGTGAGTCTGGAACGCCAGCTCTCCTATGGTGAGATGGAATGGAGATGTAGACAGGAGAATCCCCTAGCTAACCTGGGTTATCCATCATCTAACAAGGAGACCTACCTCGAACAGAAAGTGAGGATAGACACACGGGGTTGTCCTCTGACTTCTGCATGTGCACTGCAACATGTGTGCATCCATACTCACACACACATGGGCACACGCACACACAATCTCTCTCTCACACACACACACACACACACACACACACACACACAGAATTGTTTTAAGTGTAGCACAATGCAGACACACAGTAACTCCCCAGATAAAAGCTGATTCAATGAATAAAGGCTGACACACATTCAACTAAATTGTAGGTCTGTGTTAGTGATTCCAAAACACTGGTTTGTATACACATTTTTATCAGTGCCTCCTTAGCTGAGAGCATTAAGCCTGATTGTGAACACAGTGCAGGTGGGATTTATCTATAATTAACACTATATCTTAGAGTAAATCTAAGTGTCTTAGCCAGTAGGAGGATGTTAGAATAAATACTATTAAGGTTTATGTCTGTCTGGAGCCCCTTATAGTCCACAAATACTCTATAACATTATATCTTTAGAAGATATGAGATGATTTTAAGCAAAAACTTAATTGTAAATAAAGGAGATCATTGTAGTGGCCCAGCTAATCCATCACACATTCATACCAGACAGCTAGGCCTGAAAACTCTTTGGCAAATATTGAATTTTATAACATGCTGTCAAAATGTGGGTGTTGGAGATAAAGTTGTTACAAATTAAATCTGAGACAGAGGACTAGACTCGCCTTTAAGCCAATAAGCATTTGTTAGATACCTATGATGTGTTCCAGACTATTCTGGGCACTAGGGGTGTAGCAGTGTACGATCTGTCCTTAAACCTTAAGTAAGTTCATATTAATTTCATTTTATACAGGAATAATTTGGAAAGAATGGCAGGTTGCTCCTTTAGTACATTGTGAGATATATGGTACTTTCGGATATAGTTAACTCCGGAAGTGAAGGCTACGTGCTTTCTTTTCGTTACTTTGGGAACGCTAGGTTGGATACGTTTGAAGGCTGCAGCCCACAGCGCTGCCCTGGGGCTTAGGTGATTCCAATTGGGAGGATCCTCTCTTCCTATTTTGCCTAGGTAGAGATTACTTCTCATTGTCTTGCAATTATGTAACAAGTAGTTTCATGTAGCTACAAATTTATGTGATAGTATTCAAGGTTTAATCTTCTGTTTGAAAACAAACAGGGCTTAAGGAGAGAGAGGAAGAAGCAGTGAAGACAAGCAGCCCTACCTCGGGTCATTAGTGGCATCCAGGTGTCTGCACATTATAGGGAATTAGTCGCTTTTTGGAAGGAGCTTTTAATTGCTTCATCTAAGTAATGTGGGCAATGGCATACGTGTTTTATTTTAGGACCTATCTAGTCCACTCAGAAAATGTAATGGACCTAATTTTCATTTAGTATAGGTCTGTGCAGTTCCTAAAACATCTAAATGGCTATTAATTTAATCAGGTAATTTAACTATAGCTCTAGAAAAGGCCACCAGCTAGTTGTCATGCAATGATTAGGAGGATGACATTTCTATCCCATGATGCCAGAGGCAGGCTTTGATACATCATTTTCTTTTTGAAGGTTAAACTCAGATAACCTGCCTTTGGCATTTAATTAGCTACATATTAAATACTCTTTTAATAATAAAATGATTAAAATTTTTATTGCTTCTCAAATGAGCCCCCTTTAGACAGATTTAATGACTTGGTTAGATCACTGTAGTTTGTGAACCAAACCTTTTTCAGGCCAGTGTGTTGTAATGATATGGTTTATAGCTTACGAAATGTGTATTTCATTCAAATGATGGCCATAATCATTTCGGATAAAACTGATAATGCTTTCTTCTGTATTTTTAAGTCTGACTGTTAAATGTCACTGGAAAGTAACTAGAAACACATTGACTCAAATTTTCCAGAAATGACCACGTTCAGGATTAATAAAGAGATGATGAAGTGTGTTTGGTATACTGAATCACATATACTAATTGTTTACTCTTTTAAAAAAAATTGTTTCTCATCATTAGAAAAAAAAAATTCTAGAACAACTTTCGAGGACAGACAGAGAGGTGTGAGTGAACTAACTGCATAGCCTCCCCCACAGCTTCAGCTCTGATTAAGACTTTGGTGAAAATGGTCACCAAGAGACTGTTGACTGGTTATTCAGCCTCAGCAAGATTCCAGAAAGAGAGAGTGTCAGTAAAATACCGTAAAATAAGATTAAACAGACAGAATTATCTCCTTAAGAATAAGGAGTAGATATTGCCTGAATGTCTGTGAACAATCTTTTACTTTTACATTAAAAAAAAAACTTAGTTTTCATTCAATTTTTAACTTATCACTTAAATATGTATATATTTTACAGTTTGATTGTTAAACAACTCCTGTATTGAAAGGGCTAGAGCCTTTAAGATGTGGGGCCTAGGAATGGAATTTTAGGTCATTGAAGCACACACTTGAAGTGGAGACGGCACAATAGAAATCTGTTTTCTTCCTTTCTTTTCTCTTTGTTGGTGTGAGCTGAGTGATCTTGCCCCTTCAGGCTCTGTGGAGGTTTGATCAGGTATGGACCCCATAGACTCATGTGTTTGAATGCTCGGCCATAAGGAGTGGCACTATTAGGAGGTGTGGCCTTGTTAGAGTAGGTGTGGCCTTGTTGGAGGAAGTGTGTCACTGTGGGGTTGGGCTTTAAGGTTTCCTACGTTCAAGCTATGCTCAGTGTGACTGAAAGTCTCTTTCTGCTCCCTGTAAATTAAGATGCAGAACTCTCAGCTCCTCCAGCACCATGCCTGCCTGAACGTTTGCCATGTCACCTGAAAAACCTCTGAAACCGTAAGCCAGCCCCAATTAAATATAAGCGTTGCCTTGGTCATGGTGTCTCTTCACCACAATACAACCCTAACTAAGAAAGGTATTTCTACCATCCTGTGCTGCGTTGCCACGGGCCCCAAAGCAGCTAATTATGGACTCACATGTCCAAGGCTGTGTGTCAGGCTCGCCAAGTTATCTCATGGGCTTGCTCTGGTCCTGAGAGGTGGATTAACACAAAACGCTCAGTTCAAGGAGACTGAACAAAAACGCACATCACATCATACAACTGCCCCCCTGACCCAGCGGTAGAACACTTGAGTCAGCCCCGAGGCTGCCTCTCACTCTCTTACTGAGTACTTATTACTGCTGTCCAGTTCCTGATTTCTCTGGCCCCCTATAGCCTTGCTTGTTATAGTCTATGGTCTTATAGACCGTCATGTAGGCTGTCCGTGTGCATGCTACCCTTGTGGACCACCCTTTTTTTTTTTTAACTTATGAAAAGTTTTGTGAGCATTCTTTGTTCCTAGACGCTGACGCGCCCAGTTTCCCTTGTGCGAACACATCCCAGTTGCGCATGCTCACTGCGCTTGATGTTCTCCAGGCTGCTCCACTAGCTTATTCTTACTGAAAATGCTATGACTGTTCTCTTACGGTTCCTATTTTGAACATATGTTTTCATTCCTATTGAGGGCCTAAGAGTAGAATTTATTGGGCTTACAGGCTTAAATTCCGGAGAAATGGTCAATATACTCTGCGTTGTCGTAACTGTCAAGGAGCCTGCCTCGGCTCCTATTAGCTTGGAGGTCTGAAAATAAGTACCTGCCTCTCCGTCAGGGCTGCAAGAGTGTTTAGACTTTTAACGGTGCCTTTCTCCGGCCTTCGTACACAGCGTTTTATCATTTTAGGTTTCCAGCAGGGGTTCCTCCTTCATTCTGTGTCAACAGTTACTGCTTTTAGTCCCAGGCTTCCACTTGGTTTCAGGTTGCCCCTTGATCAATTACAGTTCCTTCCCCATGAGCTAAACGCACATTAGCTCTGATGACGGGACCTGGTCGCAATCTAGCAGCTGAAAAGATGGCTGGTCAGAATTAAAGCTTCATACGGAAACTGTAAGATGGCTCATTAATTTACTTTCATGTGGATTCCTTACAGGATGATATTTTCAATGTACGTGTTAAAATATAGTAAAATGAAATCTCACCCGTTTTTTAATTATATAAAAAAATCATACTTATTTATTCATTTGGGAGGAGGCAGTGTATATTCTATAGCAGGGTGTGGCAGTCCGACTACAGCTTGTAGGAGTCTGTTCTCTGCTTCCCTGATATGAGTCCTGGGGATCGAACTTGGGTCCCTGGACTTGTTGACAAGCGAGTCTTTTCCTTTTTAAAGACATACAGCACTTAGGAAGTTTAAAGCAATGTGCACGCCATTTCCATTCTGTCTGTTACCCAGATGTGTAGTTCCCTGATGGGCAAAATGTTACACAAGTATTGCCACATTCGGACAAAGTGTTACACAGGTATCACTATATTCATTATTTCCCAGTTATGAACAGAGCGATCCAGCGATCCAGCGATCCACAACAGGCTTCTGGAAAATGACAGAACCACTAGAGAAGAAATTAGAGGTGAGCCATATGGGTTGTAAGTAAGGAACCGGAACGAACGAACGAAGGAACGAACGAATGAATGAACGAACGCTGGAGGTTTGGAAGGCACAGTTAGGAATGCTTGAGCCTAAATGGTGTGATGGATCTGCACATCCTCCCAGGACACCTTCTCTCAGTTCAGATGCTGATTAGTCCTTTAACATACATTCTTTACTTTTGTCTTCACTCAGAGGCCAGTGAGAAGGCAAGCACGAAGGGGTCACGCTCACCCTGAGGCCGCCAGGAGCTCAAGGTTTGAAAAGCTGCCGTCCAATCACGTTTTTGTTCACAGAGGGCCTGTATATTTTAAAAGCAGCAGGTGGTTGGGGAATGTATCTTCCCTCAAACGAATAAACCGAGAGCTTTCTAGTTAAACAGCTGAGCGGTTCAAGCTACATATGAACTAGAAGCATCGGCGTCAGAGGCTCATCGTATTAGAAAAAAGAAATGGGCATTCTTTTTGAGAAAAGCAAAGGTGGTTTCTCTAGAAAAATGGTCATGTGCCCAGAGGAGTCCTGGAGGCCTACACCTCACTGGATACCAAAACTGGGTCTATGGATGGTATACGGTTGATGTGCCCTATGCATGCATTCAACCAAGCACAGATCAAAGATATTGAGAAACACTGATGAGGAGACTTTCCTATTGTAACCACACGCTTCAAGACGCCAAGCAGCTCATTGCCGTCTGAAAACACTAGTTAATCAACAAGCCGTTTGGTGAACGTGAGTCCAGCTAGCTGATGTTTCTGAGCAATGGCTCTCTGTGTTACAGAGATGTTTAGTGATGGTAAGTTTCCGGCCCCTGTTGAGAAGGATTCTAAGAACAATAATTTCTTTTTGTTTATTAAGACAATTTATTATTATTATTATTACCGTTATTATTATTGTGTGTGTTACAGATGCATGTTTTCGTGATAAGTATATGGAGGCCACAGGGGAACTTGCATATGTCGGTTCCCTTACTCCATATGGGCTCTGGGGATTGAATTCAGGTCTCCAGTAAGTGCCTTTACCACCTTGATCCATCTCACCGGCTCATTGTTATTTCTTTCCTAAGAAATGTCCATAAACTATGACGTGCCTTTATCTGTGGTAGCATACACACAGACAACTGCCAGAGATTTGGGTGACTTCTTCCACTTTATAAAAGTGCACCATGGCAAGCCAAAGAGTTGAAATGTTGGACACAATGGGAGCTTCCCTATCTACTAAAGGTGACCCAACACTTAGTAGGCAGCCGTGTTCGACAAGCCAGAGGGTGGTTTCTCTTGGCTGGGATTAAGTTGTTGCAACAGACCAGCGTTCTCCCAGCCCAGCTTATTTCTCTCCAAACTGTAAATCAGGTTTAGAGAATGTTTTCCTATAAATCCCGAGGAAGGGAAAATGGGAAAGACTATTTCCCTCACAGAGTTTTCAGCAGTCTCTCAGGGCGAAAGCTGGGGAGATGGCTTCCCCAGAGCAACCAGGACCATTAGTGCCCTTGATGTACTTACTCATCCAATTAACAGTCATCTCCAGGAAAGGGTGTGGCCTCTAGTAAGATGTGAGCCACATGTGCATTTAGTGATTGGTTTGTATTTTTAATTTCCCACGTGCCATACCTATTACACTTAATACGAAATATTTTTCTACTAAAGCCGGGTGATTGGTTTGATTTGCATATGGCTTAGAATTTTAAATAACAAAATTAGAGCAACTATTTAATGTGAACATTGGAATTTTTTGGGTAAATTTTAACTATATTCAGGTAATAGAACATGCTACCCCCATGAATAATGCAGTCTTGTAATTTGTTTATAGACCTGCAGAGATGTTCCCAAAATGTTTTTAAATGAAAAAAAAAACCCACATGTTGATGATTATTAATTTAAGGTAGTACAAAATTTTGTTGTGTATTTGCTTATGTTTTTCTAATTTATGAAATTACAATATGTAGTCTATGAAAGATATGCTGAACCAGGTTACAACCCACAAACATGATTGTTGCTTATGAAATTCACAGACTCATGCACTAGTGATTCAAGCTTTTGAGTGTCTACGACTTCTGATATGCTATTTGTCTAAGACTTAGTTCTTATGATAAGGATTACTGTGTCCATTTCATTGATAAGGGATATCAGTTCAGAGAATCCACACGACTGACATGAAGTCCACATAGCTGGCAAACAGAGCAAGGCTTCATGTGTCTTATTCTACAAAGACATACTGTCTTTTCCAAGTTCAGAACTTCAGACACCTGACTCATTTTCTATGGCTTCAGCTAACAAATTGAGGATCTCGGTGTGAGATTGGGTGTGAGGCTGGGTGTGAGGCTGGGTGTGAGGCTGGGTGTGAGGCTGGTCTTTCTCATCCCAGCGCCCAAGCTTGTCCTGTTATGTGCCTCTGCTTTCCCATTTGCTGTTGTTCTATTGGGGAAGTCAAGGCATGGCCAAGCATACATGCAGGGAACTAATGTTGTTTTGGGGGTACTGGGTAATGTGATTGCTTGGGGACCATTAATTAATGTGTGAGAAACCTTAGTCAATTTGGGCTACTGTAATAAAAATACCAGAGGTAGGTGGTTCCCCCCTCCCCTCTGTCCCTCCCTCCCTCTGTCCCTCCCTTCCTCTCTTCCTCCCTCCCTGTCTGTCTGTCCTGCATTTGATACCTACGGTTCCTCTTTCTCAGCCCTACCCACCCTATCTCCCACCCTCTCTCATTAGAAAACAGGCTTCAATGGGATAATAACAAAACATAATAAAACAAAACCAAAACTAGCATATACGAATGGAACCAAACAAACAAACAGAAGGAGCCCAAGAGAAGGCACAAGAAGCAGACTCACTCATTTGTACACTTACAAATCCCATAAACACACTAACCAGAGAGTCCTAGTATATGTACAGAGGACCTTTAGGGTAAAAAGAGAGATGAAAAATACATACTGATAAAATAAAAATGAAAAAGATAGTAAGATACTTTTAAAAAAAAAAGAGCCCTGATGTGACATCACAAGATGAGGGACCTCCACTTATGTCATGGGGTGCACTTTCTGTTGACCATCTCTCTACTGCTGGACACGCAGCCTACCATCATGAGGAGTTTATTTCTTCAGGAAGACTCCCTTGGAGGAAGTTCAACTTTTTATTTACAGGTAATTGTCCGTTGGAGAGATTGTTCCTGGCTTAGGCATGGGAGACATGTGTACACTTCTCTTTTCAGCTCTGGAGCCGCAACTGGTGCAGGCCCATGCAGACCCTGTGTATGCAGTCTTGGTCTTTGTAAGTTCAGAGAGGCATCAATCACAGTGACTTACTGGGCTTTGTCTTCTTGGTGTTTTCCCGTCCCCCGGCTCTTACACTCTTTCCTCCCCCTCTTCCCCGGGGTCCCCGAGTCCTGAGGGGAGGGGTTTAATGGCGACATCCCCTTTAGGGCTGAGTGTTCCAAGGTCTTGCTCCCCACATGCTGTCTGGCTGTGGGTATTTGTTCTCATCTGCTGCATGAGGGAGCTCTCCTAATGATGGCTGAGCAATGCTTTATGGCACTGATTTATGAGTATAGTGAAATGTCGCTAGGGTAAATTTTACTTCTGTTTTTGTTTTGTTTTGTTGTTTTTTTAGAACAGAAGGTTTGGTTTTACCCTAGGTCCATGGCTGTCTAGTTTCAGGTCACCCAAAAAGTGTCAGGAATGGATTCTATCTTATGAAGTGAGCCTTAAGACCAATCAGATATTGACTGGTTACGTTTACAAGCTTTGTGCCACCATTGTACACTAGCTTATCTTGCAGGAGGGACACCGATGTAGATCCAAGGGTAAGTGGCTAGGTTGCTGTATAGATTCTTCTTTGGTAGCATGCAGCTACCTTCCTGTACCAAGACACTAGGTGAAGGCTGCATGTAGGCACACGCTTGACTCTGCCATATTCAATGCTTGTGTAAGTGTTGTCCTTCGCAATCAAGCTTTGCTGTCAGTTTGTGTAGAGTAGCCTATAGTCTTGGTGACAGTGTGGGCCATTTGGTGGTTCCCATGGGACTCCTTTGGCCAACAACTCGCGCAATTCTGGTACTGGAAGCTTCGTTTGGTAACAAAAGGTAGCCAGTTGGAACTCTGTCTCCCATATTATTTGGTGATTTTATTTAGATCACTATCATATATATGTATATGTGAGGAAACTTCTACTGTATTCAGTTTCCATACTACCCCTCGGATGACCCATTTATTTTAATATTCCTGCCCTCATCCCCCTATTCCCTTACCTCTACTTGGTCCTCCTATCCCAGCCCTTCTCTGACATCCATCCATTAGGGTGGCTTTCTTACAGTACTAGAATATGAAGATCTTGAGCCAAGTTCCAGCATGGTCTGGTTATTGGTAAAAAGCCTTCTTTCACTATCTTCTTTTAGTATTCTTTTTTTTTTTTTTTCCGAGACATGGTTTCTCTGTATAGCTCTGGCTGTCCTGGAACTCACTCTGTAGACCAGGCTGGCCTCGAACTCAGAAATCCACCTGCCTCTGCCTCCCAAGTGCTGGGATTAAAGGCGTGCACCACCACCGCCCGGCTCTTTTAGTACTCTCACTTATCAGAGAGGAGAGGGAGAAAGGGAGAAGATGGTGAGTGGAGTGGGGAAAAGGAGTGGGGAGAGAGAGAGAGAGAGAGAGAGAGAGAGAGAGAGAGAGAGAGAGAGAGATCTTGTTCTTGCAAGGCTTCTAACCTCACTGTCAAAGCCTTCACCCTCACACTCTGTCTCCCAAACTCTGCCTCTCCTGAAACAAATTCATTAGAGATTAGAGTTTCAACGTAGATGTTTTGAGAAGACACATATATAGTTCATAACACAGTTAAACTGAGGTTTCAGGAGAAAAGCAATAAAAATGATTAAGGAGATGAGGCAATTATTATAGAAGAAGAATGTGAATGTTGTTCCCTGGTGAGAAGCATGAAGACATGAATAAGACGGATAAATTCCTAATGCGCCCCCACTGTTCACGAAGAAAATAGGGATCGAAACCATTCATGCCCCGTGGCTCCTCTAAGGATTAAACGAAGAAGCCATGCAGAATTCTTAGCACACCCCTTCTGTTGGGTCAGGGCTCAACTTGCTGTCATAATGGTCACTGCTGGTGATACAGCTGTTAGTGTCTATTTTAGTGAGTGGCTTCTTGAGCCGAGTGTTCACGAGTTAGTTCATTACATTTTCCAGTTGTGAAATGGCATTGTTATTGTTAATACTTGTATGTGTATAATGCATGCGTTGTGAGGGGGGGGGTACATACCTTGGTTCATGTGTGCTGGGGTCAGAAGACAACTCCTGGCCTCCATTTTCTCCTTCCACCTTTACCACCAGGGATTGAGCTCAGGTCTCCAGGTTTGTACCAGTTCCTTTACCCGCTGAGCCACCCACTCGGCTTCTGCATTTTACCTTCTGTTATTTGTGCTAATAACTTTTCTCATTACATTGATAAATACCAGACACGGAAGCTTAAAGAAACAAAGAAGGGATTGGTTTTAGAGTACAGACCATCATGAGGCAGAAAACCGTGATTGCAGGTGTGGGAGGTCACATCTGGTCACATCTGCCCACAGGAACCAGAGAGAGATGAGTTAGTGCTTATTAGACTTCTTCCTTTATTCAGTTCCGGACCTTGGCCTATCAGACGGCTTTCCCTAAACTCGGGGTGTGTCTTCCGGACCTCAGCCTATCAGATGGCTCTGCCTAAACTCAGGATGTGTCTTCTGGACCTCAGCCTATCAGATAGCTCGGGGTGTGTCTTTTGGACGTAGGCCTATCAGATGGCTCTGCCTACTCTCAAGGTGTGTCTTCCCTCATCAGCTGAATCTCTCAGAAACCTCCCAGAGCCCCAGTGAGTCTCCAGGAGATTCCAAATCTAGGTAAGTTGCTGGGAAGACCAGCGTCACACAGGTTTTTTTTTTCCTCCTTCCTTAGCTAATGGCACCCATTAAGGTGGAATATCCACATCACTCACATAAAGTAACTTCTTTCTTCATTTTTGATCCTCTATAGCTCCTCTTCATCCCAATTTTATGATTAGGGGGAGTGGCGGTGGTTCGATTTGCTTTTGTGTACATTCTGTAGTTCTCCAGCACGTAGCACAAAACCCTATTACTCTGGACATACCCTTGGCTAGATGGAAATCTAAGAATAGAGGACAAAGGGAGATTTTCTTTGAATCTCTTTGATTTCACCTTTTCTTTATCTCTGTGCTTTGCCTGACAGAAAGAAAGTCTTCTGTTTACAGGCCAACATACATACATATGTCGTTAGACCAAATACTACAGGGAAATGACATGCTTTTGGTCGAGCCAGATCATTTAAAATAATTTTGTAACAACCCAGGAGCTGGAGAGATGACTCAGCAATTAAGAGGGCTTGTTGCTCTTGCTATTGGAGTGTAGTTCCCAGCACCTAAGTTAATCAGCTTACAGCTGTCTATAACTCTGATTCCAGGGGACCCAACACCATCTTCTCGCCTCTGGAGGAACCCGTACACATGTGCATCCTCTCTCTCTCTCTCTCTCCCCCCCTCTCTCTCCCTCCTTCTCTCTCTCTCTCTCTCTCTCTCTCTCTCTCACACACACACACACACACACACACACACACAAATAAATAAATCTAAAAAGAGTTCAGTGTCTATTTTTAAAAAAATCTATAATTACTTGAGTGCTTCCTTTTAGAGCTTATTGATTTTGGGAGATTAAACGAGAACCTTTTAAATCATTACAGGCAATATCAAAGAAAGAAAAGGGTCTCAGAATTAAAATATTTTTTGACTTAGCTGAGGATCTCAGAAATCTAAACAGCAAGAAGAAAATCAAGTGCTAGATGAACTTATGTAAGTGTTATTGTGTAAAGCACTTTGCCGAGTGTCTCCAGGGTTACCTTAAAGAGACTAATGGCCATGAGTTTGTAATGACATGGGAAGCACCCGTCATTTGTAGGAAAACATAACGTGAGGCACAGAAAATAATTTTCAAGCTGCCCTCTCTAATGCGAACAGCATGACTAGCAGCAAGTGTGTCTAGGCTTTTCAGCAGCTGCCTGAGCTTGGAAAATCCACGAGAGCTTTTCTTTGAATCCTGGCTCTTTGCAGCACAACTTTCTCTCTTGTTCCTGGTGGGCTCATGCCTGGTACCCAGCGGTCAAGTCACATGATCTTCCAGTGCCTACTCACTTCACGTTTTATGGTTCTTCACAAATGAACAAGCAAAGCAAAAGATGAAGCACAGTGAATGTTCTAGAAGATTTGTGGTTAGGTCTGCTCAAGGCCTTGGTGCACTTCAATGATCTAAGAAAAATTGTGTGCATATGTGTATGTGCTCCTTTCTCTGTGTGTTTGTGCTTGTGTGTGTGTGTTTATGTGTGTTTGTGTGTGTTTGTGCTTATGTGTGTGCATGTGTGCATGTGTCTCCATGTTTGCATGTGTGTGTGCCTGTGCATATGTGCATGTGTATGTGCTTATGTGTATGTGTGTGTGTTTGTGTGTGTGTTTGTGCTTGCATATATACATGTATATGTCCATGTGCATGTGTGCACATGTTTGCGTGTATATGTATGTATGTGTTTGTGTGTGCATGTGTACATGTGTTTGTGCTTGTGTGCCCTTGTGTGTGTACGTGTGTGCGTACATGTGTTTGTGCTTGTGTGTGTACATTGTGTTTGTGTGTTTGTGTGTGCTTCTGTGTCCATGTTTGCATGTGTGTGTGCATGTGCATATGTGCATGTGTTTGTGCTTAAGTGTATGTATGTGTGTTTGTGCTTGTGTGTGTGCATGTGTATATCCATGTGTGTATGCACATGTTTGTGTGTGTATGTATGTGTGTGCATGTGTGTGTGTGTTTGAGCTTGTGTTTGTGTGTGTGCTTGTGTATGTTCGTGTGTGCGTGTGTGTTTGTGCTTGTGTATGCATTGTGTTTGTGTGTTTGTGTGTGCTTGTATGTCCATGTTTGCATGTGTGTGTGTATGTGCATGTGTTTGTGCTTATGTGTATGTATGTGTGTTTGTGCTTGTGTGTGTGCATGGGTATGTCCATGTGCATGTATGCACATGTTTGTGTGTTTTTGTGTGTGCATGTGTATGTATTTGTGCTTGTATGTGTGTGTCCACTTGTGTGTGCACATGTGTGCACATGTGTTTGTGTGTGTGCATGTGTATGCGTGTGCATGTGTGCACATGTTTGTGTGTGGGTGCTTATGTGTATACATGTAGGTCCATGTATATGGAGGACAGAGGTTGATTTCAGATATCTTCCTCAATTGACTTCTACCTTAATTTTTGAAATAGAATATGTTACTGACCTAAAGCTAGCCAATTTGTCTTGACTGACTGACCAGTGAGCCCCAGGAACTTTCTTCCTTCTATCTCCCCAGAGCTGGAGTGACAGGTACATCCACTGTACATGGCTTTTTTAAAACTTCATGTGGGTAAGAGAGATCTGAACTCAGGCCCCTATGCTTGTGAGGTAAGCATTTTACAGATCAAACCACCTCTTTCTTCAGCCCCTCAAGTTTTTTGTTTGTTTTTGTTTTAGTAAAAGAGAACCATTGAGCTTTATTTTAACTTACAAATGAACTGACTATACTCACTAGAATTACCATGTTTATGGATTACTGCTTGGAAGCCTGGCACAGAGAATTCTACCTGGCACACCACACTAAAAAACTTTTTTTAAAAAAATTTGTAAAGTTATTATTATTTTAGCTGTGTGCATGTGATGTGCGTGCGTGCGAGCGTGTGTGTGTGAGCGTGCGTGCATGTCAGTGTAGGCACATGTATGCCACCTTTTGGGAGTTGGTTTTCTTCTTCCACCATGGGATCTAGGAATCAAACTTCGTCTTTATCTATTAGTCCTTACTCCCTGAGCCACTCACCAGCCCCAGACAATTAGATTTTAAAGCTGTGCACAGTTGACTCTGCTTTAGAATACAGTCCTCAGAACAGAACAGCCACCACCTTCCTCAGATCAGCTGTGCAGGCTTGTAGGAGTCCATCAATGTCTACTGGCTGTCTGCATTCTCTCATAGAAGGTGGGCTGGAGCAGGAGAGCTGGGGAGAGACAATGGATCCTAGCAGGACAGTTCTAACAGCTCCACCCAGGCATTTAGTATGCATCTGTAAATGCCCAAGGCCTCCAGATGCATACTATTAGAGAAAGACTGCATCTACTCACAAGAAAAGCCAGGACCTATGCAGTATGAAGACTTTTCAGTGTAGCTTGGGTGTGTGTGGGGGGGTGAAGGGGGGAGAGTGGGGGGATAGGGGGTGGGAGTGCAGGGGTTTGATTGACCCAAATTCTTAAAAGTAGCACCCTTGCCCATAGATAAACTTATTGTTTCCCAATTTGAACTTTGATGAAATAGACATTAGTTTGTCCCCTGAACCTTAAAGGGACTAAAAGGCAAAGGTTATTTATGTCTCCTCTGAGGAGCACCTCGAGCCTCCAGCACTGTCATCATTTGAACAATGGTAATTTCAGAACAATTGTTCCATCTCAAGTTGTACACGGACATGTTTAACAGATGTAATCATATTCAACTATCCTTGTCAAGCCTTTAGGTCCTTTTACAATAAAATAAAATAAAATAAACAAAAACCTGTTAGAAATATCTCATTTTCTCAGTAACTTCCCCGCATTGTACAGTAGTGTCAACTGCTACTGTTAGCCATAAGTTAACAAGGTTATTTAAGCGCTCTTGTGTGTGGTAGACCTTTACTTACTGGCACCAGCAGCAGCTACTGATCTGTCTCTGGTATAACCATCTTTGCCGAGGCAGCCTTAGGCAGTAACAAGCTTGGTGTGAGCCTAGTGGACCAGGTGGGATGCTCAATGTGTTGCTTTGTACTTCATTGAGACAGCCTCAGTACCTTTGCAAGCCAAGTGCCCTTGCTACCTTCACCATCCAGTTAGAAAACAGCATTATCGGAGGGTTGAATGGTCTGTCTAACATTTATCACGAAAATAGGAGAGCTGGCTGGCCAGTGGTGGCACACGATTTTAATCCCAGCGCTTGGGAGGCAGAGGCAGGCGGATTTCTGAGTTTGAAGCCAGCCTGGTCTACAGAGTGAGTTCCAGGATAGCCAGGGCTACACAGAGAAACCCTGTCTGGAGAAAAACCAAAGAAAGAAAGAAAGAAAGAAAGAAAGAAAGAAAGAGAGAGAGAGAGAGAGAGAGAGAGAGAGAGAGAGAGAGAGAGAGAGAAAGAAAAATAGGAGAGCTGAGATTCTTTTATCAAATTTTTAAAAATATTTTTATTAATTCTTTAAGAATTTCACACAATGCATTTTTATCATATTCATCCCAACTTCTCCCCTACCTCCTCTCAGATTCACCCCCAACCTTCTACTCCTACAACCATATGTACCCCCTTTTGAAAATAAGGCACCGACTCCAATTTAGCACATCCATATACTCACTGGTATGGGGCCATCCACGTGGGGTCTAACTGGTCTACCAGGAGCCACTCCCTTAAAGAAAAATGCAACCCACCTGCCCTAGAAGCCATCAACTGTCCATAGCTTTTTCAGTTCGGGGTCAGGTCTCATGAACCCATGCCTGCTCTGTGAAAGAATGCCTACTGGCTTGTTCTTGTGTAGATCTTTTGCAGGCAACTGCAGAGACTGGGAGGTCAGGAGTACCGAGGTCCTGTCTCCTCCTGGTTCCCCGTGACCTGTTTCCTCCTGGTTCCCCGTGACCTGTTTCCTCCCAGTTCTCTGTGACTCTTGTTGCCTCCCAGTTATCAGTGACTCCTGTTTCTTCCCAGTCTTCCGTGACCCGTTTCCTCTCTGTAACCCTTGTTTTTTCCAGGTTCTCTGTGACCCATTTCCTCCTGGCTTTTCATGAGCCCTGTTTTCTCCTGGTTCTCTGCGACCCCTGTTTCCTCCCTGTTCTCCTCACCCCTGGCTCTTACACTCTTCACCATGATGGTTTGTATGTGCTTGGCCCAGGGAGTGGCACTATTAAAAGGCATGGCCTTGTTGGAGTAGGTGTGTCACTGTAGGTGTGGGCTTTAAGACCCTCACCTTAGCTGCTTGGAAGTGAGTCTTCTACTAGCAGCCTTCAGATGAGGATGTTCAACTCTCAGCTCTGTCTGCACCGTGCCTGCCTGGATGCTGCCATGCTCAATGGACTGAAACTCTGAACCTGTAAGCCAGCCCCATTTAAATGTTGTCCTTTTAAGAGTTGCCTTGGTCATGGTGTCTGTTCACAGTAGTAAAACCCTAACTAAGACAGCCCCATTTAAATATTGTCTTTTTAAGAGTTACCTTGGTCATGATGTCTGTTCACAGCAGTAAACTCCTAACTAAGACAGTCCCTGTGGTTTTTGGAGAGAAGGTTTGATGTAGATGTTCCATTACTGGCTGAGTATCTGCTGGGATGTGTTCTCTGCACCTTGTAATGCTGAAATCTTAAACCAGTGTTTACTTCTCAGCAGGACAATCAGCACCATATTGCCCTTTTTTTTCCCCAGAAGGTGTTCTAGCAAACTGAGATTCTTTCCAAGTTGCTTTGAGTTAAATTACTTTATGCACTGGGCCATGAGTGCGCAGTCATGTATGTGGGGGATGGAGGCTGGAGGTGAGAGGACCGCTAAGCTTTTATTGATGCTAGCTAACAGCCACTTTTCTTGTTGACATCGTAAACAACCTGAGAAAAACACCTCAAGGAAGCAAGGCTTCATGCTGACTTACAGCGCAAGTGAATCCTTCCATCATCAGGCTGGCAAGGGCATGGTGGGAGTTGGGAAGGCATAGAGACAGGACCAAGGGGCAGCTGGCCATGCACACGCACAGCCAGCAAGCAGAGATTGATGCGTGTCTGTGCTCAGCTCATGCTCTCCTGTGCTCAACTCACACTCTTCTTTTCATTCAGTCCAGAACCCAAGCCTGTGGAATGTTTAGGCCCACATTTAAGGGGGACCTTCCCACCTTATTAACCTAATCTCTGAGGGATTCGTTTCCTCGGTGATTCTATCAAGAGGACAAGATGAATCATCACAGCACTTGATTTGACTCTTCCTATGAATGAGTTTTGACGGATGTGCATCCTATTGGTCAGCAGGACCATGTGGGTGAAAGGCTGAGGACACATCATCCTACAAATTATTTTGTGGGCACTGTTTGGGTGATATTATCACCATCATCATCACCATCATCATCATCACCATCATCACTATTATTATTATTATTATTACTATTATTATTAAACAGAAGCCATTTAATTGTTTAAAAGTCTGACTCTTGTATGAAGCACTCTTTTGAGAATTCTGCTTTAGACTGTGAAATATCAGAGGATCTCTAAGATACATCTAAATCAGTGGCCCTTGGTAATTTATATGACCACATTTCCCCCTCAGTGTTGTTAAAAATAACGGGAGAACCCACACTCTCAGAGAATGTCACAGGCCATTTGTGATTCTCAGCCTTGGTTTGGCCTTCTGAAATATGCGCTGAGCCCCAGTTTTATGCTTTAGTGGGGAATTCTTTGAAGGAATTGCAATTGCACAGGTGCTCCACACATGTTTTGGCTTAAAAGAGAAAATGTGTCTTTCATGCAGGCCTATTATTTTGTATGCAAATTTCTTCCTGGGTTTTCTGTGCAATTCTTAGGGTTCAATTCATTACCCCTGATCATTATTCAATTTGTTGGGCTTTGAGCACCTGAATAATTGAAAGGTATGCAAGTGTTATAAATTATATTGTCCGTGTTCATAATCTCCATTTTAGTATTTATAGCTTCGCTGTAAAAATTCACTGTGTCGGAACCTTACACACAAGCTCTGATATTGAAAACAAATCAATTCGTAAATACTTTTTCCCCCTTATACTCTGAATTCTTTTTATCAAATTTTACACTTTTTCACATGTGGTTTTTATGGCTTTGGGTGCCACAGCAACACCACTGAGCATCTATCTCACAGACCGACGTATTCATTCTTTTCATGACGAATGTTTATTGGCGTACAGTGGAAGGCGGTGGCTGGCTCAGCCAGTTCCTTTGAGATGAACGGGAGGCAGCTAAGGCTTGGAGAGTTCTAACCTTTATTTTCTGAAGCCTCCCCCTTATCAGTTACCTCCCTATTGCTGTCATAAAATACCCATGACCAGGGCAACTTATAAAAGAAGGGACTTAATTAGGCTTTACCGTTCTAGAGTATTAGAGCCCAAGATGTCCAAGGGAAGGCAGGGCAGCAGGAACAGCTGAGAGCTCGCATCTTGAAGGACAAACGGGAGGCAGAGTAAAGGACCATGTGGGTGACACACCCTGTCCAACAAGCCCACACTTCCTCATCCCTCCCATACAAATCCTACCAAGTGGTGACCAAATGTTCACACATATGAGCCTCACCAAAATAAGCAAAGGCAAAGTATGATGTCCTCCATGGTCTGTCCCATTGGTGCCTCCCAATCTTATCAGGGTCCCGAGGAGTGTAAGGTTCTCAGCCTACCTGGAAAGAGTAACTCTGTTCTACAAGCACACAGTGGATCTGGTTTAAAGCTGAAAAGAGAAAGGATGAATGGAAAAGATCAGACGGGGAAGGGCAAGGAGAGGAGGAGACAAGTGGAGACAAGAAGAAAAGAACTCGCGAGAGACATTTTCACGGTTGGCCTTGAGCTGGCCTCAGTCTTACAGACACAGTCTGGCAGGGTCTGAGCTTCATCAGCACCGCCTTTGTTTGCTACACAGATTTACTGCTCGATTTTACCCTGGTGAGAAGACCCTCCACCACGTGACAGGTTTTGGATTTCTGTGGAAACTCGCGTGGATTTCCACAGCGGCCACACCCGTTCACATTCCTGCTAACCGTGAGTTATGACCTTTCTTGAGGATAAGGGTCAAACCAAACTGCCATTCCAGTGTTTGCTCCTGTGGACACACCTGTCATCAATGGGAAAGGGGTTTTTACCTCATTGAAAAATAATGAACTTGGGAAAGCAGGCAGCTGCTAGTTAGCATCTGAATAGAGAACGTGTGCAGTGCTTTGGAGACAGGTAAACAAAACTAGAAGGAAGTCTCTGGTATTTCCGGGAAATAGAATACAGCTGCACAGTTCCTTTTTTTTTTCTTTTTTCTTTTTTTGCAGGTACCTACATTTGTTAATGTCCACTATCGAGGTACTATCCCAGGCAGAAGGAATGGACAGACAAGGTTAGTGCGTGCTGTGGGTCCCCAGAGGCAGCCTTACTTTGGGTGAGGGTTTGGTAAGGCAAGGCTTGATCAGGAAAGAGAAGAAAGAGACAAAAGGAAGGAATGGAGGTTGTGAGTGAGCCTGCCCTGCCTCAGTTCTCCTCCTGTATGTGTCAGTAATGAATACATACACATGGATGAGTTTTCCAATTACTAGGGGAGATAACTGTGAG
This sequence comes from Mastomys coucha, assembly GCF_008632895.1. Lineage (NCBI taxonomy): Eukaryota > Metazoa > Chordata > Mammalia > Rodentia > Muridae > Mastomys > Mastomys coucha. The sequence goes on from NW_022196891.1 coordinate 83,827,058, forward strand.
ACGTATATACTTTATAGATATAAGTGGTTTATTGTATAAAGATTTTTTTTAGCATTAGTGATACTGTTCAATATCTGAGACAAAGTACATATTTGCATTTTATCCTTTGAAATGCACTTCAGGATGTTTCGGCTTCCAATGCAGACACTTTGGTTTGCTAGAGAACGAGAATTGTTAGAAGAAGACATAAAAGCTACTTATTTTTTTTATGGGACTGGTACATAAATCTTACACCTATAACGGGAACCGAGTGTTTTTGTGTCACTGGCTGGGGGACTCGGCACTTTCTATAGCCATAGCCAGGAGTGGAATTGAGCTACTTGCGTGTGTCATAAATAAACGAGGGTGTCATGGCTGTTTTCATTTGACTGAGCAGTAATGGAGTTAATTATACTTTCTGTCTCTTTGTTTTTGATCTGTGTTTCCAAAGTCATCTAAGCTTTAGGGCGTTTTCTTTTTAACCCTTCCCTTCTCTGGCTAGATAGTGGAACCTCACACTTACGAGTTATTAATCTTTTAAAATTCCCCCTTCTCATTTGCGATTTTTCAGATTATGTTTTGTCGTAATTCTCCAAAGAAATATGGACATCAAAAGCATTACTTTGTACTTAATATTGAAGATTTATTACAGGCATTTTACAAAAATTACGTGTGAGTTTTGTAGATTTTTTCCCAGTAATAAAATATACTAGGCAGATACTCCATCACTGAGCTATTCCAGACTTAATTTTTTTATTATTTCTGTGTGTGCAGTTATTTGCATATGAGTTATATTTTGCCAGTGTGTGTATAGAGACCAGAGGACAACTTTGTGGATTTGGTTCTCTGCCGCCATCTTTATTTGGAATCAAACTCATATAATTAAACTTGTAACTTAATTACCTTGACTTATATATATTCAACTCATTGGCCAGAGGCTCTTTAAAAAAATATTTTAATTTTGTGTTTGGGGGACATGGACTCACTAGGCTGCCTTTGAATCTGTTATGTAGGTCCAGGCAGTCCTTGAATTTACAGTCCTCCTGCCTCAGCTTCCTGAGTGCCTTGGAATGTAGATATGTACTAACAGGACAGAGGGAAGGAAATACTTTAGATTAATATTTCATATAAGCAAAGCATGGTAAGGAAAAGTGAATTCTGGAGTCAGATCTAGTAAGTCAAGCATGGCTGAGAAGTCCCTTCATTACTGTTGCTGCTATAGGAATCATCATGGTAAGTTATCTGTCTGATCAGTAGTTATTGATTGAACTTGAGGGGATATATATATATATACATATGTACATGTGTATATATACATATATATATATATATGAACACACATATACATCTATATGAACAAACATATTCATCTATATGAACACACATATGTACATCTATATGAATACACGTACATCTATATGAACACACATGTGTACATCTATATGAGCACACATAGAAACGTTTGGAAGTATCAAATTAATTTTCCATCCTTATTGATATTATTTATTTGTAGCTACATAAATAGAAATGCTCAAATTATATTATTCTATATTATTTATGTTAAGATGATTGGAAATAAAGGGATTCTTAATATTGTTTTCTCTTATGGTTGGATAATTGGAATATATGAGACAGAAAATTAAGCATATACTATTCTTATATATATGTATATATACACACACGTGCACATATATGCAGACATAATATTCATTAGAAACAAAAGAAATATACTTTATGATTTGCTTTTAGTTCGAATGTGATTTTGCTTCTAGTAGATACATCCGTTTTTTGTAACACTCCCTTCGTCATGAGTAGCTTCCCACAAATTTTCTAATTTATTATAACTCTTACATGTGGGGCTTGTTTTTATAGACTA
>NW_022196891.1:83828922-83895642 GCF_008632895.1 Mastomys coucha
ATTAAAAGTGTGTTAGAGATTCTGTCATGAAATGATTTCATCTTGTCATTTGTTTCTGGCAATGAGTTTTACTATGATTCATACTGTAACTGAATACTGTGGTTTTTATGAAAAATCTAGGAACTGATTATTTAGTTGCTTGTTGGAGACGGCTCTCCATATATACCCCAGAATGCCCTCAAACACGCAGTCCTTTCACTTCAGTCCCCAAAATGCTGGGATTAATCACAGTATTAACCTCTCTGTAGGGGCGGATGGCTTATTTTTTATCACACACTGAAATAGGTTAAATGCAGGAATGCTAAGCTCGAAACAGGTTAGGGATTTGGCTAATGTTTAAGAGAGAAGAGAAACAGAGAAGCACTGTACCCTGTGAGGCAGAGAAAGAGCCTCAGTTTGCATCTTGAAGTTTCATATGAAAAGTTAGTGATTTCTCCAATCCTTAGGCCACTGGACCATTCAGGTTAACCCTGAGCCCATGCTAACAGGTTCAGTGGATGCCACAGCAAGTTTCTGTGAACTGACAGGCCCAGGAATTCCGGGTGAGACTCATTCGTTCCCTGTCTAGAAAAACCTTGTGGTATTAGGAGTGGAATCCCATAGGAGCAGTGTGAGTCAGCATTTGTATTCTAATTTAGCGATTTCATTTCAACAAGATCATGATTATATTGCATCTGGTGTTTAAAAGTCAAGGAAGAAAAAACATCCAGAATTACTCGACCTGTGTGGCATGGAAGGAAAAACCCAGCGTGCAGAGTGCTGAAGGCTTCCCTCCCACCCCCGCATCTGTCACATGAGTGACAGGGAGGAGAAAATGGCAAACTTCCACATCCCGCGTTCTTTAACGGGGGCCACATTTCTACCTTAGGATCCCATAAAGTGAATGTTGACTCATTTTGACTTGTATGCAATACGGCATCTGACACATCTTTAGCGTCTAGAAACACTATCACAAACTATGGGAACCACAAAGAAGAGGGACATACTTCCAACATGGTTTGCTGACACCCCAGAAATCCCACTTCCGGCCCCTCTTCCCAAAGCTGCACTTCCTTGTGTGTCAGGCTTACATACCTGTTTGCACACCCTGGACTGCTTTCTGCTGAGCCTGAAGAACACAGTTCTCCTGTCTCTAGCTATAAACTGATAGGCAGGTGGGGCCCTGGGGGAGGAGCCTGCCCCTGCAGCCTAGGGCGTTTATTGCTGGTGAAGTTTTGATCAAGTTTATGTGTCAAGCACTCCTGCACATAAACTCCATTGAAGAACAGGACAAACCATTGTGAAAGGCATCGCCATTTCAACCAAATGGCGCACATCGATTGCTTTCTACGAAGGTGCCTTTCAGGCTCTCCCCCTTCAGGGGTTGAGCATCTGAACCTCGTTCATATTCGGTCTACGCGATGGGGATTTTCCACTCAGGTTCTGGGAAGGTCAGTGATTAGGCCAGTAAACCCCGATATCCTTAATCTGTGAGAAGATCGTAAATGTGCTTCTTGAAGACATTTAAAATAACTCGGTGACATTAGCGTCAGGACAAACCCCAAACAGCTGAAATGATTGAACTCAGTCAGCTTTCAAATTCCCTTCTACCAATCAGCTGGCTTTTATGAGTGTGACATTGCTTTCTCCCCCTAACTCAGTCGTGTTTTATTAAACTTTACCTATGGGTTACATGCATACAGCCTTGAAGATGTTACTTTTCAGTATTAAATTTGATTAATATAAAGTAATTTTGTGTTCTATAAACTAATTTCTTCTGCGAGGAAGATGCTGAACAACCAATAAAACAGGAACTATTGTACTTTAGAGCAATTTATTTATTCTCTCTCTGTGTGTGTCTCTCTCTGTCTCTATCTGCCTCTCTCTCCCTCTCACTCTGTGTGTGTGTGTGTGTGTGTGTGTGTGTGTGTGTGTATTTGTGTGTTGGAGGATGCACATGCATGTAGGTCAGAGGTTAACATCAGGGATCAGTCTTCCTCTAACACCCTCCTCCTGATGTTCTGAGACAGGGTCTCTCAATCAAATACCTCACTGATTGGCTAATCCACTGGTTTATGCTTCCTCACAACTGTGGTTGTAGGTGCTTCTGTGACCAGCTTTTTGTGCAGGTACTGGGGTTCCATCAAGTCCTCATGCCTGTGCAGCAGGCACTTCACCCACTAAGCCATCTCTTCAGCCCCCGGAAACTGTTAGAAATTCAATGTAGCAAGAGAAGAAAACTTAGAAAAAACTCTGGATTTCTGACATGGGCCACAGGGAGGGGATGGCATTGTAGCCTATATGTAGCATTTACAGAGAAAACACACAGTGGGAAATGCAAGAAAAGTCACCTTAGAAGAAAAGGATGTATGGGTTTACGTTTGTAGCTGTCACATGGGAGTGAGTAGTCTCAAGAGCCCTGAGTGGATTCCTCCTAGCTAGCTCGCAAAGATTGGCAGAGAGAACTCAGAAGTTGTGGACATCTGTATATCCCTCCCTTCCAGGGCATGCTTGTTTTATTTTACAATGCTCTGCGGAGCCCATGCCATCTGGGAAGTTCTCATGGTTTTGTTTCCTCTAAATCTTTACATATTTAATATTTATGTGTTAAGATAAAGCTTTCTTGAACATAATGATGTTGTAATAACCCACAAATTGATTCAAGACAAACTTTCCGACCTTATTTGGTAGAACTAAGCCAATTGCTTTCCTACCTTTGTTTATTATTCCTAAGGGAGGTTTTTGTAACTTTTTTCACAGAGATCTATATGTTTAAATTTTTAAAAGGTTTATTAATTTTACTTATCTTGTTTATTGTTTATTCAATTTTGTGTATTGTTGTAAGTGCAAGTAGAATGATAATTTTTGCATTGTTTTTCTGGTGAGTACTTGTCTATAAAGCTATTGTTGATTTTAAAATATGTATTTAGTAAGTGGCATTCTGAATTTTTTTCATATGGTTATAGTGGGATGGGGCACATCTAAGTATTAGTTAGATCTTGCATTTTTTTGGTTTTTAGGAATGAAATGAAATTATGCTTATAGCAGTTTATGAATTATTGCTATAAAACAATTAAATTCCTCTGATGTACATAAACTTTAAAGTAAAGTCAAGTGAATAGTTTATTATAAAAACTTAAATTATTTAAATAGTATGACTTATAAGGCTCATATGAAGAATGAAATTCTATTCATTTCTTTTTTAAAAAAATGATTTATTTATTTATTTATTTATTTATTTATTTAATGTGAATGCACTGTCTCTCTCTTCAGACACACCAGAAGAGGGCATCAGATCGCATTAGAGATGGTTGTGAGCCACTATGTGGTTGCTGGGGACTGAACTCAGGACCTCTACAAGAGCAGTCAGTGCTCTTAACCAATTCTATTCATTTTCATGATTCATTGTGGCATACTTTTATATTTTTCTTAATTTAATGATGCCATCCATCATGTTTTTCCTTTAAATGGGAGGCTGAGAAGGTCATTAAATGATATACATGTGTCACAGAATATCTATGAATGTCCACAACACAAAGTCATAAGCTAGTTAAGCACTGTGATGTGTTTTTATACTTCTTTTTTTGTAACATATTTGTACATGACAAGAATTGTGTCATAGTATCAAAAGGTTGGACACACTTTGTATCTGTGAACATCTGCTGTGCTGGGCAGGTTATTGAGAATGGACAGCCACAAACTCAAGCTTGACTATGTTTGTTCATGTTCAAAATGAAATTCATTGACTGGCATGCACTGATTCATACAAAGCAGTGACACTGACCTAGAAAACCACTCACTTTGAAACAGTACAGTTCAATGGCCTGAATAGTCAACTTGTTCCAAAAGCAGCCTGAAAAAGAAAGTCTCTTAGTAAAAGTAATTTGTTATTGTTATCATTTGAGAAGGGGTGTCATATGGTTTAGAACAGACTCACTCTTTCTAGAAAGTTCTGCATGACTTTGAACTCCTGATTCACCTACCTCCTATCTCCCAAGTGCAAGGATTACAGCCGTGGACTCTTGCACTCGGCTGGAAAAAAGTATTCGAACTGAAAAAATATAACATTTCTCTCAGCAAAGGTAGACACATGTCATATTTGTATATCACAGAGACAATGTGAACCGCTCTTGGCTAGAGAATTAAATTGAAAAAGAGCAAAATCCAAATGACAAGCAAATAAAAACAGAAACACAACTGCGTCTCCGTGACTTTAAAAAAAAAATCCACTTATTTTTTTCCTGAAAGAAAAAATAAAAAGGTTGTGTAATTTCTGATAACATGACCATAAAAATAAACACATAAAAAGTCTACTTAAGTCTACTTTTACTTAAGTAAAAGTTAAGTAAAGTTTACTTAACTTTTTAGCAGTAAATCTCTGTTTCCTGTTAAGAGCTGCTGTCTCTTTTATGGTCATTGACTAAGCCACAAGTACTGCAGCAGCATAACGCCCTCGTGGAGTAGAAGACACCAATGAAGGAAATGTGCCCGATGATCCACAGGAAGTGAGGCTTTCTTGCAGGTAAAGGGATTAGTGTGTGTTTGTGGGTTTTCCTTTTCTCAAAGACCAACTCCTCCTAAATGAATGGACAGAGATACAATAGGAGTAAACGCGCAATTACCGGGTACACATATTCATTAAAGGATATAAAATGTTTGTACCCTGAAGCATCTATCACACATATGTCCCGTTCCACGTCCTTTGTGGTTATAGGTGCTCAAATGGTGGCAGTCCTTAAATGGGTGAGGATTGGAGGATTTAAATGTCTTTGTGGTGAATAAGATGTTCCGGTTTTTTGTAATATATAATTAAATTTATATGTATATATATATGTATATATATATGGAGAATTAAAGATATCTATCATCACCTTAATATATGAACAAAGACATCTAATCACTTAAAACACAAAAATAAATGGATATAATGAATAAGTTGCTTTACAAGAGGAATTGGGATAAGTATAGACACAATCAGAGGAATCAGGGCAAGTATGAATGTGATTAGAGGAGCCTAAGTGAATCCAGACATAAGTACAGGAACCAGGATCATCATGAGCACCATGAGGGGAACTAGGATGAGTATGAACGAGAGTAGAAGAATCAGGATGTAAATAAATATGATTAGAGGAATTAGAGCGAGTACAGACATGGTTAAGAGAATCAGGTATGAGCATGGTTAGAGGACTCAGGATGGGTGTGAGCATGATTAGAGGAACCAGAATGGGTGTGAGCATGGTTAGAGGACTCAGGATGGGTATGAGCAAGATTAGAGGACTCAGGATGGGTATGAGCAAGATTAGAGGACTCAGGATGGGTATGAGCATGATTAGAGGACTCAGGATGGGTGTGATCATGATTAGAGGAACCAGGATGGGTGTGAGCATGGTTAGAGGACTCAGGATGGGTATGAGCATGATTAGAGGACTCAGGATGGGTATGAGCATGATTAGAGGAACCAGGATGGGTGTGAGCATGGTTAGAGGACTCAGGATGGGTGTGAGCATGATTAGAGGACTCAGGATGGGTGTGAGCATGGTTAGAGGACTCAGGATGGGTATGAGCATGATTAGAGGACTCAGGATGGGTATGAGTATGATTAGAGGACTCAGGATGGGTATGAACATGATTAGAGGACTCAGGATGGGTGTGAGCATGGTTAGAGGACTCAGGATGGGTGTGAGCATGATTAGAGGACTCAGGATGGCTGTGAACATGATTAGAGGACTCAGGATGGGTGTGAACATGATTAGATGACTCAGGATGGGTGTGAGCATGATTAGAGGAACCAGGATGGGTATGAGCATGATTAGAGAACTCAGGATGAGCATGAAGATGCTGTTTCTAGCTTGAATATATCACAGGGACTTCCCAGTACATCCTTGCTAGTTAAGGACTCCTATTTTTCAGAAGCCCTTTGTGCCTTATAAACCCTCCAATGGGATGCAAGTAAATATGGTCACCGAAGACAAAGCACTAAAAATCTGTGAAGCCTTGAAACCAGCATAGGAATTCCAACATTGAAACCAGAGGAAAGCAATGGTTTGAGAGGGGACAGTCAATACAATGGGTTGTTAGTTTGAAAGGAGAGACATATGTAGGATACTGCAAAGGGATTTGATGAGATGCTGGTTCAGACCTGGTGATAAAGAGGTGATGTCTGTCTGTGCAATTTAGTTACAGAAGCCAGGTAGGCAATGGGCTGGGATGAGTGTTGAACATATAAAATGAAACTGCACCTTTTGGTTCCCAAAACAGATTTAATCATGGTAATGTGTTAAGTTGGCTTTTTTCCCTTCTTGTCCTGGAGAAGTGAGGCTTATAATTACAGGATGAGATCAATAAGCCAAAAAGAGAAAGAGAAAGGGGGAGGCAATGAAGATGCAGGAGGGAGGAGAAAAGAAATGACTAAGAGGTCAAGGCCATAGAGTTGGCTGGAGACAGTGGATTGTTAAGGACACAGATAAGCTTGAAGAGAAGGGCCCCAAGATAAGAGCATGCGAGGGTATGATGCTTGGAGATAGAGGGTGTGGGGGTTGAAAGGACAGTGGTGAGTGAGGGAAAAGGAGAGGCTTGACTGTGTGGCAGGGAAGGCCACAGGAAACCACAAGTCAGACACTTTCAAGAGTTAGATTGTTTCTTGGCCTTCTCTAAACCAAGCCCAAGGCTTGGGTTTGGGTGACTGGGCAACCAAGGCACACGCCTCAGCAGATGAAGACGCTGGTGAGAGCACAGAGCTCTAGGGCTCCCATGACCCAAGGTGGGTCCAGGGGGGCTTTAGTGGAAGAGAGGCCATAGCACTGGGGACTCCCTGGGATAGGTCAGAGGACAGAGAAGTTTGGAGTCCTGTGGAGTCATGGTACAGAACTGAAGAAGGCTGTGAAACAGCTGGAAAGAAAACCCAAATAGTCCATAGAGCCAAAGATGGATCGAGGTGAAGGTCATGGGTACTGGGGGTTGTGGCTGCATGCGGGTTTTGAGGAGAAGTCAAAGAAGGATGAAGAACAGGCACGTGTACGCGAGGCTGGCAGAAGTTCAGAGTTGGAGGGATTCAGGTTCTCGTCTGTAAGGCTAGCTGAGTGATTGGTTCCATCTGCTTTAGCCATGGTGGCCAGCTAAAACCAGAAATCAAAAAACGATTGCTTGGAGTGTTTAGCTTTCTGGTTTGTCCCCTTTCCCTGCTCTGTCCTCTGACGTTCCTCGGCTACCCTCGTTGGCCCACCTTCTCCCTTGTTTTCACCGATGCTACATTCATCTCCTCCGTGCTAGCATCCCTGAGAGCTTCCCACTACGCATTCACTGGCACGTTCCCAGCCCTTGCCTGGAAGAGCCGTCTAGAGAATGCTTGTTGGAGGCATGGGTAGAGAGCAGAGCTCCATCCTTTTCCATCGCTCTCCAGGCTGGAATGGTTTGTGTGTTTGTTTCAAGTTTTCCAGAAGCAGATTTTTTTTTTTTTTTCATTTGGAAACTTCCGTGTTTCACTCATAAAGTGCCCGTTCGTTCCTCTCACTGCTCTGAAGATGCCGTTCTTTTAAGAAAACCCGGAGTCACCCTTCTATAATGCCTGGGAAGATTCCTTAGGTCAACTCTGTCATTTTAATTAATTTACAAATGTGGGTTTTGTTTTGGACTGCTGTTGGCTATATTTGACACAAATAGTCTGATTATGACCATGGCTTAATAAAGTAAGAACCAAAGTGACAATGGCATTGATTTGTGCTGGAGAATACTTATTATAGAAACGTTTGTAGATGCTTTCACAGACAGAGGGATGATAAACCTTGTCAACAAATCCTCCTCGGGCTGGCAAGATGGCCTAGCGGATAAGGTGCTTGCCACCAAGCCTGATGACCTGAGTTCAACCCCAGGAACCCACACAGTGGAAGAGGAGAAGCCACTTGCATATGGCCCATGGCACAGGTGCCCCTCCCCCCAATAAATAAATGTAAACAAGACAAGTCCTTATATCTGGAGCAGAAAAAAATATATCGAAGAGAAATAAAGAAGTATGTAGCGAAAGCTGACGATTTCCACGCTCCACTGGAAAAGCCACCACTGTGTATATGTGAAAGACTGCTTAGTGTACACCCGTGGGGAAAGCACAGGCAGGCCATTACAGGGTTAACGCCGAGTCTGTGAGCAGCTAAAGTGCACGCCACTTTTGAGAATAAAAATAGTGTGTACCTTATTAAAAAGCCGCCTGACAGGGTCAGCAGCCCCCGTCACAGAGTACCTACCAAGAACAATTTCAATTTTAATAGGTTTTACTATGTATTTCATAAGCATGCCCATTGAAATTGAGTCATCAAAGCCTCCCAGCTCCTCCAAGACAGATTTTAGCCCGAGAGCTTGGAGTAATTATCCAAGTGCATGCTAGCCCGTGTAGCCATTTCGGCCTCGTTCATCATTTCAAACAGCCACAGACTCTGCCTGCTAATTTCTTCCAATGGATTAGCCGCTCTCACTTGTCTATCTCTCTCTCTCCCTCTTTTTTCCTGGGGGGTGAAATATTGCCTTCTTCCCACGTTTTAATAAGCCGAGCGGGCACGCACCACTGCACAGCTCCTCACTCCTATTTCTTACAGCTTAGAGAATGATGTTCTGGGGGGGAGAAGAGATGCGAAGGTGAGAACTTAGCTTCCTGCAGCCTGCAGTCAGCTGCATGGAACACACGGGCTGGGCTGCTCGGGCCTTATTTGTTCCCCGTCTAGAATCTGCCACTTTTCCGGCATTGCTTCTGTGTCTTGCGGGGCTCGGATCTTTAATTTCCCTCCCCATCCCCCACCCTCATCCCTCCTCTGCTCCACCTGTCTCTGTGGCTCGTCCCCATTAAGACCTTCAATACACGGGGAACTTCCTCCTTCCCTCACTGTAAACGACCCTGTTTAAGCCTTTTAATTTGGGAGTTCAACAATTTCTTTATTCTCTGACCCCCCCCGCCCCCCCATGAGAAGACGCCAGGCTGGAATCACCCTCCTTAGTCAGGTGGTATAAAAAGGCATCACAGCAACAACAACAACAACAAAACAGTTTGCCCTCTATCTCTGTGTCTTAGAAGCTTGTGACCTCTTCAGGCCTCTGTCTTCTCAGTCTTATCAGGATAAATGCTCCTTTACAAAATATTAGGTCGTAGCAGGAAATTATCAAGGGATAACTGGGAGGGCAGCTCAGTGGTAGAGCTGCTTAGGGAGGTCCTGGGGCTGATTCCTAGTGGGGCGGGGATGGTGAAATCATGGGTACTCATCATACAGGAGAGAACTCGGATCCATACATGGATCGGGCCATGTATCTTTTGTCCTTGGTAATTGAACAGATGGGATTTCTACCCTGCTTGCCCTTGAAACTGATGTCCATTAGCACTGTGATAGCTTTATGGAGGATTTCGCAGAAGTGGCTGGAATGAAGGCAGGGCTTGGAGGCTCGATCGCTCACCTGCTTCATACAGCTCAAGCATCCACAAACCATCTCCGCTTAGAAGACATCTGAAGGTGCACGGCATCGTCTTAGATGGTCTTCCCCTGACCCGGCTCTGTGTCCTGACACAAGTTTAAAAGACAGAGATTGGAAATAGGAAACTGACCCTGGTATCCAGAGTCACAAGCAGGTGGCCTGCTCCTCGGATAAAAATCTTCAAACAAGAGCTAAGGTAGATTTTCTAGCCTTTAGGGGAAAAAGAAAGCCATTGTCCTTATATGACAATTTAATGAAAACCCCCCTTGACTCAGCTCTAGAGTTATAACGTATTTTCTGATAAGTTGGAGATGGATAGCTTTTATCCAGACCGGGAGGAAGTGTAAAAGACAGTAATCGGTAATTCACATCAAGAGTCACAGCTCTCGGGTCATTTTCACGAGAGGTTTTGGAGATGTGCTATGATTTGGAATTATGTTCAGAAGAGCACCGTCTAGGAGCAGGAACTTGAAACTGGTGGATTTTTCTTTTCCTTTCTTTCCGACCCGTCAAGCTCCCATACTCTTCATTTACCCATAAATTATGTAGGTGGATAAAATTCCCATCATTAGAGAATGACCTTGGTGTTAGGACACATTGATATTATGGGTGATGTTCTTTGAATTTTTGCAAATTTTTGACATTAGTTATGGTTCAGCGCCAGTATCAAGATCATTAGTATTGAGTCAAGTACTTCTGTGCTCACCAGGTACTAATTAAAATTATGTGTCTGACTATTTATGTATATTTCATCCCATGAGACAAGGCATATGTATAAAATATATATTTCATCTTCTGTTTTTCTTCTTTCTCGATTATTATGTCTTTATTTTTGCTTTTGGCAATAGCCATTTAACCCCGGAAAAGAAAAGGTGCAACCCTCACGCCCCACCAGGGAAGAGCCTGCCGCTCCGTGTGACCTAAAGGAAAATCTCCATCTTGTCTGTTGCCCTCTTTACTCTCCTCATGCCCACCCCACTGCAACAGAGCAAAGCATTTTCAAACAGTTTCACTGTCCTTTGTTCCCTTCAGGGTTGGGCCTTCATACGAACTTAGCACACACTCTTGTTTATTGTCTCATGTGAAGAAAGAAGACTGAGTGTTGAAACGTCTCTTCTCAAAACAGTAGGAGCTTTGCTTATTCTACAGAGCCTGGATTCTGGAGTGGAGAAGGATGTTTGATAAATGCATATCCATTTATTTGTAAATGCATATTGTGACTGTGGGCAAGAGGTAACTCTCGTGAAAGTCAACTTAGAAAATTATTTGCACAACATCAAGTCCGTGTCAAATAGTGTGTATGCCATTTATCCTCCTCCTCCTCCTCACCAACCTCATCAAGACAGGCTTTCTCTGTGTAGCCCCTGTTTGTCTTGGAACTCATTCTGTGGACCAGGCTGGCCTTGAAACTCAAGAGATCTGCCTGCCTCTACCTCCCGAATGCTTGGACTAAAGGTGGGCAGCACCACTGCCTGGCTCATGTTACATGTATTTTTAGGTGTTAGTGATTTTTTTTTAAGAAATAATTTTATGTTTTCCTTATGTACGTGTGTGTGTGCATACATGTATAAGTGTGTGAGTGTGAAGACATGACACAGCATGTGTGGAGGCCAGAGGACAATGTGCAGCAGTTGGTTCTCTTCTATTGTGTGGGCACCAGGGACTGAACTCAGGTCATTATTTTTGGTGTGAAGCTCCCTCACCGACCAGTCTCAGTTGCCCTAAAACTTGTGATTTTTTAAAGCAAATTTACCCAGTCTCTAAGATTCTGTTTTTGTCATCCATAATTCAGGAATCTTCTGAGTCTGAGGATACTTGCTAAGCACAGGTTCTTCAGACAGGTGGGAAAGGGACACCCTTTTGAGAGGAGAAGTTAATTTTGGAAGGATGTTACTCATGCATGCTCTCTGAAAGGTTAAGTCAATGAGTTCTGTTAATTCAATAATTCACAAGCTCACGGTTAAGAGCTGCCATGCTTCTCTGACAAATACCGATGCGTAAAACTAGATTGAGAACCCAAGTTCCTACAAATGACCAGTCATAAAGAAAACAACGAGGCATGATGGCATGATGCCTCTCATCCCAGCACTTGGGAGGCGGAGACAGGTAGATCTCTGTGAGTTTGAGGCCAGCCTGGGCCATATAGTAAATTCCAGGACAGTAAGGGCTACTCAGTGAGACCCTGTCTCAACAAAACATAACAACAAAAAGAAAAAGAACACGAATGGCTTGCTAGTTATTCTTCCTCGATTGAGACATTATGGTTTGTCTTTTAGATATATCTTATTATGAAGAAGGAGCTAGGAATGTTACAGGGAGGAGTGATAAGAAAGGTTTTAAACATTAGTTCATCACTGGACAAGGAAGAACAGAATCCCAGCATTTGCATGTCTTCTAATAGTTCATGGGTGAATATATTTTTATATTTTATATTTTAACAACTTTGCTCATTTGCACATGGCGATGGTTTCTTTATTCACATGCTGTTAATCTTAACTTTACAGTCATTGGTCTAGATGAAAACAGCATGCGCTAGAGAAGATGTCCGAGTTACTCTTGCTGCCTCAGTGGGTGTTGCCGTTCCTTGTGGCTTTCAGGACTGTGAACAAGGCTGTGTAAATTTCCCCGAGACTAACCTGTCCTGAGATTGAATAGAGAAGTCTTTAAGAAACTTGACTTAACTAAATGATAAAAGCCTGAATGATAAAAGCCTGAAGAAAGTTCTGAGATAGATTTCAGTGCATATCCCAGGCTAGCTTCAAACTCAGCCCAGGCTGTCTTTGAACTAGAAATGTTCTTCTTTAGTGTGCTTCTCAAGTTCTGAGAATGTGAGCGTATGCCTCCATGTGTTTAAACTTGTGCGTCCCATTCACTTTAAAGCCCATCTCATTAATGTCAGGGCTGCTAAGGTCCTCCCCATGCCCCTGACGTGAGAATCAAGCAGTTAGATACATAGTGATAAACAGTATACTTATTAAAAACTTTAATATTATTTTCTTTTTTAACAATTTATTTTTATCATTTTAAGTGTATGCATCCACATACTTGTGTGTGTATTCAACTTGTGTTTTTAGAACTTTGGTATTGCATGAGTGTCAGACGGAGGCATGCCTGTCAGATGGTGGCATGAGATGTCACCTTTCTTCCCTTTTTGTTGCTTTTTCTTGATGTTGTAAAACACATCCTGCTGTCTTTCTGGTAGCAGATAAACTTTAGAATAATACTTGTTGATATACAGATGCAGCAATTTCTATCAAAAATTAGGCCCGGAGAACAAATCGCAAAGACGAGAACAAATCGCTAAGACGTTTGTCCCATAAGAATTAAAATTACAGCTGTAACTGAAGACAGAACTGCAAGGTAAGATTGGGTACACGTCACCTCCCAGTGAATGAATATTTAACTCGAGCCACAGCGTTGGTGATAAACCCATTCAGGGAAACAGCTGACCAAACCGTTGACAGAACTTATTTTATCAAGTGACGCTCTTGCACATCACTGTCCAGTCACACGGCACTGTACTTCCGTTTGGGGATCTCAGCCATACTTAACAACAAGGTCGCAAACGTTTCATGTTGAACGAAACATGAAACTACAGTGCCCACATTAATTTCTTTTTTTTTTTTTTCTTGCTGTGCTAAATATCCAACAAAAGAAACTTAAGGAAAGGTTTATCTAGGTGACTCCAGATGCTTTTGAGATGACTGTCAGGATGCAGTATCTCAGTGTATTGCCAGCTTTTGTGATGAGCAGGAGGAAAAAAAGGCCAAAAAGGTTTTTGTTTCCTGTGTCAGTGAAGCCTCCAGCTGTAGAATGTTGCTTCTATTTGGTTATTTTTTGAGATGCGGCATCTGTGACAGGGACACTCATCGGAGGTCCGTGCTGAAGTGTTTCAGTAACTTTCGCTGGAACACACACACACACACACACACACACACACACACACACACATCTCAAGACACCATAACTTAGGAGCAACAGATATTTTATTGTAGTGGTGTGGTTCCCACAAGGTTGAGAAATCCCAGGTTGTGTCTCGGTTCTTCTGGTCTTTATCTTATTGACAAGTCTTCAGCTGGTGAATGGGTTCCTGAAGGTGGCAAGGTTGGGAATAGACTCATTTGTGTGCCTGGTGACTTGATGGGGGACGCCTGGCAGATCAGATACAGCTGAGAAGTCCCTCAGTCATCCCCTGGAGCTTCTCATGTTCGTTGTCTAATATGAGAATCCAGTCAGAGAGACCTGGTGCATTCTCCCAGGACCAGAATCTCGAGAAAACCAAGAGAAACTAAGGCGTCTTTCTGAGCCAGAGTTGGAAGTCTTACAGTTTCCACTCATCTCTGTGTTCTGAGCAAATTCTAAGTTCTAGGAAAGGGAATTCGACCTTCCTCTGGATAAGAAAGTGATGAAAGAAACTCACCACCATCTAAAGAAAAATCTCCACAAGTATGGGAAAAATACCCCCAAAACGTTGAAAGAGCATCACTCTGCCGACACACATGGGGAAGAAAGAGCTAGTCACAAGCCTTCTACCCCAAGCTGACTCATAACGGGAGGCAGGAACAGTTGCCTCTACGGTAAGCTCTAGTCACTAAATGTGTAGAAAGGAGAGAGACCCCACTCTCTCCTGCCCAAGAGAAAGCATCCGCTACCTAAGGTTCCGAGGTAAGGTAGGTAGAAAGTTTCCCAGGATGCCACTGATGTCATGAAACCCCTAGGTGTGACAGAAAGTGATCCAATCAAGAGGCGCGTTCAGGAGGGTGGGTTGCCCAAGGGTCGTTGCATCCAAGCTGGTGGCAAAAGTTAGATGCAAAGATTTTTTTTCATTCTTCTCCAGCTCTGTATTTTGTTGTTGCTTATGAGGTAAATTGTTGATGTTAATTTTTTTTTTTTTATGGGCTATTCCAGAGATTTTAAACGTACAGCTACGTGTAAAGACTTGTACCGTGGGAAAGAAGAATATAGTTAACCTACATTCTACAACTAATATTTTGCTATGCTTTTTGGGTGGATACATTTTGCAATTAGTCACCGGCATTCTTACATGTTGACATCCTAGGCTTATTTGAAGTGTATACATCCGTGCTAGAACAAATGATGAAAATATCCATTTCAGAACACCATGAAAAAATATCCATTTCAGAACACCATGAATATATCCATTTCAGAACACCGTGGAACCAAAAGGAAACTTACGGTTTCCTGGTTGCTGTCTCCGTTGGGATAATGTGCCTCTAGTGTTTGCATATGCTTTCAATGCTCACTGAACATCTGGCAGAGCCTTGAAAAGAATTTACACCGAGACACCATCCCATGCAGTGTCTGCTCAGGCTTAATGAGTACATAGTAAGGTCAGTGGCTCCGATTTCTAATTTAACTTGTTATTACTTAGGATATACCAGTTTAGAAAGAAAAACGAGTACAGTTTTCTTTTATAAATTAAGAAATGAAGCTAACCCTACGGAGTTCTACCATTGTTTAGTTTCATTGTGAGACATTCTATATTGACCCTCATATAAAAGTAGACTATTTTATGGCATAAACATCTCTAGATATTTGTACAAAGAAGAGGAGGATTGTGGCTTTTATGGATGAGGTATTCTAAGGGTTAAATTAATAGCAGAAATGATCAAATCCTCGCTTAAAATATGCTCTGTCATAGAGGGAGAAGAAGGAAAATGACGGGTATTCACATGATTGACAGCCTTTCCAAATAGAAGTGTTGCTATAATTAAGCAATAATGTATGAGCGAGTGTGCGTTGTGACAAATTGGAAGCTTGGTTGATTAGATTGAGCATATAAGCTGTCAGTATAATTATCATATTTTAATCATTTTTCTCCATTTTTTTTTTACAGCAGCATTGTCTTCGGCCTCATTTGGCGCTTATTAGATTGATGTTCTTGGAGGAGTCGAACAACGTAAAACACGTCCTCAAACCGGATGAACTTTAGATAAGGTTGCAGCTGTGTCTACAAACATTTATAACAGTCGCTGGTGTGACTGTACTCGCTCCTCCTGCCGTGTCTCTTGGGTTGAAAAAAAGTTTCTCATTCACGAGAAGAATGAGTAACACTGAGCACGTGCCCCCACGAAGGGCTGCTGGTTTTCAATAAAACACATCAAAGGTTTATAAAGAGATCTTTAGAATATCATTTATGGGTTTCGTAGCCACACAGGAAGGGAATTTGGGAGCAGGTAGAGAGAGGGTTTCTTCTGAAGTGAGGACCACTTGTGCGACCACCGAGGAGGCAATACTAAAGGAAGGGCACGATACTCTTGGGTTCTTGAATTTAAATACAGCATAAATCAGCCATATGTTTCCATGGAGAAGGCTGGGCTAAAGTATTAATTTACAACCCTTTGCCATACATCAGAATTCTAGCCAGGATGGTCCCAGCCCTTCATCCCCTAACCAGGAAAGAAAGCCCTCATCAGGCCTTTAGGTCAACATGTGATCTTCATGAGAGGCAGGAGCTAGAGTGTTATGAAATATAGACTTTGGTGTGTAGAAGAATACCTAGAAGCAGGAATGATCTCCACTTCTAACGTATAACCCACTCCAGTACTGAGAATGCCCCTTAGTGGTACAACGCATGGCTATATCCTTGAGGTCAGAAGTTCGACTCCCAGCACTGAAGAAACAAACACATCAACGGACCTCAGCAGAGGTGACAGCTCAGCGGGCAGCACATGTTGCATGTTTTGCAAACCCAGTGACCTGAGTTTAATCCCTTGGAACAGGTATCAAAACAGAGCTGGCGTGGTGGCATATACTTGTGTTTTCAGCCTTAGGAAAGCAGGTCCTTAGAGGTCACTGGCCAACCAATCTATCCTACTTGGTGAGTTCTGGGCCAATTAGAGACCCCACCCACCTCACAAAACAAAGTGGGGTGATGCTCTGACAAACAACACCTGAGGTTGTCCTCTGGCTTCCATACACATGTAAGTATATGCATGTGCCTGCTCCCCTGTACTTGCTCACACGAGAACATACTTAAACATACCAATATAGTAACAAAATGAATACTGCTGCTTTATGCCCTGGACTGCACACCCCAACCTTACTTGCCCTTAGGGGTTGGGGATGGAGTGTCCTGAAAACAGTGACTCAGACCCACTCCGGAAATGCGGCAGTAAGCTCATTTATTAACCTTTTGGGGCACCCATTATATCTACCCATATCCCATTGGTCCCAAGCAAGTATGTCTTACAAATGGCAGTTCCCGATTGGCTGGCATTGTCTGGGTCACCAATCTTTAGGCTTTTGGGCAGTCTTCAATTAGGTAATCATGCAGAAGTGGCCTTCGTGGCTGCTTGAGTCCAACGCTTATGCAGAGGCAGCCACTGCTTTGTCATGTGAGGCCTGCTGTTAGTCCTACAGTGCACCACCAAAGATGTGATGGTGGCATCACAGAGTCATGTGATTAACCTGCCAGGTGTTTCTCCAGCAGGCCACTGGGTTCTGGTCCTTTCGGCCATCACACGGTATCCCGATTGTGATACGGGACCACTCTCGGAGTTCTCGTGTGTACCTACAGACTGAGAGTGGTGCCTCTTGCCCACTTAGCTTCTCCTGGCTTCTCCTGATTCACGTCCTAGACTTTGGGTACAGGCTCTCTGAGTCACTTTGCACCTCCTCCATGTGGAATGAAATACTACGGTGACCTTTTTAATTCCCTGGACTTTTTACAATCTTAGAAATTCAGCATAACAGCAGGACTTTAATCTTCCTCGTACGTGTAAGAGGCAAAATGAGGCAGAGGGAGGAGTGACCTCTGAGGTGGCAGAGGTCTCAGAGAGTCCCACCGAAAGCTTAGTCAACTCGCCTCTGCTTACGTTTCATTCAGCTGCTGTGACTCGGCCGTGTTTTTAAACATACCGCAGTGTTTATATTCTGTACTTCAATTCTCCTCTAAGAAAGTAGTATTGATTCCAAACGGCACTTATTTAAAGGTTTAAAGTTTTAAAGTCTTTAGTTTTTCCAATGTGCCTTCGCAATGTCTGTGATTCCAGCCCATAGCTACAGGATACACAGAGCCGCAGCAGTCCGTTTACGTGAACATCCAAGGAGCCAGGTTCTTGAAATCTAATGAAGTGGTTAGCCGATTCCTTGTGGGTTTTGGCAGAGCCTGATCATTTAGCCAAGTGTCACTGCATGTGTTTTTGAGTTTGAGGTCTCAGATGTTGTGTAGTTTGGTTGATGGATGAGATGGCCTGGAGAAAAGGGAGAGGGGGAGGGGGGGACAAAGAACAATGTTTGTCACGTAGCTCACAGTGACAGTGCAGACCTGCGCTCTTACCTCCCCTGTCTGCACAGCATTGTGACCAGGGTGACAGATGAGGAATCAGTTCTGAGCTGTTCTGGTGTCATGCTGATCAGCCCTCCCAGGATTCCCGAGAGCAGCTGGAGTAGCCCACAGGTAACACAGGCAGCGCCTGCCTGGGCTCCCATCCTTTTCAGGTTCTGGGCTGGGTTACATTCTGTGTTACATTTGTAGTGGATTTTGTACCCTTTAGTTTTTCTAGGTGATCACCTTTCACAAGTGTGTCTGGCTGGGGAGATGGCTCATAAATTCCTTGCCTTTTAAATGTGATGACCCTGTTGAAGCCTCAGAACCCACATTAAAAAAAAAAAAAAAAAAAAAAAGCCATGCATGACGGCACGTGGTGATCAAGCACTGGGGAGGCAGAGAGCATTGTGGCCAGGTAGCATTGTGTGTTCCAGGCCAGGTAGCGTTGTGTGTTCCAGGCCAAGGAGAATACACTGCGTCTCAGGAGTGGCACCCGAGGTGGTTCTCTGATCTCTACACATATCCACATAAAATAGAATGAATGAATGTTTGAAACAATGAATAATACTGGCTAAGGGGGTGGCTCCGGAGTGTAAGTGTCTGCTGTGGAAGTGGGAGGACATGAGCTATATCCCCAGAAACCATGTGAGGCTGAGTGTGGTAACATACAGTAATTCCAGGGTTCACACGGAGAGATGTGAGGCTGATGGGGTACTCCCTGGAAGCCTACAGGCCAGCTAGCCTAGCTTATGTTCAGTGGCAAATAACAAGACCCTCCCCGCCTCCTTAGACCAGTTAGAGGAGAAAGACCTACACCCAACATTGCCCTCTGATCTCGGCGTGTGTGGTGTGGCACAGGCGCTCCCTCCCCACATGTACACAGACAGACAGACAGACAGACAGACAGACAGACAGATGCACGCAGGCACGTGTACACATGCGCACACACACACACACACACACACAATGTATCTCACAGTAGCTCGCAAGGCCATAGTTAACCCCTGTAATTCAATGTACAAAAATTAAAAGTGATGTATAATGAAGAGGTTTTATCATTTATTTGGGGGTTTGAAATTAAAATTATCAATGCATAACATATCCTCTATAGAAAAAGACAGACTTTCTGAAAAATCCTCAATTCAATTACATCTACCAGATATAATGTAAGACCATAGAGTTAGCAGATTTATAAATATTTTATAAGAATTTGAACTATTCAAGAGCATTCTCAGTCTATGACTTAGTGTGGTTTATGTGTGTGTGTGTGTGTGTGTATGTGTGTGTGTGAGAGAGAGAGAGAAAGAGAGAGAGAGAGAGAGAGAGGGTTGGTCAAGGTGGTTCTTTTTATTTATTTATTTTTTGCACTCCCTATCTCTTGAAGGAGCAAGAAGTACAGAAAAAAATGATAAAGATGCCATTGTTTGACCTGAGATTGGGAGCCTCAGGCTTTACAAATTTCTTCTATTTGATTTGCATTAGATGCTGCATATGGACATTATTGGCAAGAACTAACTTTTTATTTAAAGAAATAGTTCTTTTAAAAAATTAACTCATTAAAAGTTAGTAGGAAATGAACAGAGCTTACAAATACACTGACAGGGCTGGAGAGGTGGTTCAGTGGTTAAAAGCACTCACTGCTCCTCCTGTAGAGTGGAGTTCAAGTCCCACATCAGGGGTTCACAACCACATTTAGCTGGAGTTCCAGGGAGAACTAAAGCCTCTGATCTCCACACGTACCACACTCATGTACATACATACACACATACATACACACACATACATACATATATACTTACATACATGCATACATACACACATACATATACACATATATACATACATACATATATACATACATACACACACGTACACATTTAAAACACAGTAAAAAATAAATATTTAGAAAAATGCACAAATTCTTACTGTACAAATTTCAGGTCATATATTATGGACATTTTGCTGTTTTTTTTAAAACAAAATATTGATCTTTTTATACTTTTTAAAAGAATCCTGGTTATTTATTGTGTATTGGGTATGAGATTCTTACATATGAGATTCTTACGTGAGCTTCCGCCAAACAAAAAAGATATATTTTTGAACATTTTATTTTATTATTTATTTTGTGTGTGTGTGTGTGTGTGTGTGTGTGTGTGTGTGTATGTGTGTGTGTGTGTATTTATGGGCATGTACAAGTATTTGTGAATGTGAGAGCCAGTTGAGGCCAAGAGAGGGCATCGGATCCCCAGGAGCTGGAGCTGGAGGTGGTTGCGAGCCACTTGACAAGGGCACTGAGAATCAAACGTGGCTCTGAAGAGCCCACATGTCCAAGCACTGAGCCCTGAGCCCTCTCTGGTTGCGGACATAGTTGACTGTCTATGGAAGATACTTTCTCCTACTGAACTTGTTAGAAAAACAGTTATCAGGTCCCCATGTCACCCAATAGTGGGTGACGTTTTTCCTTAGAATACTTCGGATTGGATCTCAAGCATAGTACTTCTATTCTTCATGGTGATTGGCTTATTAAGGTGTCATGTGACCTATTCTTGACCAATGATATATAAAGAGATGTGTGTGGTTTCGCTCAGGGCTGTATTTTAAACCTGAGGGTCGTTTCACCGCCATACTTATCAGGTGTTGAATAATGGACTCTAAATGAAAGAACGTGAAATGCTAAAGGATTCCTCATTCTAAATGAGAATAGTTCTTCCTGGACATTGTTAAAGTCGGATACAGGTGATGTCAAGAATGATTGCAGCCATTTCGCTGTTGGTGTATGTATGAAGCAAATCCAGGAGCAGCAGAGCCCTCACTTACAGACCCCAGTCTTCTGAGCTCCCGGGGATGTCCTTACTTAAGCCATTTTGATGTCAGAGCTTCTGTCACTTTGGGCTGAAGTGAACTTCACTGATACAAACTGCTGACTTGCAGACATGTCAAGACTTTCCCATTTCTAACAATCTAATAACATCCGATTATTTAACACAGAAATAAGCTAAACAAAGTCCTGGTTCTGATAGACTCTCATCTTGCCTTGTAATCCTGTTGAAGGAAGATTTACTACGTTGTTACATCCATCAGGGAATCACAAAACCATGGTTGATTTTTCTTTCTTTCTTTTTGTTTTTTGTTTAAAGATTTTGTTTTGGTTTTGTGTTATTTACACGTGTCAGTGTGGGGGTCTGTGTGTATGTGAGTGCAGGTGCCTACAGAGGCCAGAAGAGGGCGTCAGAGTCCCTGGTGCTGGAGTTGCAAGTGCATGCGAGAAGGGAATGCTGGGAGCTGAACTGTCACAGTCTGCATGAATAGTGTGAGTTTCCAGCCGGTGAGCCGTCTCTCCAGCCCTCAAACACAAATTGCAGGGTTTATTTCCCTTCTTGCTGTGGGTGACCTTGAACTTTTGATGTTCCTACCTTCAACTTCCAAATGCTAGGATTATAGGCTCCTACCAACATACTAGGGTTATGCAGTTCTGGGGCTCAAACAATCTGAGCCCCTCCCCCCCCGAAGGTTTTAAAAGCAACGTCCATTTTTGAGTAGATGATGAGGAAACAGACCAGAGAAGGATGTCCCATGGTCCATCACTGTTAGAGCCAGCATGACTTGGACTTGCCTCTATTCAGGACCAGATCTCACTATGATTCCTTTTGATCTTGTATTTTCTATTCAGGCACTGTACTTAACATGTGTTATGAACATAATGTATTTAATTATCATCTCTCCCGTTTGAGTATGTGGACGTGAAAGCAGGGGTTGTTTCTGTCTAGAGCACTTAGCAGAACAAATGAGCAATGCCAGCAAGTGCTGTGTTTAGAGAGGAAAAATAACTGTGTGTATGAACATGTTAGAGGAGTAATTAGGGAGGAATTGTCTGGTTTCTGAGTTCATAGAGCAAAACTAAGATTTGTGGCTGAATCAACAAATCATGTTTTATCATGACAAAAAAAAAAAAGACATTTAAATGACATTTTACCAGCCCTGACTCATGCCCCTCCATGTGTGATGGGTCTCCTGCTGCAAGAATACAAGCAGAGGCTGAATGGGTCTCTCTCCCAAGGATGTTACTCTACAGACCCCTGTGGCAAGGGGACAGTGAGGCTAAAGGGACTCTTTGCTCCCTCTGTCACTATGAAGCTAATCCTTGACAGATTCTGATTCTAAGGAGGGTAGGCAAGGGAAAATAAGACTGGGGAAGTTCCTCTTCATGGTGGCCACTGGGACACCAACCACAAACAAATACAAAGGTCTTTTCCCTCCTAGCACAAGGATGCTAGTGAAAGAAATAGCTCTCAAGCAGAGAATAAACAAAGCAATTTCAGGTAGCAGTACTAGGAAAAAAAAATAGGTTAATATCCAGAGAATGACTAGTGTTGGGTCCAAATGAGGTTAGATGGACAGGCAAATGAAAGCAAACATTTATATTTTTGTAGCATTAAATATTTGGGAAATATTTACTGCTGGCAGTCAAAAAAGTTAACGTTATCTCTGAAAATCCTGGTTCTGTGCATTGTGCAGATGTCGGAGAGGAAAGGCGCACATGCTGATTGGAGGAGTTACAGCCATTTTGGGGAAGACAACCATGTAATTAGCAAATAGTGATATAGAAAACGAGAGGCTAGAGGTAAATATTATAGGACATAACAGGAGGGGGAAACAGCGTGGTTAGGGCCGAGCAGGGACGATGGGATTGAGAGGATTGTAAAAATATGTCACTTTACAGTAAGATCATCAGAAAACCAAATGTTCAAGATTATTGTTACCATGATAATGGGATGCCTGTTACAGGTCCCCGAATTTGATCTGTTACAAATTTCTGACATGCTTCTCAATGTAAAAATGTATCATCGCAAGCTCAGGGCCCATTAATATGAGCACATGGCTCAGCAGCAGATGGCCTCTCTCTGTACAGACATTACCAATGCCGATATTAGCTGCTCAGACGTTACCCGTCCATGTAGCCGCGTTCAGAGCATGGACCCCTAGGGCTACTTAATTGTAAAGGTTTGTATTATGTGAGTCTCTCTCTCTCTCTCTCTCTCTCTCTCTCTCTCTCTCTCCTTCCAACTATCACACATAATTCTTCAGATTGCATGTTAGGGTGCACATTGCAACAACTACTTTTACAAACACATTGCAATCTTTTTTTCTCTTCTCTTCTCTTTCTTTCTTTCTTTCTTTCTTTCTTTCTTTCTTTCTTCCTTTCTTTCTCTCTTTTCTTTCTATTCTCGAAACAAAGTGTATACTGTCCACTTCTCCAGGCTGGAGATCAAACCCACAGCCTCAGGAGTGTGCTCTACTGCTGAGCTATATACACTGAGCTATATGCCTTCTTTTGGGAAGAAGTGACTGATATTTTGAAGGGGAGAAAATAGGAAGCATTTTACTTTTATCATCTATTTGTTTCTTTAAAAAAAAAAGATATTTATGTGAAGCTGTGCAGCAGACAGAAAAAGCAAGCAAAGAAAAAAAAAATGTCGTCCTCCTTTCGTTGGATATGGCAAGGGTGAGCCAGGATGTTTTATGAACCAAGCATAGGAATACCATCTAAAGAGTCCTTCTATGCCAGAGTCAAATATGCCCATTTATGAGGACAAAACTAGGCAATTTATCTGAGGAGAATCAACACCTACATTAACAGACACAGAATGCTAATAGTCCTCATTGACACTGGCTTGTGGTACTAACTCATAAATCTTTGCCAAGCAGCTGGAATTTTGAAACAAAGAGCAATCGCATAAAAGTTTATTTAGAAGAATGAAATGTTGCTAAAGAAGGAAAAATCTGTAGCATTATTATTATTATTATTATTATTATCATCATCATCATCATCATCATCATCATCATCATCATCATCATCGTCATTCCTGAAGAAATCTGACCCTTAAGAACATAGCACAAAAAAGCTGCCATTGGCTTGTGGGAATTTCAACTTGTCATGAACAAATCAGATGCCATTCTGTGTGAGGACGGCCCCTACCCTCTACCTGGGGGCCCTGGGCATTTGGAATGTCCTTCTGAAAGTCCACACTACACATTCACAGAGCATTAGGGACCTGGCTTCAACAATTATGCATGGTATGAATGAGAACCCTGGGCATGGTCTCTGCATTACAGCACAGCCCATCTCTTGGTTTAGCCTAAAGCTCTTAGGAAACAAGGGGCAACCAGATGTTCATATATTGCACAACTAGCACCGCAGAAGGATTTTTGAGATGAGGGAGACAGGAACCATTTTTTCCCCCATCAGTGCTATCTTCTTCGGGGCTCCGTGCCGGATGGTGGATGAAGATCTCATACAGCCCCAAACAGAAACTAACTCAGTGCCAGGGTTCTGCCTGTATCAGTGAACAAGATGAGAATTCAAAGCAATTGTCAGGAGGCATTTCAAAAATTGTCAACAGTTTTCATACTGTTTGGTCAAATCTTATAAAGAACATAAATTATGCAACAGCGTTCCCCTCTGGCTACTTCACCGTACGGGGAAAATGTAGAAGATGACGTGAGATTTTGCAGACATTCTTAGTTTTATATTTTGAAATTTAGGGGGCTAAAGAAAACACCAAAAAGTTCCTCTTATTCCTATATAGTGGTACTTTAAAGAATTATTTGAGGAGAGTGGTAAAATAAGATGAACGATTTTAGGAAAGCATTATCTTACAAAACCATGTTGCTAATTTTTAAAGGATCGGTACTAAAACCAACCACTCCATATCTTAGACAGCCTAATTTCAGCTAATGTGGACAAACTCCTTTGCAGTATGCCATCAGTCAGTTTGCAGTAAATAGTGTGAAATTATTTCAGATCATTTTAATAAAAATAATATTCAAGGTTGAGAGGGTAATTATTATTATTAGTTTTGTTCTATAAACCATGTTTAATATGTACAAGGAACCAGGATTGTCCTTAAGTCTTAAAGTATTTCTCTTATCTTTATCTATCTATTTATGTATTTATTTATGTCAGAAATGATTTTAAATTTCTTGGTAGGTTTTTTTATTTTTCAAATTTGTTTATTGGTAAGACTCGAGGAAGGTTGATTTACTTCCAAGAGTGTAACATAAAACTCATTCCTGGTGGGTTCATTTTGACAGTATTAAACTATTTCTAACTGCATACCATTATCATTTAAAATATTTCCTCAAATTTTAAATCTCTTAAAAAATATCTTGAATATAAACTTTTTTTTACGAAATAATCACCACAAAAGCCTCAAAATAAAATCGCTAGGAAGAGATGAGTGTGACCAGCAAAATTTTTGTATCGTGGGGAAAGAAAAGACAGACAGCCAGCCAGCATGTCCTCGGGGCTTTTAATCTGATCTTTTATTTTATGAAGGCACCTTGAAATCCCGTTCTTTGGCGCCACTTCTCCTCTTGGCCACCAGATGTCAGACTTTCATTGTAAATTTGAATTTCTTCCTGCTTCCGCAGGTGCCTTTATCTTTTTACTTGTGAATGTTCGCTATTCTGAAAATATTTCTCCTCAGCTCCTGCTCACAACTTGAGAACTTGACTTGAAAATAAAGCCATTCTTTCGGGCTGTTTTTCGTGCCCAGGTGCAGCGTCTGTTGGAGCATTCTGGTTATTCTTCTTGACTTGAGTTTTATATTTAAGATTTCTTTACATTTATGATATGCATCAGTAACTGCTTCCTTTTAAAAAATTGTCATGCATTTATGTTCCAAAATATGACTGTATTTTAAGTAAAATCTAGGAAATATGGGTCATTTATTCCAAGAACATCAAATACAGCTTTTTTTTTCATTCTTACAAAATGAAAACCAGGTGGGCAAGTATTGTTTTTAATATAAAACCCGCCACATGGATGTTATTTTCACATTAACATCTGCAACAGTTATGCACGATTTTCTAGTGTCCTCATTTGATGAATAAGCACCATTCAATTTAGTTTTTAACATAATTTTATTTGGGAAAAAGTAAACATCAGGTTACTTTGTTGCTTTGTATATATTATGATTCAAATGCATATGTGTTATTAAAAATACAAATGTATCCTTTCTTTGAGTTATGTAGAAGGTGTTATGAGTGGTGAATTAGTATGTCTCTCTTACATGTCTTTAAAGAATGATGACTTTTGCTTCTGTGTTCAACTCCTGAAAGGCATTGATAAAAACACAGCCTAAGGCATGGCTAGAGACAGTCTGTGTAGCACGGCCTTTGTGTGCATCAAGATTTTCATGCTTTCTTAATAATCTGATTCTATGGGAAAGTTCAGTGATGTCATGAAGGGTATTTATTGGAGCAAGACAAACCCAGCAAAGGCTTGAATCACTCAGAAGGTAATTTTTAAAAAGATAATGCCTTTGTCCCATAAATTTAGTATGTTTTAGCATTATTCATAATGGCAAATTGTGAAGTTTACCAATCAGTCACACTGAGTTAAAAAAGGAAGGAACATGAGGAAGACTGGGCTGTGCTCTGCAGGGAGCCCTCGTTTAGGCCTGTCTCCCCAGCCCGAGGAAGCCCACTGTCTCTGGCTGGGAATGAATAGAATTGTCATTGCTTTCTGTCTGCAGTCCTAAAACTGTATTTCTTATTATTCTCCCGAGTTGAAAATTGTCAAATTCTGGGCTCATGAAGACTAGCTTCATTGGTCCTGATTTCCTTTGAGAAGCTATTTGATTATTAATCAGTTCAGAGTTTTATAGAATAACGATGTCAACAAGGACTTTGTTATCTCACACACATTCCTCGTACATCTCACTCAACTTTCCCAGTGTGCTCCAGAGCTCCTTGTGATGGACATATTTGTGGTTGGCTTTTCTTTTATAGCTACAAAGTATCTTTCTCTGAAAATTAAGCTATGTTCCATGTGGCCTCTTAAAGAATCTCTATGCATGTCTTAGTAAGCAAATAAAACTGAGCCTTCACTTGCTAGAAGGGACTCCATCCTCACAATAGGAACCATCCAAAAACTTGAATTCTTGTCAGAGGTGTGCTTCGTAATTCTGAGGTCGGTTTGGTTTCCTGGGGTTTACACAGGGACGCTGCTGATTACAATGATCAATCCATCCCCTGTTTGTACTACATGGGCCATATTATAGTTACAGAAAAGGCACGTTAACTGTTACAAAGTAGACTTGCAGAGAGATGAGAGAGAGAGAGAGAGAGAGAGAGAGAGAGAGAGAGAGAGAGAGAGAGAGAGAGAGAGAGGCCCTACCTCACTTCGGATTTTTGAAACACATGAGAGATCTAGGTCATATAATGGATAAGAATCCTGTTAGTTTTCCAAAGAGACTTGAAGGGTTGCCCTGAAAATATGAAATCATGAAACGCATCCATTCTGAGCAATATTTGCACAACTAAGAATAAAATCATTTCCACTCTATTATCTTCTGTACCCACTTTCCATGTATAATTCCACAGCCGTAAAATAGCAAAGCCAGCGTTGAGCTGTAAGCTCTGATGTTTGACGCTTCCGCCACGAAGCTCTCCATTACGTGGCACAGAGCACACTTGCGGCGTACCATGACGTTCTTGCCTTTAAAGGTACACGCAACACACAATGCGACTTAAAAAAAAAAATCTGTATGCCATTCTGAAATGGAAAAAGAACATTATTGAGTGGAAGGTAATCAACCTTCAGGGGAAGTCTGAATTTTTGAAGGCTTAGATACAGCTTGAGTGGATCCTAAAGAGAGGTTTGTTCTTTTTTGTTTGTTTGTTTGTTTGTTTGTTTCTGTCCTAGCATTATGGGCATTTGGGAAGACAGAAAATGCTTTTACTTTTTTCAGGGTGAAGTAAAACTTTTACTTTACAAATCACTTAACGGCTATTTAAAAAGAAAGCTGTGGCTCACCTCTCCTGCCTATGTTCTTTTAACGATTGTTGTGAAGTTCTTTTGTTTTTGTTTTTTTTTTTGTTTTTTGTTTTTTTTTTAAAAAAAGCAATTCTTGGTTATGAACTTGAATATTTTGTCCCTGGCAGAAAAAGACATTTTCTGAAGGAAAAAAAAATGATACTTTGTTAAGGGGTGTTTTTGAATGCCTTTGAAGGAGGCATGAGATAAATACAGGAAAATGTAGCTACACCCACTAAAGGCTCCCTGCTTATGAAACATAACTCATTAAGCTAATATGTCATTCCTGACTTTTCAGGCCTCGGCTCTGGGAGGGTGTTTCTCTGGAGGGGGAGAAAGAAACTTTGAGCTTTCCTGTCAACTTGATCTGGCCCATGGGAGTCTTGACCTCCCCATCCTAATATCTTCAAGTGCTGGGAAACCTAATTCATTAACTTTTCCAAATGGTTTTAAAAGTTTTCTTTCATCAGGGACCATTTCGACCTTCTTTATCCATCTGAGTCTAGAGATCAGAAATACAAATGATGGTAGCTGAGAGCCATTAGTCAGTAACCCAGAAGCCCGCCCTGTGCGACTATGTGCTGTACAGGCAAATTATATTTGGACAAAAAGAAAAGCAACCCATATTTTAAATGAAATGCTAGGAAGCTGTGAAGACAAGTATTTTACGATCATAATGACATGACTTAAATGTTTATAGTCTAAAAATGAAACACAAAAGAATGTTTTAAAATGTGCTCACTGTAGAATATATTTTAAAACATCCTCAGAAAAGGGGCCTATCTTTCATCTTTCATTTACATGCTTAACTGAAATACTAAAAGGACATCAAAATCCTGCGAAATGAGCACACTTCAACATAGGATGATTGCTTTCCTCAGGCTGCTTTCAAAACTATGGGAGAAATCTTTTTAAAAATGTATTTGTTTGGGTAAAAATGAATAAAATTTCCATGTGTTTTTCTACTGAATGGATTTATTAATATTTAGAATATTGCTGTTGAACATATTACAAATAGCCTCAAGGACAGTGATCATTAACCAAAACTGATTTTTAAATGACAATTGTATTTACAATACATAAACATTTTATAGCCATTTGTTACAACGGAATTGTTTTATGAGTCAGTATAAAATATTGTGTTCATAAAAACAAAGTGTCTTTTTCAGTTCAAATTTAGAGTACACTGGAGTTTTTAGTATATAGTAAATAGTTTAGACATCTGTTAAACATTGAGGCAAAGAAAGAGTTAACTTTAAGGCTATCTACCCTTGTGCATGCTGACACAATTCTGTAGACTTAGAATTTATATTTTCTTATGTTTTCACATAGCTGTATTATAATCTACCAAAGGGGAGAGATGTACACATTAGAAATATCTCAAATATTAAAAAAAAAATCATTGCTCTATCTTTCTCTTAGTCAAATGTGACTTCATTAAGATGGGACAAGTTAGTAAATCTCTGTGGTTGACAGCTTTAAAAGAAAAAATTAACTCTAAAATCAATTTTGGATGACAGCATTGGTGAGGATCATCATAAAAATCTGTCAGACACTTAAAAATCTGAAGGATACCAGGAGACGATACGATAAGATGGGTTTCTTAGAAACCTTCCCTTTTCTGTTAGCTCTGTCTGTCCCTTTGGACCCTTAGAGGTTAGACCTAAGAAACTTCACTACTTTATGCACTTTCTGAAATTATAAATCTTACAAAGGCCCTTAAACAAGCAGAATAATATTCCAACCAAGCAGACGTTTTAAACCATACCTATGCATCGGATATCTTTCGGAGGCCTGCAAGAGCCAATCACAGCTACATCTCGCAAGTTCTGCATGACAATAAGCTTGCCATAGAGGAACGAAAAATAACATCTTTCATTACACGGGTTTATTTTCATTCAATGCTTGAAACAGAAAGCATCTACACATAGATGGATCCTGAGATCTAGGCTCCCGTTATTCCCATCTGTGAATCATTAATAAATGTGTGGGGCAGCAATGATTTCACCTAGTAACACCTGGGGTAAACACACACCCTCCAGTCCCGTTCTGTGGCTGAAATGTCCCGTTCTCTTCTTTACTTTCTCAACCTTCTCTCACTTGCCCAAAGAATCAACATGGCTAGGTTACCAGTCCTGGGGCAGAAACATTTTTATAGCAGTTTACAAGAACATTAGTTTATTTAGGGATGTTAACTATGACGGTCCACTCTGACACTGTTATATTTATTCCTTTCTTAAGACATCTACCACCTCTCTCTCTCTCTCTCTCTCTCTCTCTCTCTCTCTCTCTCTCTCTCCCTCTCTCTCTCTCTCTCTCTCTCCCTCTTATACACACACACACACACACACACACACACACACACAGAGAGAGAGAGAGAGAGAGAGAGAGAGAGAGAGAGAGAGAGAGAGAGAGAGAAAGAAAGAGAGAGAGAGAGAGAACGTCAGACACCGAACCCTTTGAAGGACAACTTCAAAATCACCGGCTGTACCTGCATACATTCACTTTAATCTTTAAAACCAGGTGCTTTCTGATGAATACACTGTGTGTTAAAAATGGTTTCTTTGCACTCTGTCAACAAACAAAAATTGTTTCAAAGCACCCTAAGCATGTTTTGGGACCTGTGTATTTTCTTCCTCACACATAAACTGAACGTTTCGATAACTTTCAAGTCCAATACACTTCGTTTTAATGCCCATCTCTTGAACAGAAGTTTAAAGAAAAACAATACGTGGATAGTCACCCCTAAAGATGGTTTAAAATTTTTTTCTCATTTGCATAGCAAGATTTAATTTCCATCCCTTAAATATGACGAATTGCTGAGATTTTCTTCAGTTAATGCCTTTAACAGCTCCCAATAAACTTCATTAATCAGGCAAGCTCAGGCCCAATGTGTAGCCTGGAAACAGCTAATTTGCTTGATGAGACCCCGACTTTAGTGAATAAACAGGTGTATAATCTGAGGGCTTTATGGCCTTAATTACAGTCTAATCAGTTCAGCGGTTGGCGGGTAAAAAAGAAAGAAACGGAGATGGGGGAGTCTCTTTTTCTAAAAGGAGGCAGCCGCACCCTTCCTTATACTTGGGCTACTGTCCTCCACGCCTCTACCAGTGTTTCCTGCCTTCCATTCTCCGTTCTATTTTTCACCAAGGCCTTCCCCTCTGTGGTCCCTGCTGCAACCGCTTCCCATGCTCTCCCCCAAAGCCAGGCTGGCTTCCCCATCTCTGGCAGAGCACCTCCTCGGATGCTGATGTCTTCCGGGGCTGCAGGGTCACTTTGCTCCCGGCCTCCTAGACTGCTCGCCCCCCGCCCCCACCTCCCCTCTCCGGCTGAGCACCCTCCCTGTCACCCGTGGGCCGCCTACAAAATCACTTCAAGGGCACTGGAACTTAGAAGGACGAGACAAAGCTTGGGCATATGGTCCAATCCCCAGATGTTGCCTTTCTTCTTCCCAGGCCCACCTCCCCCCTTGCCTGCTGCGGGTGCAGCCTCGCGCCCCCATAGCCAAGTTCACCGCTGGGGAGAAGTGGCTTCATTCCGGTTAAGTCTTTTGTTTTTCTGGCCTTCCTTCCTAGCTGATTTGCACGACAAAGTAGAGATTTCCCTGAGTCGAGTGACGGGTGTTTTAATTCTGCAAGAAAGGGTCCTCTTGTCCGTGAGCAAGACGTGAGGTGCAGAGGAAGGACGCGGAAAGGCGAGGCGCTATGCCCGGACAAGACGCATTTCGGTGACCCGGGCCCTGGCCACCCCAAGCTTTTGTCCCCAGGCCCTGGCACCTCCCCTGTCCCCGCAGGGGGGCGCGAATGTGGGTGGGTCGTAAACTCGTGGAGATCACTAGTCACCCCAAATGAAGAACGGAACTAGTTATCTCAGATCCGCGTCTTGGGGATCACCGCTCCCGCTCACCCGGGTGCGTCCTGGCACCTCCCGGCCCCGCCCTCAAGTGTTCCTCGACTTTGGGCAGGCGGGAACTTCGCGCCTTGGGTGGAAGTGGCAGTCCTGTGAGCCGCGCTCTGGGTCATCTTGAGAATGAGCTGGGCAGGCAGCGACCTAGAGCACCCAGGACCCGGCAGGAGCATCCAGGCTCGGGACGGTCAACCGGGACCCACTAGGCTCCCCTATTTCTGCCACCAGACACCCACCCCTAACCCCTTGCGGTCACCGGGTAGCCCCTTGGTGATCTGGCGGAGAGTCACGCACATGCGGGCACCGCAGCTCTGAGTTGAAGAACTGTTGCCTAAGCACAGACTGGCCGGCAGCTGGCTCTGCCACTGCCAAAGCCTCCATCCACCCTCTTAGCCACGATGAATCCGTGAGCGCTCGGAGCCAGCGCTCCCCTCCCCCTTCTTCATCGGCTGCCTTGATCTCTGAAGAACCACCCAACTTTCTGGGAGATCGGTCAACAAAAGCGTGGGGAGCGTGGGTCTTCCGCAGGCAAACAATGAAAAAACCCAGAAGCCTGCTTGCATACACATTACCCTGAACCCGACTGCCAGAGAACAAGCCGCAGCGCGCAGGCAGCAGGGCTCATCTTGCCTGTTTTTATTTGTTTACATTGAAGGATGGTGAAAAGAAATAATACTGCCCAGGAAAAATAAAAAGGCAGCCGCAGTCTCTTCCACTCGTTTTCTTTCTCTGAGCATGTCTGAATGTCCTCTGTGAAGCCGCGGACAGTTAAAAAAAAAAAAAGCAAATTCTAACCCAAGAAAGTGAGATTACACATTTAGATACTTTGTGATCCCTGGCCCCCGTTCTCTGTGAGGAGCTACTGGGAGTGTTTCCTGTTTTATTTTGATTTGATCTCAAATGTTCAAATTGCTAGCATTAGTATTTTTTTATAAAAATATTTAGTCATCTTTTGAAACCTAAGCTCAAAGTATATAAACCACATACACAATAAAATCTGCTATGAAATTTTTTACTCTTTTGCAATAGAAAACAGAGTTCTATGCCAAATGACCACATCAAAGGAAATATTGATTGCTGTCGAAAAGACATGTCACACTGTATTTTCACCATAAATATTTTCAGTAAGTGGTTGAATTAGCAGAAAATTATTTAAACTGCCCATGTTACAATTGCAACTTCTTCAAAAGCATATCATGGCAATAAGTTAAACCATTTAATCATCCAGTCTGTCATATTAAATGAAAAGTTTGGAAAAGGCCAACAGGAATCAAAAAATATGTGCATATGGATTTTTTTCTTTCTTAAATTTAGATTTCATAGTCTTCTTGGACAAAAGCTGACCTTCGACCTTTTGTTCTTTTTTTTTTTCATGAGATCATAAAAGAAGGAATGTATTGTGGCTGGGCGAGTGAGACATTTCCTGAAGAATGGCCACGCCAGCATCTTCTACTTATCTAAACTAAATTACAGCTTAATAATATCCAGTCTTGCTTCGTGGATGCTCTTGCACACCTGAATGGCCAGGGCATCTTACTGCCTAATTTCTCTTTTGTATTATGTCTTGGTAATG
Organism: Mastomys coucha; assembly: GCF_008632895.1. Taxonomy (NCBI): domain Eukaryota; kingdom Metazoa; phylum Chordata; class Mammalia; order Rodentia; family Muridae; genus Mastomys; species Mastomys coucha. Next base: position 83,861,944 of record NW_022196891.1, read on the forward strand.
AAAATACATTATTATTTCTCTTTTAAAATCCCTCTTTGCCCCCTCCCATGTCCAAGTTCTGAAAATTCTCAAACCAGCCCAGAGAAATACGAATGCACAAAGCGACAGGCGAAGCAGGCCCCGTGTTCAGCACTCAATCATTTCCTGTCACAGGTGCAGCCACTATGCGTTATCCCGCCATGATTGATAGAGTGGGTTTGTGCAGACTGGGGGAGCCGACGAAGCTCAGATGGGGTCCTGTCATATGGGCTCCATTTCATGCTACCTGTAGGGAAAAGCAAATTCTTTGTGGGGATGGGCTGCTTAGTGAGTTTTAAGTTTTACTTCCTCGTATATAATAGAAAGGTCATATTCCCTGAAAGCGAAGTATAGCTTTTATGTTGATCTTAGAATAAACTTCATGCTGGGGGAAAAACAAAAGGGGTAATCATAACACAATAGACATATTCCCTGTATGATGTGATACAGGACACACCTACAGCCATGTGTCTTACTACTGCGTTAGTAATTACTGTTTTTTTTTTTAATCCTAGTGTATAAGCAGAAAAATAAATAAATGCCTTATGCTCCCAGATGGTCACTTGAACTCGAGAGCTGTGACAGAAGACTAAACGGAGGACTTGATGTTGTTATGAATTAATTCACGAGAAGATGAATTATGGTAGTATATTCCATTCGGTAATAAGCAGAATCCTTGACCAACATCCAGTTTCAGGCTTGCATAGAAATGCAAGACAAAAAGCAGAATCTTTCTCCACTTCCGTGTGGCTATCCCCCCCTTTAGCTGGGGTGAGGGCTTTTCTGTGTTTTCTTTGGCTGTGATCAGCCAGGATCTTAACTTAATTAATGTAAGATCAAGGCTGACAACCATCACGCTCCTGTTATGCAAAACTGAAAAGTCCCTCACTTCAGGTCCCTCACTTCCGTTTGAAATGGCTGAAGGCAAAATGATTTGCATGAGGAGATCTCAGATTTTAAAATGTAAAACTTCTTTCAGTGGGATTATTAAGTGGCTTTCAACGACGCCCACAGATGTTCAGGCACCCACTGCAATGCTTTAATATTGTTCTTGAGGGTTTTTTTTTTTCATATACACAGTCTAATCGATTGTTTAAAATGATAGAACTGGGGAATTAAATGACTTTTTAAATGTTCCATTTTTGACAGCAGAACATTCTTCTATATCAACACATCTCATTTTATAAGTGCAGCAAACAACATTGTTTTGCTGAAAATTTTTGCTAACAAATTATGATCCCAAAATGTTCATTTTTTAAAAGATGACAAATTATATCCAAATAAAAGCGGGGCCAACCACTGTAACTCATAAATCTCTTGCTGGAAAAAGAACCACATTTAGAAAGAATTTTTTTTTTCTTTTACAAATTTTCCCTGTGATTGAGACAATCTGGCAAGCTCAACAGTTTAAAAAACAAAAAATCTGATGTCTCAAATCATCCTCCATTTGGGGTAAAGGTTTATATAAGAAACATTTATATAAATGGTAACTATATAGAAATTTTCTCCTTTTAAAAACAAGACTAAAATGAGAAAAAATAAAACAGTATAGATCTTCCTCAGCCAGCCCTCATTGTTTAGGAAGTTCTTGGAAACTGCTGCACACAGTAGCAAGCAAGCGTCTACACCAATGCAACTGCGGAAATCCTGTGTGCAAGCTCAAACGCTGTCCGGCACTGCATTTTTAAATGTTGATGTAATAGCTTTATTTTCATCTTTTTTTTTTTAAAGCAAGACTTTAAACATTCAGATGGTTCTTAATTATTTTAGCTGTTAGGGAAGTGAATTGTCACAAAAAGATAGTGTTAAAGCACACATCACTTTATTGTAATTAGCGTTCGGCTGTCCCACATTCATAGTTCACTCTGTCTGTTTTGTTTTATGTTAACCATCAAGCAAGAGTAGTAGTTAGGAAGTATTCATGATACAGAACATTCCTCCAGCATTTGATCTATCATCAGATGAAAATCGTCCCCAGGACAACCGAACCGCAGTGTTAGTGACTGAAGAAGAGTCTATGTGTCCACAGTGCTGCAGGGCTTGGCATTTTCTTGAACGCCAGCGCATGGTCTAGTTTATACTGAACCACACTCACAGTGCTAAAACAACCCAAACCCATAGCCAGTTACGTGAAAAGAAAACTTCCTGAGATGTCAAAAAAAAAAAAAATTGATTGGCACTAAGTGTACACACACCACTGTCTGCTCTGTGCTAGGAAGCTGCAGTTTTATCTAAATATTGATGTAAGTTGTAGTGTAGCTCAGTGGAAGAGTGCTTGCCCAGCAAGTTCAACCAACCTGGATTCAAATCCCTAGCACTATCAGAGATAACTATTGATGAAGGATTCAAAACTGACTGAGAGGACAAATAGAATATCATACAGGATCAAGCTAGCCTCTTTGGCATATATTTCCCCAGATATATTATGCTAAGAGTAGACTGGAGGCTGCCCGGGTGGCCACTAGGTGAATTTGTTGAAGACCCACGTGCTGGATGGAGCAGAACAGATATTTTCCTGTCTCTGCAGCTTCTGGCCACAAGATGACTTCTGAAGGACCCAAAGTGGACATGGCTGATTTTTCAATAACTGGTGATATTGCTTGGTCAATAAAAGGATCCATCCCCTTCCGTCTTCCAAATGTAAGTGTGCACATACACACATACATGTTCACACACAATGGGTCTTTTCAAAGAACAGTGTCATGATACAAGGGGGAGCGGGAAGGAAAGGAAGAGAGGTAGCCTGAGTAAGGGAATTTAAAAAGCCGAGATTTATATTAATCAACCAAGACAAGTAATGCCATCCCGCTTGCTGGGTTACACTTCTGGAGGGTTGAAGACACTGACTGACGACATGTCCAGCATTCTCAGGTCCAAAGCAGCATGAGACCTATCCACTTGTTTCTCCGAGTGACTCCAGGGAGACAATGGGACAGGTACCTAAGGCAAAGACATCATCCAGCTCCCCGCTGGAAGACAGGAGTCTCTCCTTAACACACTCTCTCTTTCCCTCCAGTAGACCTCGGTAGAGTTAACTCTTTAAAAAGTATAATTATTTGAGCCTCTCGTATTTGTACATGGCCACATTCAGAGCTCCTTTATTTCTCTTCCAGCTCTCCCCACATCCACAGGCACCTTTCCCTTCTAATGTCTTTACTTTCTTTTTTTTGGTTTTTCGAGAGACAGGGTTTTCTCTGAGTAGCCCTGGCTGTCCCGGAACTCACTCTGTAGACCAGGCTGGCCTCGAACACAGAAATCCGCCTGCCTCTGCCTCCCAAGTGCTAGGATTAAAGGGGGCGTGCGCCACCACCGCCCGGCTATGTCTTCACTTTCTAAAAAGAACCTACTCAGTCCAGTTTTTGTTCCTCATGCAGCCATCCACTGAGCTCAGGAGACTGCCACGGGACCGCAATTTTGAAGAAAATTCTCTCACCCCTGGAAGCTATCAACTATCAGAGACTCCAGAGCTTAGGCATGGAGGCTCCAGAGTCCCTCACTGCCCCTCCGTTCGAGAATGCTGATGGCTTTGGTCTTGTGCATGCTTTCGTGCTGGAGTTCATGTGGAGTTTTGTGCTGTGTCCTGTCCTGTTTTGCTCCAGTCCTCCATAAACTCTGGCCCTGGCAGTCTTTCTTCTTCCTCCTCAATAATGTTTCATAGGCCTTATGGGAAGGGAGTGTGATATAGGTAGCCTGTTTGTAACTGGGGATGGGGTTACTATTTTTGTTTAGTGTCTTACAGCTTTATTTTTCTCTTTTAGAATTCCATATGTGTATACGATAATATATCTACCCCCTATTTTTCTCCTCCAAATTGCCTGGATCTTCCCACTCTTCCTACATCTATCTGCCAACTTCATATTCTCTATTTTTTCTTTCTTCTTTTTCAAAAGTAACCCGCTATGTCCATTGAGTACTGTCCATAAGAGGATGGGTGTGGGTCATCCACAGTGAACTTGCCAGTGACAATACCCCCCAAAGAAGAGAGATTCTCTCTCCCTCAGTATCAATCAACTGCCAATAGCTTTGACATTAAGTCTGGGCCTCTTGAGTTCCTCCCCTAACTATGATGGAATTTTGTCTGGCTTCAACCTGTATGAACCTCATGTAGGCAACCGTAGCAGCTATGGGTTCACATCCGTGTTAGATCCAGAAGACGTCACACAGCACTTTCTCACATCCTCTGACCCCTAACCTTCTGCCTTCCTTCTTTTCTGAGATGTTTCTGTGAGTCCTGGCATGGATCTTCAGCTAGAATTTCCTCATTGAAAAATGTCATGTATATAGAATTTATTAAAGTAGACTCACCCACTGACTTATTGCTAGTGATAATCGTGTGTATATGTGCATGTGTGTGCATGTGTCTGGGTAGCTCTCCAATGGCAGCAATATATGTAGTAATATCAAGAGCAGAGGGTTAGAGAGGTAGCTCAGTGGTTAAGAGCACTGACTGCTCTTTCAGAGGTCCTGAGTTTAATTGCCAGCAACCACACGGTGGCTCACACAACCATCTGTAGTAGTATCCAATGTCCTCTTCTAGTGTGTCTGAAGACAGTGACAGTGTACTCACATACATAAAATGAATAGATAAATCTTTTTTAAAAAAGAATATAGAATAGAAATGATCTGGGTGTCTCTGAGAAAAAGACAAATGACTCGTAGGCATTGAGAGCTCAGGTGACCCATTCAGCCCAACAGATGAACCTACATGTAGACTCACTGTTGCTCCTTTAACAAAAAAAGTATCTACAAAAATTATTGGAGCTACTACTATTACAGACAGATCGCGGAAACAAGTTGGGTGTATTTAGGCAGAGACTTGATTTTGTAGTTGAACAGATGGAACTTTGTTGTCTCGGTCCCAACCTGGCTTGGGGTCAAAGCTGAAACAAACAAACAGAGCATCCTACTTTTCAGAAGGAGATCTGGTGAGACCCGTTCAGAGCTGTGCATCTCTAAAGGTGATCTGTAGGTATGCAGCCTCGGCAACATCTCATCGCTAGGACACTAGCCCACACTCACAGGACTGGAACTCTATATGTTACCAGCGGTTCCATCTGCATTGACAAACGTAGAGAGACTACAGCAAGCAGAACCACACTTTCTTGAAACCATATCTTCTTCAACTGGTGGCCATTTTATGGAGGTTTTGACTAGAGAGGTTCCTGATGCAATATCTGAAACAGTAAAAAAAAATAAGGAGATGAGGAATCTATTGGAATCAAACTCATTGGCTATATAATCTAGCTAGTAGCCTTTAAAGCCCAGATAATGCCCGGTTTCCTGTAGTCATTTTGACTGCATAAGGTAGGAGCGTGTTAAGGAGCTACATGCTCATGCAAGAGTTGTTGGTTGGTCTTAACAACCATCTCTGTGTCTCTAAGGACTGAAACTAACCATACTTTTCGAGGATATATCCTCAGCCTCTCTCTCTCTTTTCCTCTCTCTCTTTTAGGGCACACACGTGTGTTTGCACAGGAGTAGGTGTACCATGGTGCACATATGGATCAGGGAACAACCTTCTGGAGTCATTTGCTACCCTCCACCATTATATGGGTTCACAGGATCAAGCTGAGGTAACCAGGCCTGTACTGCAAACACATTAGATGGTCAGCCATACTGTCTCCCCCACAAGCTGCTCGCTTGTTTGCTTCCTTCCTTTCTCTTTCTTTCTCTCACTCTCCCTCCTTCCTTCCTCCCATCCATCCTCCTCCTTTTCTCTCTTTCTTCCTTCCTCCCTTTCTTTCTTTCTTTCTTTCTTTCTTTCTCTCTCTTTCTTTCCTTCTCTGTTTCTTTCTTTTTCTCCCTTCTTTCCTTTCTTTCTTTCCTTCCTTCTTCCTTTGTTTTTCTCTCATTCTCTTCCTTCCTTTCTTCCATTCTTCCCCTTCTCTTTCTTTCTTTCTTTCTTTCTTTCTTCCTTCCTTTCTTTCTTTCTTTCTTTCTTTCTTTCTTTCTTTCTTTCTCCCTTCCTTTCTTTCTTTCCTCCTTAGTATATATTTGTTCTCACCCTGGATTATCACAGATGTAGGACAACAACATTCCTGGAGAAAATGGTCCGGTTTATACTGGCTATTTGTCAGAAATGACCTGTGATGCTTTAGTTAATCAGTCAAGGCAAACACAGGACCTGCTAGGCATTGGTAACTCAGATCTGCTGATAGATGATCATTAGATGGATGGAGAAAGAGTTGGTAAAGATCTGTGTAGAGAACTTTTAAAGAGGTGTGTGTGTATGTGTGTGTGTGTGTGTGTGTGTGTGTGTGTGTGTGTGTGTGTGTGTATCTATAAATATTTGGTTTGGTGGTGGAGGAGATCGAAGTAGCTCTTGTGTTCAGGAGGAAGCCACTTCTAATGGAGCAAGCTCTACCAGGAAACTGGCAAATCATAGCTGCAGAACCACGGCCTGAGGAGGAATTGAGTTTGAGAGCTCTCTTCAGGGCAGTGGCTTGGATCAAGAGGAAAACCAGGAGACTCTGTGTAACTATGGTAATTGTAGAAAACCCTCAACCTTGTTACATATGGAATGGCTGCTTTAAAAAAAATAAAATTAAAGAATAAGTTTGGCAGCATCTTACTTTACCTGAAATGAACACTGGTTTCAAGACTACAGGTGAGCTCTTTGTTACGGATGCAAGGAAATGGCTAAATACATACAGTAAAATTATTTGGCTTAGAAAACAAGTTGTCTTTGAATCGGCATGAGAAAAGACCTGATTGTACAGCTCAGTAATTAACCAAATAGCCAGATTCCTCTCCTGTCTTCCTTTCTTGAAGTGCCGGCAGCTTGATTAAGACTCCTGGGTACATAATGGGCTCATTCCCCAGAAGTTTCTGTGCATATCCAGTAAGGCTTTTGGTGCCGGGGAAGAGCACACCTTCGCCTCACATTTCAATAAAGACCTACTGCAGGTTCAAACCAAGCACACAATTAAAAATTAGCACAGCTAATGAATACAATGAAGGCTCCGTTCCAAAATGATTTGGTGTCTGGGGCCGGATCTGATAGGCAGACAAGTTTTGACGTAACAGAGTAGGTGGCCCAGCTGGCTATAACAGGCCAGTTGAATGGAGTAGTCACACAGTTTCACTGCCTGCTCTCATGCTTTTGTTCTTTCTCAACCCAACGGTGCATAGCTTTGAACTTCTCTTTGCTGTAATGTATGAGGTGCTTGTTACAGAGAGAAAGGGCTCAGATCTGGCTCTCCCTCCTGATCTAGGGTCATTAGTAACATCGGTACACATAGCAGATCGTCTGCAAACCAGGCCACTAACTTGATTATTTAGAAGTAGAAAAAGAATGATTAAATGTAACTTTGTGTTCTGCTGGAAAATAATTATGGATTCTGAACCTTTAGGCTTTTGTATTAAAACTGGTCCAGGTTAGCCACGGTGAAATAAAAGCCAAGATGCTGTCCCCCTGAGAAAGAACATAGTGAAGTCTAAGCTGTGGAAGGGGAGAGCCGGGTGAGGGGAATCATAAACACACACTTCAAAGCAATGCCCTCCAAAGGAAGGTGCAGGGTAAGAGCCCCGGCGTGCCCCTCCGAGGAGCACTAGCGACCGGCTCCCTTTGGGCCCCTGCAGCCCGGCTGCTCTGCTCAGCAGGGACGGGTGTCAGGGAGCTGCAGGTGTCGCTGAGGCGGTGAGTGATGGCCCCATCAGCTTCCCACCGCGATCCATCATGCGGCCCCAGCCGGTGAGGAATCACGGGCTCAGCAAGGTGCTGAGCCCGGCAACATATCATTAAACAAGGTTACCACCAGCAGGTTTGTTCCCATGATCAATCTGGTCAATAACCGTTCCACCTCGTTGTACAATCCCTCCCCAACCCCCATCTTAAAACATAAACAAGCATTATGGAAGCATTCGCAGAACAATGTAGAGCTTTCTGAAGTCTGCATTTCTCCCGTGGCATTCCCAAGCTTCCTGAAACACCCGTATAAATCATGAAAAATAACCTTTTCTACAGGATATACCCCCAGGCAAGCGCTCTATCCTAATTCCATATTTTATTGCCTGATAGCGCCTGATTTTTTTTATTTCCAATTGATTACTGAATAGCATTGGGACACTTTCTTTTTTTATTTCCCCTCAAGTCTGCATAGCTCACTAGTTTCTTCCCTTAGGAGGTCCCAAATGAGATAGAAGTAAAACACTTATTGCTTTTACTGCTTAACTTTAATTCTCTTGCTTTGTATTAACTCCTTCGTGGGTTTCACAGAAGCCTCTCAGCGGTGTTGGAGCCCTGCCTAACGGGAGCCATATGGACACCGGAGTGCAGGCTGTGGACTGGAGTAACCACGAACATGGAAAGACGGGAAGGGGAACCTCGTGCATAAAACCTCTTCGGGGTTCTCCATAGCTGTCACAGCAGGATCCCAGTCCACCTAGGACTTAAACATAGACGTTCTGCAAAGAATCGGTATTTTTCCAAAGACGACCCCCATTCTTTCTGACCAAGCCCCTCTCAATGGCTTCAAGAATTTTACATTTCTCTCGTTGAATTTCAAAACAGAGTAAGCGTTTATACGTTGAGCAAAACAGAAATGCTAGGAGGAATATCTACCTCCTTGTTCCAGAGTTAAATTGTTCGTCGATCCGGTTACTCCTTCAGCTTGTGCTTGTAAGTTTATGTGCATTTAATTGAAAAAGTGTGTGCACATGTCTTTTTAACATGGATGTACAAGGTAATCTTGGCCTTTATTGAGCTTGATTATCTTGCTGAACAGAATAACTCTTTGTAGAGAAATGTAATTGTTAACACAAACACAAATTCTGTAGCAAGTTTTAAAACTCCCAATAATTCACAACGTGATTGGGTAGTCTCACTCTAACCCTTTAAAGCTGTCCCAGATAGAGAGAATATATTTTATTTTAGAATCTCCCCTGGAAAGGGCTTCTAAAAAGTCCCTTTCCTGTGATTTTATATAGAAAAAAAAATTAAATTAAAAACTGAGTTGCCTTCTCTATCTTCTTTTCTGCCTTTAAAAATATTTATGAATATGTGTGCATGTGGGCTGCCTATGCCTGTGCACAGGTGTGTGGGTGCCAGAGGTTCTTGTCTGGTGTCTTCTTTTATTGCCTTCTACTTTATTTATTTGTTTTGAGGGGGGGTCTGTCTCACTGAAGCAGATGATCACTATTTCAGTGCGGCTGCCTTGCCAGGGAACACCCAGGGTCCTCTGTTTTGATGCCTCTAGCGATAGGTTTACGGTACACTGTGCCCGGCCTTCCATGGCTGGGATGGATCAGAACACAGGTCCTCCTGTTTCCACTACAAACACTTCACCCATCGAGCATCTCCTCAACCTTCTTCATTCTTTTCTGTAAATCCACTTTTCTGAATTCCTTGTTTATCATCTCAGTACAGAGGAATCGTAGCAGGGGTTTATCTCTGGGTAGCGAGTCTGAATGCTCTTAGTCACTCAGGATGCATAGTCCTTCCTTCAACTGTCCATGGCTCGAAGAATATCATCGTCTTGTAGAGTGAACAAGCACTAGTGTTCTTCTCATTGGGTGGAAAGTCAGATGTTTCTAGACAGTACAGCTCATTGTTGGAGTTCAAAAATATATCTTTTTTTTTTAGAGTTGAATATATACTTTACTGGCCATGTTGATACAGGTCTTTAATCTGAGCACTGGAGAGGATAAAGCAGGAGGATCATGAATTTGAGGATAGCCTGAGATGCAAAATAAGTTTTGGGCCAGCCTGGGCTATATAGCAAGAGAGAGAGGAAAGAATTGTTTAATGTATAATAATGGAATTCAAGTAACATTATTTCTTTTTAAAAAAATCTTTATCCTTTGTCTACTTGTAAGTGGTCTTAAAGTAACCGTGGTTAATAAAACCAGATTTTAGCACACTTACCTTTGTTAATATTTCTCCTAGGAGGGCATTTGGCCAGCGACATAGAAGAAGAACATGTGTTGTTCTCAGAGAGGATGTATGGTAGCTTATTAATATCCTGGCTACCGTTGAGTCCCACAGTCTCCTCAGGGACACTGTTTCACACATCTGGTCTGATAAAAAATGTATAGGCTTGGCAACTCTTCCTCTGCCAGTTTGCTTATAGGAAAGGTTCATAGCCTGCCCGGGGTATATCTATAGTTTAAAAGATCTTTGGTGTGTGCCCACTGAGTGCCAGGCATACACTTTAGCTCCTCTTAGACTGTCCCATGGCTGTGGTTACACTGCTGGGTTGACAAGCTCCCAATCTGAGTCATGTGATGGAGACTTAACTTAGTTAAAACTGAGATGACCTTTAGTCCGGACACAATGTTCATGGCAGGTTTGTCATGGGCCCGGCTGGCTCTACAGCACAGTAATGTGCAGCTTGAAGGAAGCCCTCGCTTGTGCTAGACGCTGCAACTTGACTTGGGCTCTGCTTAGAGACAGCCATCAACAACTCAGTAAAGACAATTTCAAGTCTTTGCCGCAGCTCGAATGACAGAAACGCCTGGGCTCCCGAAAGGAAGGAGATAGAGGGAGCGCTCCCTTCCCATTACCTATCGGCTTCCTTTTGTTACTGATTAGACTAACATCAGACTCAAATCCAAAAGGATATAGTAAAAAATAAATAAATAAATAAGGAAATCTATTAGTTATGGTGGACTTAAAGTGTCTCTTCATAGCATTTTTATAGTCTTTATGAAGTTAATTTGCAAATAGCAAAACTGCTGGTAAATACCAGTGCCTTGTTTTTAACCCTGTATATTTTCCCCCATGCACCAAGGGCCACAGCTCCCATTTTCCTATCTAAGAGTCACTCGAGGCCACCCTGCTCTGTGGCCTCATGAGTGTCAGGATGAAATTTATGTCTTCTTCAGTCTTCGTTGTAAGTGCCAGATCTGTGTCTCTCTTCACCCAGAGTTAAAATTAAACAGTTTCCAGAATCCTTTCAGCTCCAGCTTGTGTAGATTGTATTCTCAGTGAGTACTGGGGGAGAGCCGATTAAATACTCTAAGTTTCCATCATGACATTTGTTACTTGTGCTGCACTGGACCATTTTGAAACTTGGTTTTTTTTTTTTTTTCGAGACAGGGTTTCTCCGTATAGCCCTGGCTGTTCTGGAACTCACTCTGTAGACCAGGCTGGCCTCGAATTCAGAAATCCGCCTGCCTCTGCCTACCAAGTGCTGGGATTAAAGGCGTGTGCCACCACTGCCTGGCTTGAAACTTGTTTTACATGTATCTATTTACTGTGTGCCTGTTGTATGTGTGCATGTTAGCATGCGTGGGCACGTGTGTGGATGCACAAGGATGCCCAAAACTGGTATCAGGAGTCTGCTCTTCTCTGCCTTATCCATGGAGGCGGCGCCTCTCTTAATGGAACTCAGGCTTCACAGACTTAGCTAATCGAGCCTGCCTGCTTGCTCTAGGGACCCCTAATCTCCTCCTTCCCTGTACTGGAATTATGGGGAGGTCACCACACCCAACACTCACTCACGTGGGTCCCGGAGGCTTCATCTTGGATCATTACATTTGGACAGCACCTTATCCACTGGTCTCTGGATATCCTTTCTTGATATCTACTTATTGAAATACACCCATCTGTGGTCAGCATAGCAATTAAAGGTCAAAGGGCAACATAACAAGGCTCTTACCCTGCCAGTGGCACCCATTAGAGGGTTCCCTATAGGTAATCTGCTGGATTGACAGTCCTTGAATGGTAACAATCTTACAAATGTTGAGAATACAGGGTCAGAACATGTTGCCTCTTCTATCATTTTTTTTTTTTTTTGATATTTCTAGATAGAGCTGTATGCATCATGGCAAAACAAGACTAATTGAGTGTTTCCATGTGTCCAGCCAGTCATGATGCATGGAAAGGGCCAAGCCCAAGCAGCAGGAACCTGTAAGTTCAGCCCCTTGCAATTCATCTCACTAGAGTGGACACCTTGCAGAAAATCCGGTCCACTGATGCACTAAACACTCTCGAACGTACACGGGTTTTGTGTTTTGCCGGCTGGCTTGTTTTATTTAGCAAACACAGTAGTGGCCTTTGTGGGCTTCGTGGTGCTAGGGATTTATAAGCACAGCCCCGACACCAAAGACCGATGAGAACACGTTACTTACTTTTCTTGCCACTGTAACCAAATACCTGACCAAAAGCAACCTAAAGGGTTGGGGGAAGCTTGTCTCAGCTCGTGGGGTGGAGAGAGTAAATCCATCACAGTGGGGAAGGCATGGTGGAGTTCTCAGGGGCAGGGTATATGAGGCTGGGGTTGCTTGGAGCTCTGCAGATGAGGAAGGACAACGAGAGAGCAGGTTGGAAGTGTGTGTCAGGCTTATGGCCCATAGGACCTATCCCTGAGGGATCTACTTCCTAAATATGCTACCACCTCCTAATACAGAATGATTGGCAGGGACAGCGCATGCCACACTCAAGCCATAACTATCACAATGAGCTGGGATCACCACAGGGTATGTGAGTGTGATGTCACCAATTATGGGGAGTGTCCTGTTTGTAGCAGGAGAGGAGGCTGTGCTTGTGGACCTGAAGGCCATGACTGGAACTGGTTGCTGTGGCAACAGGCAATGGTAGAAACTGCAGAAAGGTGTACAGTGCCTAGCAGGAGAAAGAGAAAGAGAGGGGGCAGTGACCAGGAATGTTACAAGGTGTTTGGTGACAGTTGTCCTGGATGAGGACTGTAAATCTCCACTACGGAAGGAATGAAGAACCACTATTAGAGGTTACTGCAGTTTCAACTCCTGCTCAGGACTGCCACAGCCACAGTTGGCAAAGAGTACCATGATGACCAGACCAGAGGGGTGTCAGACACATCTCTGAGGTCTTCTACCGACAGTACCTTCATCTTCTCATTATATCACAAACATTGCCCCATGAATTACACTAGCAGCTCCAGAAATAAAATGAATTAAGAAAATTACAGAACAGACATATTTGTTTGTGTGGGGGGGGAGTGCCTGCATGCATGTCTGTTCTCCAGGTGTATATCCATTTCCTGTGTCAGGCATGAGGGGGTGCTGGATGCCCTGGAACTGGAGTAACAGTCTATTGTGAACTCCTGTGTCAGTGCCTGGAGTTAAATCCGGCTCTTCTGCAGGAGCAGCGAGTGTTCTTAACTGCTAAGCCATCTCCTCAGCTCCCCACCCCCCCAAACACACACATACACATGCACACATGCACACACACACGCGCGCGCACGCACACACACTTCTCTTATCTATTGAATACAGCATATACCTCTCTAGTCTTTTAATACTTTTAGATTTCAAATTAGTTTCAAATGTTCACAGGTACATGGCCTGGAACTTGGAACCTGCTTGATAGATCAGGTTGGCCTCAAACTTGCAGAGATCCTCCTGCCTCAGTGATCAAAGTGCTGGGTATTCAGATAAATGTGCTTTTGACATCCTTTAAATTCCTACACATTTGCAATAGCTGTTCAATATCTCTGCTTGTTCCATCGTCTTTGCCACTGTTATATTTCTCTCTGTGTGCTGTATGCATGCTCAAGAGTATGTACACACCGTGTGCACTCAAGTGTGTTCCTGTGTGCTCACATATGCAGGGGTCAGAGGTCAGATTGTGTGTTCAGCATGATCGTGTGTTCAGCATGAATTTTGAGGCAGAACTTCTCACTAGGTCCCAGGGTTCAGTGATTAGGTTAGATTGGCTAACCAGGGAAGTCCTGAGATCCACTCACCTGCATCTCCTCAGAACTTGATTTTCACGTGCAAGCCACCATGCTGTGCCTTCTCCATGGGTGCTATGTGTTGGATCAAACTCCCCACACAAGCATACCAAGTATTTTCTTCCACTGCAGAAAGCTCAAGCGCCAGGCTGAGGACTCACCTGAGTCACTGTTAAACCTGCTGGTCCTCTCAGAACCCAGAACTCCCAAAACAACCCACAACTGATAACGAAGGTCCTCTAGGCATCTGAGGGCTCCTATCGCAAATTCACCTTCCCACCCCTAAGGACCCGCTTCAAGGGTGAGCTCAGCAGCTCCCAGAGTACATGGAATGATGTTAAACTCCAGCAAGGTCTGGGAAACCAACTCCCTGGCCGAGTAGCTTACCCCATGTGGCCTGTTGGTCGCAGCGCTGGTCCACTTGTAAATAAAACCGATTTACTCAGCTCTTCCCAGTTCCCTGTTGATATTTCAACCACACCACCTTTCCATTCAGTCGACTGCCATTTCTAGTGTGGGGATGAGCAGGCTTGCTGGGAAATGGAGAGGACAGTCTTGTGTGGTGGCTCCAGGTAAGGGATAAGCATGGGCTCAGTGCCTGTTCACCCTTCTCTTCTCTTAAAGTCATGGCCTCAAATGGGCGGCATCTGTGGGTATAACAATTCTGCCTACTCCGGCTTTAAAGGTGAATTTTGCAATTTTTGAAAAGGTCCTTAGAATCACATTGCAGAATTAAAGGGTGTATTATAATTATCAATATCAATAGTAATAAAAGTTTATTAAAGGTCATTAAAATGAAAGGGGATGGCTCTAGATCCATCAATCTGAATTGACTCCCTCCTCGTGTGTTAATTAGAAACCTCAGATAATGGTCCTATGGGGGAGTCGAGGGAAAATTTAATTACGAAAGTTTAATGGGCCACTATCTACTTCCTGCCAGATTAAAAACTGATGATTTACACAATTTTAGATACTACCACAGGCTTTTCTAACAAAACATGTTGCGGAGTATTGGCAAAGTTTACCTAGAACCTTCTATCCACTGTAAAGCAATGCCAGCAGAAGCCGTATTTGCACCTTCCTCTAAAAATATTAAACCAGTGTGAACTGTGTGCATTCTTTGTCTACAAATACTCACAACCTTAAGATGCAGAGTGATGAGCAAATTCAGATTTTTCTATTTACATAAATCAAAAAGGCAACCAAATTCTTTATTGTCTTAGGATGAGGAAAATGTATACATGCTGTGGGGAGACAGGGAGGTTGGGTTACCCAGGAAAGACACTTCTTAATGTTTCCAACTTAGGTTTTTCATAGACTGTACCCATCCCAAGTCTCAACACTCGAAGCATGCCCCTCATCCAGGGCTACCTACCTCTCACTGAAGGACAGGCTCCATGGAAAACTCAGAGTTAAATAACTTGATGGCACAGAGCAGATGAGATAGAGAGAGCTCATTCTTAATTCTGACTTGCCGTTGAAGTGATGTAGGAGAGTCATTGAAAGATCAGTTTTCATTCTGTCTTGGAACTGTAGGCTGTCTGCATTTCCAAACACACAGAAGAAACAGCAATATGGCCCAGTAGGGAAAGGCTCCTGCCACCAAGCTGGAAGACCTATTTTTGATCCCCAGGACCTAGGGTAGCACAGAGCTAAGTATCGTTGGTTGTCCTCTGATCTCCAGATGTATATCATGGTATGCGTACACCCATACACAAACACATACAACAAATACAAACACACCAAGGAACAAAATTTTTGTTTTTTGTTTTTGCTTATTGAGACAGGGTTTCTCTGTGTAGCCCTGGCTGTCCTGGAACTCAGTCTGTAGACCAGGCTGGCCTCGAACTCAGAAATCTGCCTGCCCCTGCCTCCCAAGGGCTGGGATTAAAGGCATGCCCAGCAACCAATGAACAAAATTTAAAAGCAATTAAAATAAGTAAACATAGACTCACAAATGTGGTGATAAACTTGGGATTTGTTAGCAACCCCCTTCAGTCTGTAGTGTTTGTTCTATTTGGTAGCCACTACCCTACTCATGGAGAACAGATACACAAAATGCCTGTGGTGACAAGTTTGGGATTTGGGTTTCTTTAAAAAATACAGAAATAGGAGCTGGAGAGATGACTCAGCGGTTAATAGCACTGACTACTCTTCCAGAGATCCTGAGTTCAATCCCCACCAACCTTAGAGTGGCTCACAACCACCTGTAATGAGATCCAATGCCTTCCTCCGGTGTACCTGAAGAGAAAGTATCTGACAGTGTACTCATATACATAAACTAAATACATAACACCAGAAATATGAGAATGTTTTTGTTTTAATGCCAGGTGTGGGATATGGGGCTGCTTTAGATTGTCCCAAGCAGCTGACTATGATTTGCCTCATGCTCTAGCAGAGGCGCGGTTTTGCCAGCTGCAGACAGTTGATGTGATGGTGTGATGTTTGGAATTCTGGGAACTTTTCAGAGGGTGTATTCGTACTAGGGCCCTGAGAGGCAGTTGGGTTGTTGGTTGCTGTTGATTGAAGTTTAATACGTAGTTGTGCTCAAAGAAATAAGGAGGAGGAGGAAGAGGGGGAAGAGAAATTAGATATCCTGGTGGTGATGCTCAGACTTGGCCCAAGGAACTTGACACCCCCAATCAGCAGGAAGTAGTCTAGCAATAACATCACCCCCTTTCTGACCCCTGATTTTATTCAGGGATCTCTTTCTGTTCTTCTCTACCCTTTTCTTTTTTTCTCTCTATCTCACATTAGGATGTTGAAAGGATGGGCAAGAAGGGGTAGAAAATTGGAAGAAAGAAGAACCCACAAAGTAGCAGAAGCTGATCTGTGCTGCGATTATCAAGCAAACTCCAGAATTTGAAGACTGTATTTTCAGCATGGATGTCAAATAGCCAGGTCATAATTTTCTGTTCCTCACCTGTTGAAATCATTTACCTTAGTTAAATTGCTTTCTTTGCTGTCCTTTACTTGTTAAAAGTGACATCTAGAGATCTCACTTTGCCCTCTTCTCACTGGACACGGATTCTAGATACCCAGGGTATCTAGAGGGAGGGATACAGGGATGAAGACACTGATGGAAAGGTGGTGGAAGGAGCCCAATGACTTCCGGGATAATTTTAAGGACCAGGAAGACTCACTCTGAAGAATGGAGAAGTGAGATCCAGTTCAGGGGCTGCAAAAGGAAGACAGAGATGACGACAACTTGATGTTGATCTGGCTCACTGCTAGGGGGGTGCAAGGGGCTTCCTCGGGGCCATGAGACCATGAGCTTATGCTAATAGGTGAGGGAGACAGTGAACTAAACTGAGCTGAAGAGCTGAGGAGCATAGCCAGCTTTATGGGAGTAGGTGGCTTGGGCTACCTTCCGTTCTAGTCTGTGACCTTGTGCCCAGAGTGAGCAAGCTGGACAGAGGACGGGAGAGCTAACATTTCCTCAGTTTTGGTGGCTCGAACCTTCCAGGGAACCAGGAGCTGATTGGATACTTTTCCATGGCTCAAGTGCCTTCTCCCAATCTGGCTTGTCAACCTCGTGCCACATATGAAAAGAAGAATAGCTGTAGACGGTGCTGGCTCTGGAGAAAAATGCTGCCATGGGGACTTCAGGAGATGCTCTCTGCATAAGGCTTCCCATCATGTCAGTTTTCCCTCCTGTAATGACTCATCTGCATGAAAACGTTCCTGATCCTCTTACCCTGTACACCAAAGCATATTATATAAATTAAATACATCTAGTTCAACCTAAAACACAGAAGTGCTTTTAAAAGGTACTAGAATACATAGTTGAATACTTCCCTAGATTTAGGTTGGAAATTTTCTTTTTAAAATGTGTACAAAATGGACAAACCTTCAAAAGAAGGCATGGCTATATCTGAGTGAATAAATCTGTAAAGATTATTTAGTTGAAAGTTAAACCATTAAAATGGAAGAGTTGTTTGAAGTACATATAGCTGATAAAAGACTAAATCTCTACTCAAAAGAGCTGCTTTGAATGAAGAAAACATTAATTCCACCAAGAAACAGAGTAGATATAAACTGATAATCCATGAAACGCTTTTAAAATTCAATTTGACACGCAATCAAATAAATATCAATTAGATAACAACACAATGGCGTTATTTGTTTAAGAATTATATTTCCTCAACAAGAGGTAGACAATGTCAGTTTCTGAAAACATAGCCAACTCCCCGGAGAGAGTGATGTGATAGACCTTGCAGGAGACCCTACAGCCCCCTCTTTACCAAGCCAGCGTGATCCCTAACTACATTTTATTCCTGTCCTTGTACCCACGGATAAATGTAATCCTCACTCTTCTCAAAACCTTCTTTGGAATAGACGGAGACCATTACAGAAAACTACAACCAATCCAGTGCAGAATTGTGGAGCTCACTACCAACTAATCCATCCATGATACAGCTTCCGCACCCAAGGCTCAGGGATTGCTGCAGGAGAAAGGGTTGTAAGGCAGTAAGAGCCAGAGGAACAGGGAGTTTGCTGGGAGATTGTGTCTCCTTGTAACATCAGAAGCTACACCCATGAAATTTCATCAACATGGAAGCCTAAAGATGAGCTAAAAGAAGACAGCACCATAGGCAATACTAGTGTGGACAGGGGAGAGCCCCGGAGACTTCAACTCTAGGCTAAGAAGGACAAGCAGTAAAGGAACGCGAGGACTGGAACAGAGTCTCCCCAATGAAGGAGCACACCAGTTGCTTATCCAAAGCCGAATGACCAGCCCTGAAAACATGCACATACAGTAACATTACACAGCCTGAGCAATTTGTATTTATGTCATTTATATATATGTTTAAATTATGTAGTCGTATGTAAACAATTACAGAATGAGAGGTCATGAATTTGAAGGGAGACATACATAGGATGGTTTGGAGGAAGGAAAGGGAAGGGGAAAATTATCTACTTATACTATAATCTCAAAGAATTAAAACTTATTTTTAAAAGTTAAATTATTAAACAAATTTGAGTAAATTATTAACAAAATGGAATTACTTTATTATTTTTACTTGGTGTGTAGGAAGAGATGTAACTGGGGTTTGAAGGCTTTAAAGTCATATTTTGTTTTTCTCTTTTTTTAAGATTTATTTATTTAATATATATGAGTACACTGTCACTGTCTTCAGACACACCAGAAGAGGGCATTAGATCCCATTACAGATGGTTGTGAGCTACCATGTAGTTGCTGGGAACTGAACTCAGGACCTCTGGAAGAGCAGTCAGTGCTCTTAACCACTGAGCCATCCCTCCAATCCACTAAAGTCATGTTTTCAAAGTCATTTTAAGACAAGGAAAATACTTTTAAGTAGAAACAGACTCCTAAATTACATATACTATATGACCCAGGCTTACAGAGTAAATATTAGTAAGTTTTATTGGTGAATATTTGAATGGTGAAAGACAGAAAGTGTAGCAAAACTTTTTTTTAATTTTGTAATCACAAGTGATTTTATTTGGGCTCCTCTGTTTTACTAGATTTCCTTGATGACACTATATGTTTTTATCACGTAAAGTTACTGAAGAAAAATAAGACAACAGGTGCTCAGTCTACACCTGGCACATGTTTGGATTCCTGGGACTGAATCAGGGGAACTGAAGTAAGAGACTGAAGCAGGTGGACTTCCATTCACAGCTGCTGCCGACCACTGTTGGGAGTTGGACTACAGATTGTAAGCGGTCAACAAATTCCCTTACTATATAGAGACTACCCATAAGTTCTGCGACTCTAGAGAACCCTGACTAATACAGACATACTATTAGTGAGAAAACTCCTTGGGCATGAGATTCACGTGCTGCATTGTGTGAGGTCCCCAATGGTACAGGAAGAGCTGGGTGGAAAGGAAAGAGGTCAGGAAATCAGATGGGAACATGAGGCCTAGGGTAAACCCATCTCTGCCTTCATGGATCTGAATCAAATTCATCAAGAACTTTTAATTTAGTGGTCCTATAGTGGTGTATACCTTTAGTCTTCCTACTAGGAAGTTCAAGGACAGCCTAACTGCAGAGTGATTTCTTGGCCAGTCAGGGCTACATAGACAGGACCCTATCTCAAAAGAATGTTTTGAATGTGACTCGGGGCTTCCAAGTCATTCAAAGATATGTTTCACTAGACACAGTAGGAATAGGCAACATACTTTTCCTCCTTTGTTTTGTTTTAAAGATAAGGTCCCACTCTGTTATCTAGGCTAGTCTTGAACTCTCAACAATTCTTCTGCCTCCAACCTCTTCAGTACTGGGATTATATGTAAGGACTATTATGGCCAGCTCAAGAACACAGTATTAAACTGTTTGCTTAATTTCTTGTAAAAGAGAGAGAGAGAGAGAGAGAGAGAGAGAGAGAGAGAGAGAGAGAGAGAGAGAGAGAGACTGAAGCAAGGGGAACCAGTATTCAAGAGTAGTGTAGAGCACCGAGTGAGCTGAGGCGCAGCGCGACCTTCTCTCAAATGAAACCACTTTAGTTGGTAAGATGCACGTGGTAGCAGGAAGATGTTTCTCCTTTAGATGATCAGGAAGTAAGACCAAGTGAGTGGCTGTGCTCATGATGCACAATGAGTAGAAAAAAGGAGTTCGCATAGGAAGAGCAACCCAACACAGCCGAATACAGCGTGTCAACTTTCAGAAACACATCTCAAGAAATCCACCTAAACTTGGATAAAGATGTGTTGTACCAAAACACCCCCTGAAATTAGAAGAGGCCATGGGGAGCAACGGGGGTGGCTTAGTTCAATAAGATTGAACCATGCTATGCGCTACAAGACAGTCACCAGAAAGATGTAGGGAGCTTCCAACAGCAGGGAGATCTCGACTGCAGTTCACGGAACGGCAGGACTTGGAATCTGAAACTCTGTACACTATCTAATTCCATTATGCAGAATGATATGTTCTACAGTGAAAAAAAGAATGGAGCCAGTGGGGTGAATGTCAATCATTATTGTTGATTTACAAAGTTAATTAACATTATGTTTCATATTTACTTTTTATTTTGCTATGTATTTTTCCATGGAAAATGTGTTTTCACATTGGGTTTACTGGGATATTCTCTATGCTGCTCCTCAAAAGTCAGGTTGAGCAGTCTGGGGATTTAAGAACTGGGAGCAGTAAGACAGGGAAGGACCCGTGGCTGTAGAAGCGGTCTCGGGTGCTGCTGGCCAGAAGGGAAGTGGATGTATGGACATCTTCCCGAGGTGTACACAAATGTCTACTCACTCCAGACAGGGCAGCAACGACACAAGCCAAGGAGGGATTCCAATCAGATCTATTCTGAAGGAGACATGAGTTGACTGGGGTTGCTTACAGAAGCAAGGCTGAAGAGGTGCTTTTAGGAGTAGGGGCTGCTTGTGGGCCGCTACTCCACCGAAGAAAGGGCACCCTCCCCCAGGAGCCATTCACTGCAGACATTCCCTGCTTGTGCCTGCCCTTCCTCCATCCCCTTCCCACTTCCATGATGGGCAGTTAAAGGGCCCGCTCTTGTACAGATCTCCTGGAGCCAATCAAGCAGTGGATGGTTCCAGGAGCAACTGCTACATCACGCCCAGGTGACAGGAGCTTCTTCGACAGAAGCTCTGTCCAGTTGTTGCTCTCAGGGGGCAGCTCTTAGAAAACTTCTTTTTCACTTCAGAGGATTGCAGAGGGAGCAGGACATGCAGGGAGGTGACCACCACTCTCCAGTGGTTGCCTTCCTTCTCCTGCTTAAATTGTCCGTTTCAGAAGAGTAAAAATTATAAATTTTCATGATAACCTTTCTCCAGAATAATGCATGTTTGTGTGTATGTTTGTGCTATCTATCTGTCTGTCTGTCTGTCTATCTATCTATCTATCTATCTATCTATCTATCTACCTACCTATTATCTACCTATCATATATCTATCATATATCTATTTATCTCTATAATCAACCTATCTGTCATCTATCTATCTATATTTAGAAATTTGGGGATATTTCAAGTCCACTGAAGATGGAGTCTTCAAGATGGAAATATCTTGGCCTCCAGATCCTAATAAGAATTATCTGATAAGAATGTTGGAGGAAAGTTACAAGTTTTAAATATGTGCTCATTTTAAGTCCTCTTGGCTTTCTAATTCGTTTATAAAATACAGACCAGTAGTCTTCAAAGATTTTTTTCCATAGCCATTGGCCTCCAAATATTGAGAAACTTTAAAAAGATAATTCTGTAATATTGTAAGAGTATGTTTACATAAAAACATCTGTATTTATATAATACGCACAAATGTAAAGCATACATAAAATAGGAATATAAGGGGTATTCTAAAACTAACATCTTGGTGGCACTAAAGGCAGAAGGTAGCAGATGCTGCGCTTAGCTCACTTTGCTCGTTTTGAACATTCTTGCCTCGTTCTTTGTCACTCTGTGAACTGAAGGTCTTGTTCTTAGGTCTTTATTTCAGTAAAGAATTTTAAGAATATCATCATTAGGAAAGATGGGCCTCCCAAAAGAAAGAGAGATCCAAACAGAAGAAGTTCATTCTTGGCCAATCTTACTAACTCGTGGTACTCATTTTCAACCCCATGCTCAATCAGGCAAAGGTGTTCATGGTTGGCAAAATTGTGGGCACAACAGACACCTCTCACATCTTGCTGATAGGAATATAAATTGGTACACCATTTATGAAGGCAATTTGACACCATCTCTTTAAATTACAAGTGCTTCTGGATCCAAATATTAGACATCTCTAGAATTCAAGCAGCATTAATAGAAGCATAGGTGGAAACAGAACATAAAATATGGTTATCCAACATAGTGTTGCTTTAAATAGCCTAAGTCTGCAGTAAACCTAATTGACACTTATCATTTGGGGACTGAGAATCCAGTCAGGGATCTATACATGAGAATAGTATATAGCTACAAGACAGAACACACAAACTCTACGTACTGGTGTGGAAACGGCTCCGTGACATAGCAAGTGAAAGCATACTTAGGGGCTATGGTTATTTCTGTTATGAAAGTCGAGGATGCGGAGTGACACGCACGTAGCTGCGGCAGGCTGTTCTACATGCAGAGCATGGCTCTGTCAGGACCATGAGCTTCTGGGACTTTTGCGGTCTCCAGAATGGGAAAGCTGGTCCTGGTGGTTCCTGTCTGTCAGCTCAGCACTTGGCAGGTAAAGAAAGGCCGGCTCACCACGACTTCAAGGTCATCCTTAGCTACACAGCGGATTTGAGGCTAGCCCTGCCTACGGGACATCTCAAAATAGGCAAACAAGACAGAGAAACAGAAAGACAGAGAGGAAGGTGGGAAGGACGGAAAACAAGAGGGGAGTCAGAGGGGGCCGTCAGGAGCAATGCCTTGGGTCCCTGTACTGTTTGTTCTTCAGGGATTTGAATTTTGTACAATGTAAGATTATCACTTACTTAAAATTTTGTTATATTATTATGAGTAATTCATTTTTACCAATTGATGGTGTCCTATAGTGTGCAAATGAACACACTGTAGCCAAGGGATTTCATGTCAGCCTTCCTTCGCTGTGAGCTTCTCCAGCACAGGACTCAGCAGGTCCCACGTGGGGGAGGAGGAGCCAAGAGTCACGTGGTATCTGTCCTTGCCTGGGATCAGCGAAGCCCAACTTGTGTTCTTAGAACTTCTTTGCAAAATATAAGTGACTAAAGTTGAATTATCATCACTTCTCAGCCTTACAGGATTCTTTTAAATCCTCCTCATCCAACCATCTCTTTCTGAGGACAGACCATTGGTGTGGCTGGCCAGCCTCAGTGTTAACCGAAAGAGAAGGCTTTAGTCCTTGTGTCCCGCTCACTAGCAATGAGCAACGTTGCACCCGGCATAAACTCCGTGGGGTCTTAGCCTCAAGGAAAGTCAGTAAAAAGGAAGTCTCCCGAGACATCTTCGCTCTCTTCTTTTGCAACAGTACAAGCTACATTCAGATCACTCTGCACATTCAAATGAAATGTCTGCCTTTTTGTTATGATGATTATCTTAACATCTGAATTTAAAAAAAAAAAATAGAGACGTTTATGCAAAGGACAAGAAGTGCCCAGAGCAAAACTGAGAAGCAGGAAAAGCCAGTTTGCATCCTTGCGGTTTCTGGCTTGCGTCTGACATTCCACACTACAGAGCGTCCCATCAAGCTGGCCCGGGGTCGCCAGCCCCGGACCTTTCTTTCTGAAGCAGCTCTCTTGCCCCAAGCCATCTATCTGACTTCTGGACACCACTGGGTCACAAGTACACTCTTGAGCATTTCGGTTCACACCAAAGTCAAACTCTGAGAAGTCAGACATGGAGCGGGTGGGGCTGTGTGACGACAGCCACGCAAGTTCACAACATCCTGGTTTTATGTCACATGCTCCACAGGGCCAAAGACATAAATGGAGCATGTACTGAATAGAAAACTTTCCCAAAGCATTTTAAATGTGTAGGAGAAGGGGGGAACCGTGCAGATGACAGGGAACGGGCAGGAAGGAAAACTGTTAACATCAACCAGAGGCAGCAGAAGACACACGGTCCAGTTTTCTTGCAAATACTAAACCAGATTTCCTACTTAATTTATGTGTGTGGAAGCCAGGGGTCAACCTCAGATATTCTTCTTCAGCCACAATCCACCTTGTGTCTTACTGTCCCGAAGCTCACCAATTCAGCTAGTATGGCAGTACAGGAACCCACCTGTCTCTGACTACCAAGCAGGCACCACCACACTGGGCTTTTTTTTTTTTTTTTTTGAGATTTCAATTTTGTTAACCTAATTTGATCTTTTCTTTTCCTTCCTTCAAGTCCTCCTTGTGCTTTCTAGTTCACATCTTCTTTTTCAATCAGTTGTTGACCCATGTGTGTGCCTGTGTATATTCCTAAATATATAAACACAACCTCTTCAGTCTATACAAGGTTACATGTAAGTACATATTCTCAGGGTTGACTAGTTGATATTGAGTGATCGATTCATGTGCTCTTCCCTGAGGAAGACCATCTCTTCTGTTCTCAGCATCCCTTCGTTGCCTGTAGTTCTCAGAGTAGGGTTGAGGCCCCCCCGGGCTTCCTCCCCGCAATCCTGTCCACATGAGCATGTCTGGTTTTGTTCTTTGTTTTTTGTTTTTGTTTTTATTTTTTTGTTTGTTTGTTTTTTTGAGACAGGGTTTCTCTGTGTAGCCCTGGCTATCATGGAACTCACTCTATAGACCAGGCTGGCCTCGAACTCAGAAATTCACCTGCCTCTGCCTCCCAAGTGCTGGGATTAAAGGCGCGTGCCACCACCGCCTGGTGAGCTTGTCTGTTGTTATTGTCCTTTCTTCCTGTTTACTTTTCCAAAGTCCTGTTGGTCAGACTTGATGGGTGCAGTCTCCGGTACAGCCTCCCACAGGTCTAGAGACCACACAGTTTCACCGGAAATTCTAGAAAGTCTGGTCTTCCCTGCCTCTCTCCTCTGCAGTGTTCCCCAAGCAGCCAAGGTGCAGGACTTGTCTCGTAGATGCATCGGATAAGACTGGGCTCCCATCAGAGGGACTGGCATCTGAACTTTGATTGGTTGTGGGTTTTAGTAAAGCTCTTCATTTTGCAAAAATAAGTTTCCTTGATACAGTAGTTGGGGCTTAAGGACAAATCTTCAGGATGTAGTTTTGGATTATGCTGGTTTAGTGAAGGGGCATCGGCCACGCCTTTTAAATATGGATTTGGTCTCATACCCTCACGCATGTGTAGCAGCTGGACTGAAGCATCTCCCAGAGTCCAGTTGCTCATAACCAATGCTTAATCATCAACATGGTTTGTCTAGACTGGGACCTTCTGGATCTAGCTTTTATCAAAACATTCAACCCCACCCACCTTAGTTTCTAGGAATCAAAAATCTCTTTCCTCCTCCCAGAATGTTCTTGGGCAATATTACACATGCAGACACACACTTGAACATGTATGTACACACACAGAGCAATCTGGGATGTGCAAGTTTGAGTCTGAGTTTAGTGTTTGCAAAGAAAACTATGGGAAAGCTAGAACATGTGTCATTTGATCCAGTCTATATGTAGCAATTTT
The DNA here is from genome assembly GCF_008632895.1 of Mastomys coucha. Classification (NCBI taxonomy): domain Eukaryota; kingdom Metazoa; phylum Chordata; class Mammalia; order Rodentia; family Muridae; genus Mastomys; species Mastomys coucha. The sequence goes on from NW_022196891.1 coordinate 83,887,624, forward strand.
GGGGGTGCTTTGGGTTTTTTGAAATGCCTAATTCTTTCTTCAATTTTATTATCTTTTTAAACATTTTGTGTGAGTTAGATATGTTTGTGTGTGTGTATACTGTATGTGTACATGTGTGTGTATATATATATATATAGTGTGTATGTGTGTACATATATATATATAGTGTGTATGTACATGTGTGTGTATATATAGTGTGTGTCATGTGTTTGTGTATATATATATATTGTGTGTACATGTGTGTGTATATATAGTGTGTGAGTGTATACATGTATGTATATATGTATATATAAACTGTGTGTGTACATGTCTGTGTGTATATATATTGTGTTATGTGTGTATATATAGTGTGTGTACATGTGTGTATATATAGTGTGTGTACATGTGTGTGTATATATATATTGTGTGTATATATAGTATGTATATATATAGTATGTGTATATATATGCATATATATATTGTGTGTGTGTGTGAGTACATGTGTGTGTGCATGTGTGTGTTGGGCGGTGCATATGCCATGGAGTGCATGGGGACAACTTTGCGGAGCTCATGCTTTCCTTCCACCATTACCCGGGACTCAAGAATGGAAATCTGCAAGCACCATTGCCCCCTGAGCCATCTGCCAGCCCTTGTCCAACACCTATGACACTTTCTTCTTCCATTCCGGCTTAGTCTATGGGCCTGGTTCTCCTGTTTAGGATGAAGTTCTCCATTGAAGGCCACACCCCCACCACATTTGGATGAACTTCTCCCGTGAAGGCCTCACTTTCACATATGATTATGTTTGCTTTGCCTGTCGGTTTTTGGTTGTTCAGGGGAAAAAAATTAGTGTGAATGAGATGTAATTTGATTTGATTATATAAACAGAATTCTTTCCTCTCTGGCATCATTTTGATTTTTCTAGTTTTCCTTTAAGCAGCAAGTGTCTCCGTGTGTGCTGTGACCCCCACAATCACTGCAGCTGCAAGCCCTTCATGCACTCCTTAAAGCTGTGGGTTTGTTTTTGGACTTCAGTTAAGGCGATGATTGGCACATAATTACCAATGACCAGAAAAGAATGGACTGTGATTTCAGAATCATTTTCTTGAAGCTATTGAGTGATTTTCATCAAGAAAATTTCCCAACAGCAGGATCTATAGTAAACATGCTATGGTAACCAATGACAACCCAGCAAAAATTGAGTTGGTAGGCTAGGTCCCTTGTGCCTGTCTTCTCGGCTGTTTATCTCTCTGTTCCCACCAACTCTAACTGTATGCCATATTCTTTCTCTTGTTTGGGAAATGGTTTCTTACATGTCTCCAGGTAAAAGCCACAGGGACTTAAAGGTAATGAGTGCTTCCATTTGAGTAGAAAAGAATTTGCATACAAACTTTAAAGGAATTATATTGAATTTAAAGCTCTGTGTGTGAGAATCAACGTCTTTGTTTGATGAATGAGACATTGTGGTCCTGGAAAAGAGTCGGGGAATCGTGAGATTAGGGTTTCCTCTCAGCCTTGCTCATTGTTGTCATTTCTGTTTCGAGACAGGACTAGACACTGTGGCTCAGGGTGACTTCACACTTGAGACAACCTCTTGCTTCAGCCTCTCAAGGTTTGGGACGGCAGGAATGGGACCGCTGCGCCTGGCACGTGGTCTGCTCTTCATGCAAGTGGGTAGGCAATCTGTGTCCTCCCTCAGAAGAGTGTGCTGACACCCTAATCCCATTCTGACTCTAGCTAGACCTGAGAGCTTCTGCAGATAATTAGGGAACATGGGCAAAACCCTCACAGATGATACGAATGCCCTTCTGAAGAAAAGGCCAGGTGCTCACTAGCCCCTTTCCTGCATCACGAGGAACTGACGGTTTGTAACTTGGAAGAGAACCTTTAGCAGAAAGGTCAGACTGACACCCTGACCTCAGACTTCAGACCCCTCAGAACTACGAAAATAAATTTCCGTTGTTGATGAGCCACCCCGCCTATGGCATTTTCTTATAACAGCCTGGACTAAATAAGACACTTGGGTCCATGCCTATCTTGGAACTGAGACAGGCACCATAATTGAACAGACAGGGGCTTTCTTTGTCAGAGTTCATAAAATAATTGTTCATAATGCAGCTGAAAACACGCGTGACATTTTAGAAATCACTAAAACATGTTAAATGTGGTATTTAGCCATTTATACGGACACATGTCCAGTCCTTCTTCACATCCCCCTCTCTCCCATGTACGGAAGATCATCTTAGCCATCAGATTTGATGCAGATGCACTGAGGGACCCAAGCTTGAAATCATACAAGAAAGACAAATTAAGATTTTTAGACAAAAATGTTTCTATTCAAATAGATGATCTCAAACATTGGCTCTAACATTTTATTTACCTTTAATGAATTATACAAACACCCTTGAATTTTTTTTTTCTGGGAAACCGATCTCTACATCTACCAAATATCTAATGGTGAGAAGCACACAACTTCTCTGTGCATCAATTCTGTGATACCCACATCAATTCTGTGATACCCACATCAATTCTGTGATACCCACATCAATTCTGTGATACCCACTTCACCTATAGTAATTTGCTTAATTCTAGTGCTTGTTGGGCTCTCTCATCATCATCACCTTGGCAACCAACGGATCCTGCAGTATACCTCAAGAGTGTACAACAACAGTTTAATGGCTAATAGGTGGGGTTGTTGAGATGCTGTGCATTCTGCAGAAAAGGGATACTTTTGGAATTCTCACACTAAAAATAAACTTTGAATTAGAAGTTGAATGGAATTGACAACAGATGGGACAGGAGAGCACAAGACAAAACAGAAGAAGGCTCAGAGCAGGAAACAAGTTAAGGAAAATGAGCAGAGCCCAGGGAGCTGAAGGAGAGTAACTGGGCGAGGGGGGAAGGGGGGATCAGGTGGCTCAGTGGGCACAGGCACTCGTGGTCAAGCCCGATAACCCGAGTTCCATCTCCAGGATCCACTGGTGAAAAAGAGAATCAGTTCCTGCAAGCTGTTCTTTGAACTCCACAAAGGCATTATGGAGCACTTGTGCACACACACACACACACACACACACACACACACACACGCATATGCATACACATGCACACACACACATGCACACACACACAAAGGCATTGTGGAGCACTTCTGCACACACACACACACACGCATGCACACACACGCACACATGCACACACACAGACACGTATGCATACACATACACACAAAGGTATTGTGGAGCACTTGTGCACATGCACGCGCACACACATGCACACACAAGATTAAATTTATATAGTCTTTCACAAGGATGAACCCCTTACATGGTTATCCAATACCAATGGCCCAGTCCTGAAATCATATACATGCAAGTTGCACTAAAAGAATGAGCAGGTTATATTTATATAGTTATATATTTATGTATGTGTGTGAGTATGTGGTGTATAGGTGTATGTGAGTATTTCTGTGCACACAGTGTGTATATGTGTGTATGTGTGTGGTGTGTGTATGTATGTGAGTACGTGTATGTGTGTGTGTGATGTGTGTATATGAGTGCAATTGTGTGTGGGTGTGTATGTGCACAGAGTGTGTATATGTGTGTGTGTTGGTGTATGACTGTGCACGTGCACAGTGTATGTACTATGTATGCGTGCATGTGTGAATATGCTCGAATGTGGACAGTGTGTATATGTATGTGAGTATGTGTATATGAATGTGTGAGTGAGTATTTGTGCTTACCTCTGCATGTAAGTATGTGTGGTGTGTGTGAGTGTAGATGTGTGTGCACAGTATGTGTGTATGTTTGTGTTTGGTGTGTGTTAGTGTTTGTGAATGTATGTATGTGTGTTATGTGTGTGAGTGTGGGTATGTGTATGTGGTATGTACGAGTGTATGTGTCTATACAGTGTGTATATGTATGTGTATGAGTATGTATATGTGTACATGAGTATGTATGTACACAGTGTGTATATGTGTGTGTGAGTGTGTATGTGTAGAACATATATGTATTGTGTGAGTGTATGTGCACAGTATGTGTATATGTGTGTAAGAGTGTTCCAGCATGTGTAAGTGTGTATAGCAAAAACAGCTGAAGCACAGGGAGCCCACACAATAGGGGTCATTACATACTATACATATATACATACGTGATGATGTATACATACATCAACCACAGGTCTGTCTTCCTCCAGAAGAGCCACTTGTTAAGCACTTGACAGCCAGAGCTGAGAGCTTGTTATGTTCCTCAGTGGCAGATCATTTGCTTTTATATAGTAGGCCTTGGGTTTGATCCTCAGTACTGAAAAATAAGTAAGCAGTATAAAACCAAAGTAATCAGATAAAAACACACTGAGTGCTGGAAAAAACAAAAACAAAAACAAAAACCTCTGAGAAAAAGTAGCTTCGGACAATGCTAGACAGCGCATGCTCATGCATAGTGATAGACGGCGCATGCTCATGTATAGTGATAGACAGCGCATGCTCATGTACTGTGACAGACAGCGCATGCTCACGTATATACTGTGATAGACAGCGCATGCTCATGCCCAGTGATAGCGCATGCTCAGATACAATGCAGATGAAGATTAGGTGCAACAACGTGCTACAATCTAGGAGGAAGGGGGACACTTTTTCATTGCCCGTGGGAATGCAAACTGGTACAGCCCCTATGGAAACCTCCACTAATGTGGAAGGTCCTTGAAGAACTGAAAACTGATCACAAGTTCTGGCTGCAACACTCTTGGGTATATACCTAAAGCAATCTACATCTTACTATAGAGATACTTGGTCATCCATGTTCACTGAAGCCTATTTGATGACAGCCAAATATTGTAAAAAGCCTAGGTGTTCATCCACCAGTGAATGGATAATGAAGATGTGATATATTTATAGAATGGAATACTATTCAGCTGCTAAGAATAAAATAAAATTCGCAGATAAGTGGATATGACATAAATAATCATCTTGAGTGAGGTAAACCAGATTCCAAAAGACAAATACTGAATGGTTTCTCTTATATGTGCATGTTAGCTTTTAAGTTATAGAAGTTATATTTTAATTAGAATAACACAGAGTTTAGGTAGCTAGTAAAGGACAGGAAAAGGAAGGGGATCTTGTAAGGATGGGGAAATCGAGTATAGTGTTACAAGTAGATAAAGGAGAAAGTGGATAAGAGTTAAATGGGGAAGGAGATGGAAGACCAAAGTGAAGAGGAAATAAGGGAAGGGCAGCTAACATTCAAAGCCTTTTGAGAAACCATATGGAAACCTACTGTAGAATCTTTCTAAAATGCACACACACACACACACACACACACACTACACAGGAAAAGTATTTAAATGGAGTCATCATACAAAGAGGGGGACAATGCCCCATCTGTGTGTCTTATACCACCAAGTAAAAATCCCCCGTGCCAGGAGTGGGTTGCATTGTGTAGAGTCATTGGCCACAGGGATTCTAAACATCACAGACTATTGCTAAGAATATTGATCGCCTTCCACAGGCTTCTGGCAGAGCCCTGTGGCAAAGGGTACCACTTACTTATGATGTCAAACATAAAGAAACTGGGTTGCTGTCCAACTAGAAAACCCAACCCCTACTGACTGGAATTCATGGCCCTGGAAGGCACTTTACCTTCTATTATATAGGAGGAAAGTAGTCATTAGTATGACCCAGCTACAAACCCTATGGCCTGCAACAGTAGTGGCCTGCTTCCAAAATAAGCTGGTGGGGTAGAGGCACAAGCGTTATGGGAGGAGCCAACCACTTTTTGATTGGATTTAAGGTTCACTCCATGAAATAAAACTCATACCTGACACTGTTAAAGTGGCCAAGAATCTGGTAGTGGATAGTGGAGCATGTGTTCTTATTACAGGTTGGACCATCTTCTGGGTGTATGCCCAGGAGTGGTATAGCTGGTACTCAGGTAAGTACTATGTGTTTGTTTTGATTTTCATTTTTTTCCTCTGTGCTTTATTAGAGAGAGAGAAAGGGTGAGAGAAAACCAAGTTAGGTGAGTGGGGAGGTGTAAAGGACCTGGGAGGGGCTGGAGGAGGGAAAAGAATAAGATCAAGATATATTATATGAAAGTTTTTGGTTAAAAATACATAAATAAAAGTAAAGGCTAGATATTGTTGAGCATGAAAGCCAATAGCCTTCATCATCAGATGACCAATAGCCAATAGCCTTCATCATCAGATGAACTGTGCTGTACTGTATACCGCTCATGCATGGCTCTTCAGGCTGAATGGAGCATCATAACAAAAGGAGACATGAGTAATGGGTAAACATGTAATTTTGATATCAATTTTCTTTCTCACATCAAATTCCTTAAAATTGAGTAGGCTATTTACAACAAAATAATAAATTCACCATCTAAGGCTTAGAACATATATAGGCAATATGTGTAACAGCAGTTGCACAGAATTTTTGAAGAACCTAAATACAATATGGTCTTTATGATTCCTATATTACATCTGTAGCCAGTAATATCAAGTCCAGGTAGGCTATGAATAAAGATGTAAACTGAAATTTCTAGAGAAATCAGTACAGAATAGAACAGTGGAGTGGGTGGAATGGAATACCAAAATATTATCTGTTTAATAGAAAATGACTGGAAAGGGCGTAATATGTAAGAATAGAATGGAGTCAACAGCAAGATGACACAAATATAAAATCACATATACTTATGATATTACAAATCATACGCAAATAGAATAAGCACTCTAGTTCTAAGATGGAAATTACCAGACAATAAAATAAGACTGATCTACTTCCTTCGTAATAAAATTACACTGACCTACCCAGACACATTTCATAAGTTCAAACACAAACAGACCAGAAGGAAAGGGATAGAAAATGCTGTAATACAAAACCAGTCTCAGAGACAGTGTCATAAGAAGGATTTAGTTCATACAGAAGGCATCAATCTCCAACAAACCTTCACAAGAGAGTGAGTGATGCAGAGAGACAAGAAGATTCACACCAGAGTTGAGAATTTTAGTCCCCTTTCTCAGTAACTAACAAAGTAAGCACACCTATAAAGATACAGATTGGAGTGATATTCTCAATTTATTTGATCTAAGTCATCTACAAATCTACTAAAGAACACATGGTTTTCAAGAGTTCATATACTACTCATAACATTTACGAAGCCATGAAATAACGTCAGTAAAATCATTCCAATTACATGCTTACACTTACTAATTAAAAGTTGATGATAAAATACCTGGAAAAACTTGGAACTGATAACATGTACTTCTAAGTAACTTCCAGGTCAAAAAAGAAATAACAAAAAGAAATTAGAAAAGGGTTTGCTGGATGATAATAAGAGCATATCAAAATGAGGAACTCCTGAGAAGTATTTTTTTTTTCCTGAGAAGTATTTAGAGTTTTTGCTTTAAGATGCTGATATTGGGTAAAGGTTCTAAAACTATTATCAAAGCTGTCACCCTAAGACAAAAGCAAAGCAACAACAACAAAAGACATGAAAATTAAACCCAATGTAACTAGAGGAGAAGTATTGGGCACCATACTGGGCACTGGGGAAATAATAAAGGGTGGCAGGGAGGGTATCCCTCGTCCAGGTAGAGCTCTGGTACTCTGGGCGGGCGGACTCATAAGACTGTCGAGTACGCTCTCTACACAACTAGGTGGGTGCCTGGCTGTGTGTGGGAAGCCACTATCCCAGTCTGCCAGGGTGGAGAGGGAACAGTCCTGTGGACTCTCATTCTCAGACATCCCAGACGCCGCTGGATATCACAGAAGAGCTGAGAACGAATTGGGGGGTCCTGAGGAAGCTCAGTTTGCCTTAGGCAGAAGGGGAAAAGGAGGCAGGGAGAAAAGGGGTCACTCGGTGTTTCCCTCAGGAGCATGGAGCAAGAGTCCTTGGTCCAGTCTTGCAGCTGAAGCTGGAAGACTTTTCTTCAGGAGAATAGAAGCAGCTCTTTAGAGGAAGGCTTATTCCATTGCTCCATCATGGCGAGTCTAGATGAAAGAAGGCAGTCCATGGTCTTAAGACGTTTATTGTAGAAGAGAGAGAGAGA
>NW_022196891.1:83895693-83908258 GCF_008632895.1 Mastomys coucha
GGGGGGAGGGAGGGAGAGTAAAGACAAGAAGTTAAGAGTAAAGGTTAAGAGAGAGGAGGGATCAAGCAGCTCCTTTTATAGTGGGCTGGGCTACCTTTCTGTTCCCAGGGGCGGGGCATACCTGGCTGTGGTCAGTTGACTGGAGGTGGAGTCCAGCCAGAATACTGGGAGCTTGGGGCATTGTCTAGCCACAGGATAATGGAGTGGGAGGGCTCGTGGTGTCAGCGATCTATGTATGAGGGCAAAGCTTTACTGTTCTATCCCTTGTAGAATTTTCTACTGGGTCTCGGGAGTAAGCCTCGCTCAACCAAGCACACAGTCTGCCTTTCACGGTCCAACAGAGAAACAAGAAGCAAGTAGGTGTTCAAGGTGAGAGGGAACAAACATTTAATGCTGTCAAAGGTTGAAGAATGTGCATCACTACAGACCCTACAGGTCTGGCTGTTTTTATTTTTTAGTGGTTCCTTTAGGAAGTAATACACATGTCATCATGTCTATGCTGACTTATTTCTGATGAAACACAAAGCAATATTCCAGTATGCCACCCATTTCCTAACCTTTCTACATACTATTGTGACACCTATCAAATGTGCATATATATTATAATTCCATATAACAAGTATACACAACATTGCTGTAATTATTTATTATTTGATATGATTGTGTACCTTTTTTTCTTCTAAGATTTATTTATTTATTTTATGTGAGTACACTGTTGCTTTCTTCAGACACACCGGAAGAGGGCATCAGATCCCATTACAGATGGTTGTGAGCCACCATGTGGTTGCTGGGAATTGAACTCAGGTCCCTGGAAGAGCAGTCAGTGCTCTTAATCGCTGAGCCATCTCTCCAGCCCTGTATACCTTTTTAAGATAGTAGAAGACCACAAATTCATATGTATAAATGTAGTAAATTGTCTTTTATCGTTGCATAAACACATAGTTATCTTTATCACAATCCATTGTTTTTGTTTTAATGTAGATTCAAGTTACTGAGTGGTATCAGTTTCGGACTGAAGAAATTCCTTTAGAACCTCATTTTAGAGTGGTACATTTGCAGAGTTCTTGGGGGGAATGTCTTTATTTTACCTTTGGGAAAATAAGTTTGCTGGATATGGATTTCTGTTGGCAGGAGTTGGGTTCAGTTATTTACTGAGGTCCCTTATTTGCTCTCCAGCCTCCATTTGCTCTGATGGAAAGTCAGCTGTTAACTCCTTCCTGCTCTTTTGTATAGAGGCATTGATTCCTTTCACAGCTCTTAATACAATCTCTGACTTTCAACAATTTGTCTCTTTGTTATGTAAGATTTCCCTGAGTTTTTTTCCTTGAACCACAATGTTCACAAGGTTGAGCCTTGTGAACATGTAGATCACTAGTGTTCTAATGATTACTAATGGTTTTCTGTGTTCCTGGTTCTCTCTTCTCGTACTGCTATACCCATGTGCATCTCATGGTATTTTGGAATTTCCTATGGTTTGGAATTTTCTCTTCTTTTTTTTTTTTCCTCTATGTTCTTCAGATTGCAAGTCTCTATTGATCTATAAGCTTATTAATTCTTCTTTCTGTCAATTCATATATATCGTTGAGCCCTCTTTTGAGATACCTTTGTTTAGATTATTGCAATTTTCAATTGTGTAATTCTATATAATTTCTATTTTAAAATACAATTTTCATTATAAAATGCATTTAAGGCATACAGAAAAATGACAGAGTACCATGAGTTCCCACACGCATTTCCCCTCTTATTAATCTCTAACATTAGTATGATACACTGATTATAATAAATAAGCCAGTATTGACATGAGCCCTACCTCTGGCCCTTGGCATGGATGCTATCCTTTAGTGTGAAGCTGAGTGTTTTGTGTACTATATTACAGTGACTGTGTTGTTGCTTCTGTCCCTCTGGTGCTGGTCATTGTTTAAGCACTCATGTCTTTAAAGGACCCAATCCGAAGACATCTTTAAGGTCTGTTTTCCCTATAGTACTCAGTCCATGATGTTTCTGATCAGATTTTTGCCTCTGCTTTTACCCGTTAGGTTTTTTGACCCATCACCTTAGGACATCCTAAGTCACTGGTCAAAGCATGTGCTGAGTCTCCTTAGACCATTTCTATTACGTGTGGTTGTTTTGCAGGCTTTCCTCACAGTTTGGTTGGGGGTTGTTACAATATCTGAATTTAGCCAGAAGTGAGTGGCTGCGGCTCATGGGTGCTTTTTCTTGGCAGTCCTGACAGGATTCAACCCTGAGCTTGTACACTGTCTAAACCTTCAAGATGGAGGGCGTATTGTTCTCATGCTTAGATTTCCTTCAGTGACCCTGAAGGAAGGCTTAGTTATGGTTCAGCTCATAGTTAGTCAAACTTTCAACTAAAGTTCCTGTAAGATCACCAAGATTTTTCTGGTAGGTTTGAATGTGACCTGCGCCTTTAAAACCTGCCCCATATCTGATTGGATTGGGAGGTGCTCCAAGCCTAGGCATGGACTCATCGTTATAGATCATAAGGTTGTGGGTGATTCTGGCTGGACTTTTCTGACTGCTGGACGGTTGCCACCTGTCTCTAAATACTCTATTGTCTCTGAAAACTAGCCGCCTCGTCTTAATTGTGCTTAACAGAATATCATTATTTTTGACAAGAACCTTAAGCATGGGACTCTATATTCTGTTCTATATCAAGTCCGTCCTCTCATACGGAGCTCTGGCGCTTTCCATACACAATGTTGCCTTTTCTTCCCCTGTGCAGAACTCCCCTGTAGCTGAGGGTGTGTCTCACTTTCTTGAGTGTTATTGTGGGAATGGATGTTAACTCACTGGTCTCTAAGGCTTACCCTTGAGACCTATAAGCAAGATAGAACAGGGGGATGAGATAAGAGAGCAGAGGCATTGTCAGGTCACCAATAATAATAGGCCTGCTAAAGTTGGCACAGCAGTTTGATCTAAGAGCTGAATGGGACACATACAGGCCTCTGGGCCATACCTACCAGGAAACAGAATCTGTGCCACCGTGAGCTAAGATGGGAAACATGGGCAGCCATCCATAAGGAACCACAGACGTGGGGGGAGCTAAGAGAAGGTCCCCAAAAGAGAGACAGTGAAAGATGATGGAGAGTAGAACCTTGATGTTTACGGAGCTTTGAAGGTTTGCTTGAATTCATGTTTCTCTATCTGCTTTATCCTCAGTATCTCTGCATGGCTGCTTTACTAGGAAGAGGTTGGCGAAGTTCTTCAGAAAACTATCCCAGAACTACTACACCCACGGAGATGAAATTCCAGTAATGGATGCATCTGATGACAGCTTCATGCCTCTGAAACTGTTTAGAACAAATAAATGAACTCCTTGAAAAGCACAATTTATCAAACAATCATAAGATGCCATGGACCTCACCTTCCCTTTGAAAAATAAAATTGGTACAAGATGTTATTGTATTCCTTCAAGTAGACTTGGAGAATAGTTCTCACAAACATACTTTGGGCTGGGGAGACACTTCAGCAGTTAAGAGCACTGGCTTCTCTTCCAGACGACCAGGGTCTGATTGCCAGCACCTACATGGCAGCTCACCACTGCCTGTGACTCCTGCTTCAGGGAATCCAATGCCCTCTTTCAGCCAGTGAGGAAACTGAATTCATGTAGTATACAGACCTAGCTATAGGCAAATACTCATACATATACACTTTTTAAAATACAAAAAGAGCTGCTTCATGATTTTGCCATTTAATTTCTACCTTGATGGATACCTTGGAGCCATGATCTTTAGACTTCCTTGTCAATAACATTCATTGCAGGACACAGGCCTTCTCTTTCTGCATTGTTATAAAACTTCTGAAGGCTTCATTAGGATTATTGATGAAGTGGAACATACACAGTGAAAAGAATCATATTCTAAAATAGGCTTCTCTCTTAAGAGAATTCTACACATTTTGTCTCATGGCTTATCTCTTGGAGTAGAGAATTACTACAGCCTTGTGTATTTAGTCACCAACGATCCAAAACACTCCCATTTCAATGAGGTAGATATTTATGCTGAAGTGTTGTTGACCTTGGGTAGATTCCCTGCTCTGCTTTCATGGGAGAGACACCACCTGTGAGGCGACGCTGACTGAGGAAAGCCTCCTATAGGTTCCACCAAGCTTCTCTGGCTACATCTACAACCTGAGTCATTAAGATGATGAATGAGAAAAATGAAGAGCAAGAGGGATACTTGGCATATTACCCGGGAATAAGGCAGTAGAATGTTCGAATAGCACTTGGATTGGCCTCAGCCACTCCATGTGCAGAAATATCTGAAACATCAGGTGCCAAATTGTTGACTTACCGCTCCAAGAAGGAGCGATCTTAAAAATCTACCTGGCTCCTGAGAGGGTTGTCAGGGTTTCCCTTAGGTCAAGCAGCACCACTGTGTCTGATGTTTAATAAGTCTTTAACAGAATTAATTTCCTTTTTTGTAATTGTCTGCCAAGACTTCCTGTGCTTTATAACTGATTTTTTTTCATGCATTATTCCAGTCTACTGAGCCCTGTTGAAGCCTGCTTCTGTGATCCAACAGGCAATTAAGTTCGGCTTTATACCATCTCAGAGTGTGATCGGCATGTCCTCAGATCCATCAGGCCCCAGTTTTCTCATCCATGAAGTGGGGATAATTACAATACCAAATCCAAAAGTTCCCTACCAGTTTCAAATGAGTTAATTGGTAGAAATTTTGTAGCAAGTTCTCAGTATCTTAAATACCATTGCAGTTATCCTTATCCAATAATTTATTTAATATGAAGAGTTTAAGCTGAGACTAAGTCCGACATCTCAGCACCCAAGCAGGTGTAAGCCTCCGCCATGGACCAGTAGGTTCATCATCAAAATTATTTCGCTTTCTTGTTCATCCTGAGGCATTACTGCTGTTGGAAAACACCACATTTATCCTCCTTATGAGAATGAAAATGAGAGTTTTTGTTCCATACATTTCCCAGATAAGGTGTGATGTGGATTCTTACGATAAATAGCAGATAACTGAAATCTAAACATGAAATTTGCACTGCTGTTCCTCTGTGAACATCTGACACTCTGAATCCTTAGAGACTCTTCAAACATTTTCTCTTTCTCTGTTCTACTCTAATGCGAACTCCCTGTGTGCTCAATAATTGCCATTGTATTAAATGAAAATCAACTAGGCATATTTTCTAGAAGCCTTAAAGTCTAAGGAATGCAGAGAGTCAACATGGTACAGGAAATTTATAAGTAGATGGCACAAAGACCAAGAGGAAGGTTCACCGAGGCATCCCTAGGGTCAGGCCCTGGGCTGAGTATAAACATCTCAGTGCCAGTACAAGAGGCAGTTGGGCATTTGAAGAAGTAAGCGTGTGTGTGATGGGATACAGAGTGTGTATTCAATGAGATGCAGGGAAGGTGTGTGTGTGTGTGATGGGATGCAGAAATGTGTGTTCAAGGAGATGCAGGAAAGAAGTGTGTGTGATGGGATACACAATGTGTGTTCAATGAGATGCAGGGGAATAGCGTGTGTGTGTGTGTATGTGTGTGTGTATGTGTATGTGTATGTGATGGGATGCAGAGTGTGTGTTCAATAAGATGCAGGGAAGATGTGTGTGTGCGTGCGCGTGTGTGTGTGTGATGGGATGCAGAAGTGTGTGTTCAAGGAGATGCAGGGAAGAAGTGTGTGTGATGAGATATACAATGCGTGTTCAATGAGATGCAGGGGAATAGCGTGTGTGTGTGTATGTGTGTGTGTGTATGTGTATGTGTGTGTGATGGGATGCAGAAATGTGTGTTCAAGGAGATTCAGGGAAGAAGTGTGTGTGTGTGTGTGTGTTTATGTGTGTGTGATGGGACATAGACTTATGTGTTCAATGAGATGCAGGGGAAAAACATGTGTATGTGTGTGTGTGTGTGTGTGTGTGTGTGTGTGTGTGTGATGCGACACAGATGTAAGTATGTGTGTGACCGACGGGGTGCAGGTACGGCAGAGGGACACTTGTTGAGGTCAAGGAAGTAGCTAGTAGATCTGCCCTCGTGGGAACCGGCAGAGAGAGCTGAAGAGCCCTGAGAAGCATTTGTTCATGTTGGTGCGCCTTCAGACTGACTGGCTGACTGACTGATGTTGTGCAGTAGTGGGATAGTATAGGTTGAGAGCCAGCACTATCTTAGGCTGCCTTCTCAACAGCCATTTATCATCAGCCCTTGCATCTAACCTAGCATCTTTTTGACTATCAAGAAAACCTTTGGGATGTACTCACCTAGCAGACCGCTAGCTTCTACAAACTCCAACAGTGAGGTTGTCCTCTGCTAGTATCTGAGACCTAGGCAGAGGTCTCATATGGCCTGGAACCTCCCTCTCTGTTGTCCTTGTCTGAGGTGTTTGGTAAACTTACGGACGTATTCTACGAGGGTAAAAGTTCATTTGGGACCAGGAGACGTCATTGTTAGCATCAGAGCATCCAAAGCCTGTGGCGATGCATGGGCAGGTCCACAGACCTGTTGCCAGGGCAACAGCCACCATATTCCCAGAATCCTTTGGGCTCACCTCCCACCTTTACCTGTGGCTGCTACGTCACAACCCATACACACACACACACACACACACACACACACACACACACACACACACACACGGGGAACATTCCTCCATCTTGCTCTCTCTCCCCCTCCTCTCTTTCCATGCCACTACCCCCTCTCCCTCTCAATTAAACCTCTTACACGTGGAACTGTTTGGGCCTAGTGTGGTATATTCTGCCATGACCCGCCGCTCCAACACATCAGCCACCATGGATAAAAGCCTTTGTTGCAAAGGTTGATGACCTGAATCAGCCACTGAGCAAGGAGAGGGCCGTCTCCTACAACTGTCCTCTGATCTCCACGTGTACACTGTGGCATACACACACCCATGTATGAACATGCATGTGCAAATATGCATGTGCGCGCACACACACACACACACACACACGCACTGAAAGAGAGAAGAAAATAGAGTTTTTAAAAATGTAAGCATTTCTGCTATGAAATTGGGATCCAGAGCAACCTGAGTCTGTATTCCCAACCCATGATTTGGCTCAAAATAAACTGATTTGTATTTTCTTTGAAGCAAGAACTTAATCTTAAGAACTGATGCCTGGGATTGGCTAGGTGCTCACATGTATTCAAATGCTAAATTAGGTACCCCAAGATCTGGTTGCCTCAGGATGAGCGAGTTCTCACACACACCAGCTTTGGTTGCGTGAACCTTGCTTCCCAAGTGATTGGTCAACAAAAGGCCAAGCCGGTGATTTCTTACTAGAGAGAGGAAGGCAGAACTTCCTGGGAGGGAGAAAGGAACGCTGGGAAGAAAAAAAGAGGAACTCCTTTCTCCAGGAGACGTGAGACAGGGCCAACCAGAGGCCTGGAAGGTATAGCTAGCCACGTGAGCTGGCTGGAGCCAGGTGACAGTCTGTCCAGTTTAGGCCTAAGCTTTGAAATATTATTAGAAGGTGTCTGTGTGGTTATTTGGTGAATGAGCCAGTTAAGGAATAACGGCTGCCATATTAATTTGCAGTATTAATTAATGTATGCAAACTATTTATAATCATTTTACGAGTGATGCTAGAGAGATGGCGGCAATGGGTTGGTTTGAATCAGTGAATAACACTCTGTAGTAGTTGAGTCAGTGCCAAGTTGCTTATTAAATGAATCACTGCTTGTTTGAACTGCTTAGTAAAAGGCCGGGAGAAGGAAATAGGAGTTAGGGATAGAGAAAAGCCGAGAAGTTCTCTAGACCAAAAGGCAGACTGCATTGCTGTTCCTCTGAGTCTCTGTGGTGGCGACTGGGATGCGACTGCTCTTTGAGGCCCATAACCGACTTTCTGACAAAAATGATGTCTCCTTCCTGGAGGCTCACCTTGCTCCCAGCATCATTGCAGACCATGACAGCCCCAGGAACTGGGATGCCTCTCACCCAGCATGCTTATGGGCAGTGAGGCAATGGTAATTCCTGTCCCCCTGACAGGCCACAGTCAAAATAGACTATGTCTCTCCTTTCTGTGCAGGAGTAAAAAAATTAAATATAATTTCCATTTTAGATCCTTTGTACATGTGGGCAAGCATTGTTGTTCTCCATACATTGGAGTAAAATAAAAGCTTAGCAGGATGATTAACTCTGGAATTGTTATTCAGTTAAGCCTATTCTCTGTGTGTGTGTATGTGTTTGTGTGTGTGTGTGCGTGTGCATGTGCACACATGTACATTCACAGAGAGAAGGACATAAAACAAATGGAGTTCATGAATATACAATTTTTATGGCACACAATAGTGACATACATGTACATGAATGTTCATGCATGTACTTAGGTTTTTTTTTTTACTGTCTAAGATACCTCTCCAGCTCCTTCAACCTATTCTTAACTCAGGCTTGACTCTTCTCCAACTGTTTTCAGACGAGCCTCAGCAGTTTTTGAAAGTACCAAACTAATGAAAATGAAATTATTTCCTACAGAGATCATAATTCAGTAGCCTTTGCCAGACCCAAGCTTTTATTGAGCAAGAGTCAGGCAGTGTCAACAACTGCTCTGACCAATTCTGGCCAACGTCATCGCCGACCGACTCGTTTTCAAGAACCCCAGGAAGTAACCAACTTCTTTCAATCGTTGTCATGAAATCTTAATGGTCCCTTCAAACAAAAACGTACCTCGCAGGCCTAGTAACTGACCTATTTGATTCCGACATAGATCATAATAATTTACCAGTGTCGCTCACTCGAGAATCTGATTGCCTTCTTCGCCTCCGGGTGCTGGGAGAGAAGGGCTGTGGGGCTGAAAGGGTTAAGTGGGTTTTATTATAATGTGCTCCTGTTTCATTCACTCCCTTCAGCTTCTTCACAAAATGTTAATCTAATTGTGATACTATCGGTTTGATGACAATATGACAAGACAGACAAATTTGATTTTATTCTCCACAGAGCGAAGCATATGCCGCTTGGAAGGCCTTGACAGAGAGAAGGACATAAAACAAATGGAGTTCATGAATATACAATTTTTATGGTACACAATAGTGACATCTAGACTTCAGAGACTAGGTGGGCAAGCCTGAGACTTTACTATTGAGATTAATGGGTACGTAAAAAGGTGCCAACAGAGAGTACTACAGTTTATGTTAAAAATGTCGATGTGGATAAGAATAATTTTCTTCTCAAGATGGATGATGCACTTAATGGCTGGGAGACATTTGGGCTCCGTAGCAGCGCCTCCAAAGTAATTTTTTGTTGTTATTGTAAATTATATAATCTTAACTGCAATTATAGTTCTGTTCCAGTAAAGGTCAAGTTAGCACCGTGGATGGTTATGAAGCAAAAATGGAAATTCGTATACGGATTCCCTTGTTGATCGCTTATGAATGATTTCAAGTGAGATGATTTTTTTTTGGTAACTCTATTTCTCATTTAATGCAATACAGCAAGTAAAGACAGCACACATTAACAAAACGCAAATTAGATTTCTCTAAGTAAACATGTATCTTCTAATGGACCGGGGCTGTTGGAGAAAGGACGCGGTATGAAGGTTAGAGGCGCCGGGCGGATGGGGAAAGTTCGTGGTGAAGGAAATCGGAAGCAGAAGTACTGAAGAATTCTTTGATGGGTTTAAGGGTTTAAATCTCTGCTTGGGCTTGATTTCCAGAACACAGAGTCCAACGTGGCTCCTGTCCTTGGCTTTCTACAGTGTCCTCTGACATTGAGACTTAGCCCACCTTTTCGAAGGGCATGGCAATGATTGTCTCAATACCTGTTTGCTAAGCAGTTGGTTTTGGATCTTCCTGTGGTAATGAGTTTGAAGGGATTTCCACCCGGCTCCAATTTTAATCTCAGTCTTTTTCTTTATTTCACACACACACACAAAATGTCAATGCCAAGCTCACAATATGGAACATGCGAACGTAGAATGTGCCAGACTTTTAAGATTTCTTGATTTTAATATAGTTCCTGAAATCAAAACTTTACAACAATGTACTTAGAATTAATTGTGGCAATGCACCTGGAGAGCCTTGAGTTTTAATTATGTAATTTTTATCTACTAGAACATTCTCATCGTTCTGATCTACAGGAAGGTTTACAGGAAGCATTAATAAATAGAAGTGGCCAGAGTAACCTTTATACTTTAAAGATCACCAGTGATTATAATCACAGTTTGTCCTACAAGTTCCCAGTCCCAGAGTCTCTTAAGAAAGGTTGATTCTTCTGCTGATCCAGATCCCATGTACCCCTCCTTGCTCCTTTTCAAATTCACAGTCTCTTTTTGTAATTAATTGTTATTACATGTATGTGTATATATAATGTTCCTAAATGCATACGTACAGTCTGCTCCATCTGTATAATGCAATGTGTATTTTTATGTTTTCAGAACTGACTGTTTGGTACTGGATGACCAGTTGGTACATTCTTCCCTGGGGAAGACGATTTCCTTCTACTTTCAGCGTTTCTCGAGTTGCCTTTATGTAGAGTTGAGGCCTCCTGGATTCCCTACTCCCAGCCCCTGTCCACGTGAACATGTCTGTTGTTGGCTATTTTCAATTCATTCCTTGGAGGTGATGTTGGCAAGATGGTGGAGAAAGATGGGTGGGTAAGATTACTATCCACTGTACATATGTATGAGCTTTTCAAAGAATGCATAATTATTTGCAATAGATGGTGGAGACAAGAGGAGAAATATATTTCTCTGATATTTTGACAGCAACTGGGTGCTGTGAACTGTAATTAAGCTACTCAGCACTTTTGTAAACAGTGCTATCATATGGTCATCATTATATATATATATATATATATATATATATACATATATTTAATTTTAAAGAGAGAAAACAAGTAGACACCAGGCAGATGGGGAAATTGAATTGTTATTCAGTTAAGCCCATTCTCTATGTGTGTGTATGTGTGTGTGTGCGTGTGCATGTGCACACATGTACATTCACAGAGAGAAGGACATAAAACAAATGGAGTTCATGAATATACAATTTTTATGGCACATAGTAGTGACATACATGTACATGAGTGTTCATGCATGTACTTAGGATTTTTTCTGTCTAAGATACCTCCCCAGCTCCTTCAACCTATTCTTAACTCAGGCTTGACTCTTCTTCAAGTAGAATGTCAATTTTGAAGACTTGATAAAGCCAACTTGGGACTCAAAATAAACTTTAAAGAAATCCTGAAATTGTTCTAAAACAACTCTCATGGAAAGCCATTTGACTTTTTCTTTGAGCATGACTATCAGTCAATATTTTACCTACAGGACAAGCTAGCAAAAGAACATTTTAAATCCAGCATAGATCGTATCATCTCAAGTAAGATAGGACTCTAGACAGAGGGAAATGGTGGCTTTCTGCTAAGCAAGACTGGAAAAATGTTTGGTGTGGCATGCTGTATGATATGCTCAAGAGTATATCCGTGTTCTATTTGGTATCCCCGTGCGACAAGATGCATGGCTATTTGATTGGAGAGGTAGGGGGCTGGGCTCTATGGGTGATGTTATGACGCTGTTACTCCTGAGCTCTGGAGGACATGGAGCATCAGCTTCTTCCTCATCATACACTGTGTGCTCAGTTTACTCACACAGAGGATTATTTGTCACATCACACACACACACACACACACACACACACACACACACACGCAAACATACATACATGAAAACACACACATAAACATATACATATGCACACACACACACATACACACAAACATACACACACATGCACATGTTCACACACACATATATATTGAAGTCCGCAGAGAACTTCTTACAGACATATCTATACAAACATTAAGTAGCAGAATATTGTTCCAATGGAAGGATTAAAATAGATTAAAAAAAAAACAACCCTGGCTTTTTCTGAGCCTGGTAGAAAGCATTCTGATAAACCAACTGAACTCTTTTTAGCTCAGTATTGTTACTTGGGAAATATGTGATTAGGTATATTCATATGTAGATAACCACTTGATCATGCAGCAATTTCTACCCCATCTAAATTCACTGTTAATTGAACATAAATCAATTTTATTAAAGCGTAGTTTTCTTCACATTTCAAAGATGGATGTTCTATTGAAGACATGTGATACCGTCCTAAGCCAAATGTGTGCGCCTGTTCATGAACACATATGTGTGCCTATATATACATGCGCATGTACACATAAATATTTTCATGATTTCAAATGCGTGTGTAAACTAGGTGTTCACCTCTGCACTCCCTCTGTAGCAAAGTCTCTCATCCCTCTTGGTAATGTTACAGGCTCAGCTCCCTACCACAACAGCACGTCCTTTCAGCTAATGAATTGATACTGTGATGCAACCTCATGACTTCAATCTCCTGGGTCAGAAGAAGACATCCAGGCACTGTATATCACTGGCACAGAGGGGAGACCCTCTAGTGTACACAGAGGTAAAGCGAACAGATGATTCCACCACGCCCAGCAAACACCAGAAGTTTAGAAAGAGTTCTGCAGAGCTTTCCTGGAGAATGTGGCCCTACCCCGACCTCAGATTCACACTTCTGGGTGTTAACGTGGGAAGAGAGTGCGTTCCTACTTTTTTTTTTTTTTTTTTTTTT
>NW_022196891.1:83908396-83912931 GCF_008632895.1 Mastomys coucha
ACTCAGAAATCCTCCTGCCTCTGCCTCCCAAGTGCTGGGATTAAAGGTGTGTGCCACCACCGCCAGGCATGCCCAGGCTCAGGTAATTAAGAGGGCCATGTTTGGCATGCTCTTTGGTGTGACTAGGAAACGTTCTCAGAGGCTAATGTGTTTGGACACTTGCCCACTCTAGCTGCAGGTGTTGTTTTGAGAGATTGTGGAGGCTTTAAGACGTGGGACATGGCTGGGAGGGTGGGTCACTATGGGGAAGGTGGTCACGAGGGTGATGGCCTGGCATGCTTCTAACCCCAGCTCTCTGCTTCCTGATCGGAGCCACGCAAAAAAGCCTGGAGTGCACAGACCAAGCCGCTTTAGCCACCACACCTTTCTCACTATGATGGATTGTAGCCTCTGAGAGGTGAGCCAGAATAAACCTCTCCCTGTGTAAGTTGCCTCTGTTGTGTATTCTATGTCCCTGGCACACAAGAGTAACAAATACACCTGCCATCAGGGGCTATTCCTTTCCCTCTTATTTGGTCTTGAGGTTTCTAGGAGTAGAAACATTGTAACTTTCAGCCCTACCTGAGTGGGGTCCGGGAAACTTGGCTCTTATATTTTCAGAGCCAGATGCTTTCTCTGGCTTCTAGGGTATTGCTTGAGCCTGGCTGCTGCTGGCGGTGCCTCTTTCCCGGGAAGCAAATTGTTCTCTTCTTTCTTGAGTCGAAAAGTAATTTTTTTAAAAAAAAGGGTCCCTGTTTTATCAAGCTCTCTCCTGTGTCTCTTGAGGGGTTAGAGTGAACAAGCATGAGGTCTCTACTCTGGGTCGGACATAGCCACCTTGAGGTATTTGCGATGTCCCTGAGGGATTCAGGGGGTCATTAGAAGGCAATTATATGGAGCAGACACCATCACAGACCACACATGGGAGCTGGGAGGGGTGGTCGTGTGAGAAGGTGCAACTTACATTTTAGATGGATTCAAAGGCAACAGAACAATGCATGTTCCTGGTACGTGAGTATAGCTAAAAATAAAAATGTCCTTTCTGATTGACCAAGATTTTACAAAGATCCACCGTCTGCCCCTGCCACCATATACACAGCCTTCTCTGCCAATCCATCTCCATCACAGTGGACAGCACCTTCTACTGTGAGCCAAGACAGACTCTCCCTCTCATACATTGCTTTCATCAATCAGCGAGGCCAGCGCTCTGCTAAGTCTGTCCACATTGTTCTTGGGCCTTTGGATCTGGATTGTGGGAGGAATGTGGAGAAGTCTGGGGCTTCAAGCTAGAGAATCAGTAGTATGTTGTAAGTGGAATTGGGTGGGCTGCAGTGGTTTAAGCTCAGAAGCCTAGAATGTGGACAGTAAAAACTGCTTATAACAATTCAGATAGGAATAAGGACTCTCAGAAACGGGGCCTTTTGTGATGTTACCTATCAGCAAAGAACCCAGATATATTCCACCCCTGTCTTGAAATTTTCAGTGAGACTGAATGTGAAAGCAATGGACTAAGTTAATTTGGTGGAGGAAATTTCAAGACAGCAGAAAATGTTCAGGTTTTAACATAGTTGCTGGCCACTGCTTTTAAACAGACTTAAAATGAGTGGAATGTGGAATGGAAGTGTGAAAAATAGCTGGTGTAGGTAGGAAAGGAGAGTGAACGTGGCTAAAGTTCCACACAGGTGCAGAGGAGCAAATGTCGATGATTTCGTGCCGTGAACAAAAAAAAAATGTCCTAGACCAGAAGACAAGGCACTGATGGTCCGGACTGTCCAATCAAGCTGCCGATTCTCGGTGCTGACGAAAGGATCGAGACACAAATCGACCTGTGCCTTGTGACTCCACTTATTTGGTACGTTAAAAACTGCAAAAGAGATATTATTATAAATCTTTCAAGATCAATCATTGGGGCACAATGAATCTTTTCTAAGAGTACAAGAGATGCTCATTTCTGTATTATTGTGGCGTTGGTTTGAAGGATAAGCAGAGTGTCACTGATTTGGGGATGATATAATATCGGAGCTTATTAAATACTATATTTAACACTTTAAACTATATTATATGACTATATGAATTTTTATCTCAATGAAAAAAATGATGAAAGATTTCATTAAGATAAAAATCAATAAAAGTTGCTATGAGTTCAAATAAACCTAAGCCAATAGACCTTTCACAAAAGCAACATGAAGCAATTTTCTTGGGTATCTTTTGCTCCTTGAAATTAAAAAATTAAATTACCTATTAGCAGTTTGATGATATTTGCTAACTAAAATTTTCCTTTTTAAAATTCTCAAATTTATAAAAGAGCTGAAAGATTACTACTGTAAATATCTTTAAATGTCTTAAACGTATCTATTTAGTTTCTGATCATTTCATACATTTATACAACATGTCTTGGTCCTTATCTATCGCAATTCTCCCTTCCCACTCCCTCTAGACATCCCTAATGCAGCCTTTCTCCACCTTCCTGTTCCCCCCAACTCTTTCTGTCCGTCCCTCTCTAAAAAAATAATACCTTGAATTCTATTAGCGCTGACTGCCAGAGTGTTATCTTGTTGGCTTGCTCTTGTGGAGGTCTTGCGCTGATAAGCTACAGCTGCAGCAAGTTCATGAGCACATCGGCCATGCCTTGTCTGTGAACGCATGCGCCGTGAAGTACATGTCCGGAAGACAGCATTTCACAGCCCTCTCCCCTACCCTCCAATTCTTACTTTGAAGGGTTTACCACTCCTTTTAAAAAGGCAAAGTTGATAAGCGCTTTGGCTGGTGCCAAGTGTATGGCTCACACTGTCACCCTGAGGTCATAGTACACTGTCGCCCTTCAAGCCGATTGATGGACAGATGTGTGGGATTGAGGATAATTCAGAGAAGGCTAGAACGGCTTAGCTGAAGACCACTAGTAGTCTCCAAAGATGTGGAAATAAAATTGTTTCAATATACTTCATTATGACCTGATTGGGAAAATGAGTAGTCATTTTAAAACAGTGAGGCCTTAAAAAACAACGACAAGTGCTAATGATTCTTCTCCATAAGAATTCCAGTGTCCCCTGATTGTTAATGAAGCTTGTGCATGAGAGAGCAACCCCTTAGCCTCACTGTTTCCTTCAGATTCCTAGGAACCACATCTGCTTGTTTCAAAAACGACACTGTAATTTCAGGGAACATGTGTGAACTGCACTATTGCAGTATGACATGTTGTCCAGAAAGTCCCTGGCCAGCGTCGTCCGGGCAGCAGAGATCCATCAGATGGTGGCTTTAGCAGATGGCAGCTTTTGTAGAAATCTAGTGACATATGGGTCTGCATTCACAGTGCTGAGGTCTCCTTGTCACCCGTGGCTGGATTGCAGCAAAAGTCCCAGGTCTCCCAGCCTCTGGGTTCTTGTCGCCCAGACCAGTCCCTGTAGCATCCTGTTCAACAGGCCACACCCCTTCAGAGATCACGGGCCACACACAGGCTGTGCTATTACCCGCTCTTCTCTTTCTTAAGATCTCTCTTCTGCTCTCTGCAATATACCTGTGCCATGCTCAGCAGTCTGTGGTGACTTCTAATCAGTGAGGAGATTCCAAGCCACGCTTGGCTATGAGTGTGCAGGTGGTGCGCACCTTAGAGAGCCAAGGGGACCTCCCTGACTCTCTTACATCTTCATCAAGTAGCGCTGTCCCTTCCTCTCTTTATGATTTCTTTGTCAGAACCTCGGCCTTAATCTTCTCCGCTGCCTTCCTAGTAGTCTCTGCCTTCTGTTCCCCTTACTGAGGTGTTCCACATGTTCAAGCCATCCACCTCCTCCAGGAAGCCATTCTCAATCTGGTCCCTTCCCAGAGTTGTGGCAATCTGTTTTTGTTATTGTTTTTTTGTTCTGTTTTGTTTTTCTCATTAGTCTTTGTCCTGTTAAGCAGATTGTAAGCTCTTTATGCCTTATGTGTGTGTATGTATCTGTGTGTATGTACATGTATAATTACTAGGGTGGCCTTTTTAAGCTTACATATTAAAATTAATCCTTAAATTGGGGTGAATGCCGTGAGAAAAAAAGTTATAGTTAATTTATTTCCAACTTCCTTTTAAATTTTTATTTGTGCATTGTGATGTGTATGTCTCTCTCCCTCCCTCTCTGTCTCTGTCTCTGTCTCTGTCTCTCTCTCTCTCCGTGTGTGTGTGTGTGTGTGTGTGTGTGTGTGTGTGTGCGCGCGCGCGCGCGCGCGCGCGCGCGCGCGTGTGCCTGTGTCCGTGCCTGTGTCGGTGTGTTTTGCATATTCCTTCCATCATGTGGGTCCCAGTGAGTGAATTCAGGTCTTCAGACTTGGTGGCAAGCGCCACTGAGCCACTGGCTGGAGAATTTGATTTTATGTTCAAGTTTCCATGACTCTAAATTTGAACCAGACCACCTGAGTCTGGGGGTGGTGGTGGTGATCGTCTTAGGTTTGGTCGGCTTCCTGTGTGGTGACAGCAGATCGCCAGGTGCTCTGGGGTGTGGGGGGAGTGCTGTGGGCATATCCCAGGTGCTCTGGGGTGTGGGGGGAGTGCTGTGGGCATATCCCAGGTGCTCTGGGGTGTGGGG
>NW_022196891.1:83913341-83927510 GCF_008632895.1 Mastomys coucha
AGTGCTGTGGGCATATCCCAGGTGCTCTGGGGTGTGGGGGAGTGCTGTGGGCATATCCCAGGTGCTCTAGGGGAGTGCTATTGTCCCAGAACTCCTTCTGGCCCACCGTGAGGGAGGAGACCATCTTTCTCCTTCAATGAGAGCATGGTATCATAAATACAGTTTAGCTGCTCCATCTCAGAACACTTCAGGGAATGCCAAGAGCATAATCTGAACAAGTATTCGCTTCTCTAGTGAAATAAATCAAAGGCTCCTATTGTCCTGATTATACTACTGAGAAAAGACGTTTTGGGTCAACAGGACACATGCTGTACTTTCTTGAAATACCATGTCCTGTGTTAAAGTGTGTGTGTGAGTGTGCACTGTTAAAGCAATAGGGTGCTCAGTCCAAGAGAGCACTCACCCTCACAACCTCAAATTTCAATTCTTTCGCACCAAGGGGCATGCCATATGCTCACCCTTCTCTTGAAGGCCATTTAAACGCTAGTGTCTGCACTTCAGGTCTATTGCCTATGAGTGAAGCAGGTGTGGAGTGGCCCTCCGAGCACCCTGGTGTGTTCAGGGGGTGAGCGCTATCTTTCCTGGGCACTCTGGGATTCATTCTCACCTCACCTCATTTGCTGAGCGCTCTATCATTAAAGTGTCATTGAGAACTGACACCACTTAATTTTAGCAGCCTTCACTTCTCATTCGTTCGCGGGCAAGAACAGTTCTAAATGGAGAGGGGCACACGTGACAGAGAGAGGGATATTTTTACACCTCGCTCAGCATTTTATCTAACAAAGCGGCCTCCCGGGGAATAAAGGACGACCAGTCACTAAACCAAACCCTCCTCTGATGCCAGCGAATGGACGTGTCGTCTTTGGAATGCAGCCTCCACTCTGAGGAGCCTGTCATGAATATACTGGCGGGGACGTTTCTCCAGATTCTTGTGTTTTCCCACCTCTCAAAAATACCCTTGGTTTTTTATTTCGGGTGTGGTCAAATTAGGAAAGAAAATGGCTTTAGAGATCAGCTGTCCCCTGCAGGCCAGAGAGGAGCCTTTTTACCTCTTTGCAAATTACAGAGCTCTGGAGATTTTCCCCCTATTAATTGCATAATTGCTTTTCCTGCCAAAGTAATTTGAACCCTTGGGGGTTAAGAAAATCACTTACTGTGAAATAGTGGCAATTTTTAACCCATTCAGCTGGCATTTCTTCGCCTAATTAAATGTAGAAGGGGCTTTGCTGCTGCTGCCGAGGGGGTGCGGGTTTCTGCGGCTGATCAAATCTCTGCTCTGGGAGAGAAGAATGCCTGAACTCTGAGAGTCATTACCCTCAGCTCTGCACATCCTAACTGTCTGCATGGCTCTTTCGTGCAGGAGAAAACTTTATTTAAGCGTTGGCTGATCTGTGATATTTGTGTCTATCTGTGAATTAAAAAGAAATCAAAACCGAAGACATCATTGGTTTTGGAGAATGTTTGGCTGCTGGGAAAATATCTCGTTGTGCGCTGACTTTCGGAGCCGATCAAAGGCTTTTCATAGAAATCCAAGTTATTATCCTAAGGTATGAAAAGTTGGGCCTAGAGGCTTCAAGACTTTCCCAAGGTCACACCTGAAGTCAACTTCTGGATCCCAAATTATCCTTGCCTTTCTTCCTCTTTGTCTCTTGCTTTAGTACAAGTCACATTGCTACTATTGTGAATGATTTGTAAGAAGCAATTTAACGCAAAGGTTTATAGTTCTAAATAGTAGATGCTCTTGGAGTTTAAACTGATCTACCACAGCCACTCCTTTCCCAGAAGAACACTGTTTTACTGCTTCAAAGAAATGGGGTCTGGCTGACCACAGACTGGCCTGAGAGAAACGTCAATGGATAGTGATTTTTCCTCCACATATTATCTAGATACAGGGATTGCCCCCTGTTTAATTTCACAGATTAACTCTTTTAGTCACTTCTACTCCCTTTAGAATTTGTCTTAATTTTATAGTTCCTTTTCCCATACATTTATTTAATCATCAGATAAACCAGCTGACAAAATTACATAAAGTTCTAAAATTAAACTAAGCCCTTTGAAAAGCTCACATGATCAGCTGAAAAAAATAAGGCAGTCATCATTTATTTCCTTTTAAAGAATCTTGTTGTCAGAGGCCTGGGACAGTAGGTCCATGGCAGAACATTGCTGTGAGTGCACAAAACCCTGGGCCAGATTTAAAAAAAAATCATTAAATGGAAAATAAACTTTCAATGGGTGTGGCAGAGGATGAGGTCAAAGATGGGGGCTTCAGGAACATGAGGCTTTGGGGGAGGGAACAGGTGCAGAGGGAAAGATGGAGGGATGAAGGGATTGGGGGATGGAAGGATGGAGGGATGGAGAGATGCAGGGATGAAGGGATGGGAATGGAGGGGTAGAGGGATGAAGGGATGGGGGATGGATGGATAGAGGGATGAAGGGATGAAGGGATGGGGACAGATGGATGGAGGGATGAAGGGATGGAGGGACTAGGGGACAGATGGAGGGATGGAAGATTGCAGGGACAGTTGGAGGGGTGGAGGGATGGAGGGATGGATGGAGAGATGGAGGGATAAAGGGATGAAGGGATGGGGATGGAGGGATAGGGGAATGGAGAGATGGAGGGATGAAGGGATGGGAATGGAGGGGTAGAGGGATGAAGGGATGGGGGATGGAGGGATAGAGGATGAAGGGATGGGGACAGATGGATGGAGGGATGAAGGGATGGAGGGACTAGGGGACAGATAGAGGGATGGAAGATTGCAGGGACAGTTGGAGGGGCCGAGGGATGGATGGAGAGATGGAGGGATGGAGGGATGGATGGATGAACAGAGGCAGGGAGGGAGAGAGAGAGGAGGCTGGGATTTCAGACTGTTTAGATGCACTAAGGCATTCCTTAGTGGAATACGTGAGGACTGAAAAGAAGACAGGTCAGGGTGTCCAGGAAAGAGGGGACAAAGCTAGGGTCAGATATGATCGGCGTCTGCTTTTATGTGCTCTGTACATAACACCAATACGAAAGCCCAGCCATTCTTTTTCAAAATCCCAAATATTCGTACACATCTTTCTTTCCTGGTATCCTAAGCCACATTAGCAACTGCAAATGGCATGTGCAGGGGTGAACTTTTCAACTGACTTTAGGCTGTTTCTGTTACAAATAAATTCTCAGCCCAAACAGTCGTTATTCACCCTGGCAATTTCTTGACCTTCTTTAGGGCACAGAACCATGTCATTAATCTAGGCTGAGTGCCACGGTAAGCCACCGTGCTCTTTTGTGTTCTTGTCACCGACGAGATCTAAAGTCATTGGGTCCACCTTTCCATCTGTGATTGTCAAACAGCGCTGCTGTGCTGGGGACAAGCCGTGGCCTTGTTCTGAACATTCACTCAAGGTGTCCATTCAAAGCAGGCATGTTTTGAAGTGGGTGGAGGCTGGAAGAAGACAGAGAGGGAGGGAGTCCAGCTTGGGGCCTGGGATGTTGAAGAGCTGAGTGGGACTTGTGTGTAGCACTGGAAAGAATGGAAACCCTAAGTTGCTGGCATTGAGAATGAGGCTATAAGGGGCTAAACATGATCTGGGGTCTCACACTTGGAGGTAAACTAGAGGTAAGGAGACTGGTGGCAGAGTTACCTGTATGGGAGCAGCTGTACTGAGGCACTGTGAACAATCAGAATAGGTTTGCAGTAAGAGTGGGTGCTAAAGGCTATGGAGCTAAGGGCAGTCCTCTTCCTCCTGGGTCACTGGGCGAGAGAAGTCATGTGCCTAGCTGACTGTCGGACTATCAAAAGAAGGATACAGTTTTTAAACATTAGGGAACAGGAGCACTTTGGCTCCTGCCTAGTTTATATTTGTTTGTAAGGCATCAGAGATGCTTTTGTAAGAGTCAAGTAGTGAAGTTCACTGCCCCAGTGTGTAAGACAGAGAGAGAATCTTGCTCACTTCTGCACGGTGGAGTCGGGGAGTTGAGTGATTATCAAGAGAGGAAGAGTAAAGGGAAGAACCCAGAAAGAGACTTCAAACCTTTAGGGAAAGCGACATTGGAGTGAAGAGCAGCGCGTTGGGAATAGCATGGAGAAGCAGACAAGAAAGCGAGCCTAGAACCTTAAGGAGGGAGGGTTCTAGAGAAGTTGGCCAAGCTGTTAGGAACTACAAGGGGACTGGGGAATAACTGAGGAAATCATACCATTCACCCGAGCAGAAGTGGCAGATGGAAAAAGACAAACTGGCCCTCCAAAGCTGAGTTAGATGAGTCCCAGGTGCCCACAGACCAGATAAGAACTAAAGGCAGGAGGCTTATTTTAACCTAAGGTTCTGAATGATGAATGACGGGCACGGGTGATGATGGCCTTCTTGCTAGTGAGTCACAGGCAGTACAGGGCATCACTGCACAGAGAGAGACAGAGACGGAGACATATAGAGACAGGTAGAGAGAGGTAGAGACAGAGAGACAGAGACATGCAGAGACAGGGAGGGACAGAGACAGAAAGATAGACAAAGAAAGAGACAGAGAAAGAAACAGGGAGACAGACAGACAGAGACAGAGAGAGACAGAAAGACACACAGAGAGACAGAGAAACAGAGATGGCGAGAGACAGAAACACACATATACAGACAGAGAGACAGAGACAGAGAGACGGAAAGACACACACACACAGAGTCTGAGACAGAGAGAGAGAGACAGAGAGAGACAGAGAGAGAAACAGGGAGACAGAGAGACAGAGACAGAGAGAGATAGAAAGACACACAGAGAGAGACAGAGAGAGAAATAGAGATAGCAAGAGACAGAAACATACACATACAGACAGAGAGACAGAGACAGAGAGACGGAAACACACACAGAGAGAGTCAGAGACAGAGAAAGACAGACAGAGAGACAGAGAGAGACAGAAAGACACAGAGAGAGAAAGAGAGGGGGAGAGGGAGCGGGAGAGGGGGGAGAGGGAGGAGAGAGGGAGAGGGAGAGAATGAGCCCATTCTTAGGTGCTAGTCTCTCTTCTTGTAAAGTTACCGGCATCTGGGTGTGGCCCCACCACAGTGGCCCTGTCTAGCCCTATTCACCCCTCGCAATGGTGCTGCGTCTATACTTGAGTGGATCAGATCTCCACTGTCCTACTATCCTACCGTGCAGATTACACTCCAACACGAGTTACAGAGAGACAGACCCTGTGGAAACCAAGAGGAGCCCGGCCGAGGTGGGGGTGAGAAAGTGGGGCTTGAGGGGTGTGTGTGAGAAAGAACTGGCCTATTCTCATCATGACAGTAGTGACCAAATCATGAGGAAGAGAGAGATGTTGGAGCAATGCTTAGGAACAGGCAGCCATGTGGAGACAGAGACCTGGTGGGTGGGGGGTAGCCATAACAGGTGGGAGTGCCAGTCTCTTGGGAACTTGCTAAAAATACAAACACTGCATGCTCCAGACATATGACTCCTGAGTAATACACCAGGACTCTGTCAGCGTGCGCAGAGACACTTGCTCATCCATGTTTGCTCTTGCATGACTCATAACAGCCAGAAAGTGGGACTAACTTAGACGTCTACCAACAATCAAATAAAGAACATGTGCTCCATATACACCATGGGATTGTATTCTGTTGTAAAGAGGATAATTTGACATTTGCTGGGGAAAAATGGATGGAACTGGAAATTGATATGTTAAGTACTATAAGTCAGATTCAGAAAGACAAATGCTGCTTAGACTTAAGAGTGTTTGTGTATGTGTATGTATATGTATGTGTGTATGTGTATGTGTGTATGTGTATATGTATGTGTGTATGTGTGTCCATGTGTGTATTTGTATGTATGTGTGTGAGGGTATGTGCATGGTGTATATGAGTGTATGTGTTGGTATTGTGTATGTGTGTGTATGGGTATATGTGTGTGTGCATGTATATGTGTTTGTATTTGTATATGTGTATGTGTGTGTATACATGTGTGTGTGTGTGTGTGTGTGTGTGTGTGTGTGTGTGGTATAGAACAGAGACTACAAGCAGGGAGGTAGAAATCTTAACAAAGGGGACAGTGGGAAAGAGGATATTGGAACTTGAGCATCTTGAGAACAGAATGGGTGGGGACATGTGGAGACAGAGGAGACCAGTGAGAGAGAGATTTGGAGACAGAAGAGGTTACCAGGGGACAGGGACAGACTCAAGCACAATACATATAAAAATGTCATAATAATGCTCACAGTCTAGCCTACTGTGAGTCCCACATCAAAGAGAGAGCCTGTCTCAAAAGATAAGTGACACCACATCTGAGGACGGAAAGCTAGGCCACCCTCTGGCTTCTACATACCTGTGAATCTGTACATGCATGCACACACTACAGCAGGAGGAGCTATATATACCCAGGAACATTCACGTCATGTCATAATTCCTTTCAGAAGTGGTTAAGAAAGTAGAAACATCTTCTCACTTTCGCTTTAGAAAGATTTTAACATCTGTCTCCCAGATAGTCACACCAAAGCCAACAGTGCAGCTGCTGTAAGTTTACGGGCCAGGAAAGCACAGTGCTCTGCCCTGCGGCGGAGGGTGAGTCCTTCTTCAGGGCTTCTCAGGAGCTGAAGAAAAAACAGATTTGTTAGTTTGTTTTTATCCCCAACGTGCTGTGAACAGATATTTTGTAAAATGGAACAGAAAATGAATCACTGGGAGACGAATTCTGAAACCCAAATGCATACGAAATGTAAATTCAAGTGTTTGTATTGCCAGATTCAACAGACGTAAAATTACAATGTCAGATTGCTGTGGGTAACAAACACCCTCCATGGCTGCATCTTGACATTTCATCTGAGGCCAGCTGCATGGCCCTGGCTGTGCCTTTAGTATTCACAAGAAGCCATCTCCTCCTACTTGGACACATAAAGACTCTTTTACCATCTCTACAAAAGTCTGCATACCTAGAACCCTGGGGCAGCTGCATTTTCAAGGGTCCATGTGAAATGGCAGCATAGACTTCAGGGAGCTCAGGAAATGATAGTTGAGCCATTGAAAGGGCTTGCTGTCCTCACAGAGGATCCAGATGTGCTTCCCAGCACCCACACTGGGTGTCTCACTCTCTGTAACTCTAACTTGATGGCCTCTTATGTCCTCTGAGAGCACTTGTACACACACATACATAAATTCATGCATATACTCGGATCTAACTATCTCTATATATATTCAGATACATATCTGAATATATTCTAAATATATATTTATATACATCTTTTTTAAAAGAAAAATGCAGAGTTCAGTTTTCAGAAAACCGGGAAAACAAGGGGCGTGGACAGCTCAGAAAACTCCTTCCCTTTCTGTACAGTTTCTCTCAACTTGTCCTGATGTTGTTTGTTATTGAAAGTCATTTGACGTAAAAGTAATTTTAATTTCCTGATATCAGAGTCAGCATTCATCTGGGTATCATACAACACCGGTTTTAAGTTCAAATAGAAGAGTAGATCTCATTGCGTGAAGAACTGCAGAATCATGCATTCCACATTCCATGCCTCAAACACACAAGCCATCCCTTCTTAACAAACCAAGGAAGAACTTTCAACTCAGCCCATGCCACACACATAGTCTGGTAAAGCTCACCCTTCGGCTGGAAGATGAACAGGAAGGGAGGACAGAACTTCCTGCCAGAGATAAGGGACTGACTGTGGGAGCCCTTTCTTCTCCTTCCTTCTTCTCATTTTCAGCCTTAGAGGAGGTGTGGATGTAACTCAGTTAAGGATGTCCCAGGCCATTCACGCAGCTTAGACTGCCATTGAGAGATCGGCCAGTGTCCTTGGCATTTCTGGCTCAGCAGCAGAGTAGCTTCCTGCGGCTGTCCATTTTGCACTTCATCCTAAACACAACACAGCCATCTCGCTTGCTGTGGATATGGCTGAACTCTTACATGCCGGCAATCCACAGGAATCCTGTCCTCACAGGGACTGCAAAGGGAAGTCAGAAGTGTAGACCCGTACACCGGGTTCTTCTTTTCTCGCTCCCAAGTTCTATTGTCCGGGCAGACTTGGCCACAAAAATGCTACTTGCTTTACATACACAACTACAGTAAAGTTAAAATGTTAAAGCAGCCACAGTAAAAGATTAATAACCAGGCTGGGATAGAGGACTTGGATAGCGTGAGACCCCCAAGTTAAGTTTCTAGGGGGAGAGACAGAGACACACAGAGATATTCATTTATACCACAGGAGAGTTACAAACCGTAATAAGCGTTACTGAAATGCCTATGACCCCTGCTCTCTGAAGATATGTTATTGCCCTGCGCCCGACATTTCTCTGTGTAGGATGATGTGAAATTGCACAGTGCTACTCGGGGAGATAGTGTGAGGTAGCTGGGACAGTCACTGTGCCTGGCATTAGGGCACTGCTGATCTTCACGTGGTGCCTCTTAAAGGGAAGGTGGGGCCGTGGCGTCCTTAGTTAGCCACAGGTTATCACGTGAAGACACTAAGGTGGCTCCCAAACAGAGTCCTTTGGCTACCATGTCCCGCTGCCTCTCTTCCAGGGCTTTGCTCATGTGAAGGAGACCGGAAGCGCACTACACTCACGACCTACGTGATTAACCGGAAAGTCCATACACCAGGTCCCCTGCTCTCATCTATCGCTTCTGATAAATGTAACACAGCGCCTTCACTAGTAACCTAGAGCTATTTCGCCCGGACAACTGGTGCTCTCCAAAGCTTCCTCCTCTGGAGAGAACACACGTAAGTTCCAGTCACGCAGTCTTACTCAAAACTCATTTTATAACTCCCTTTGGGTATGAGTGCTCCAGTCAGTAGTGATGACTAGAAAAACTAGTCATTTTGTTGTTGTTGTTGTTGTTGTTTGTTTGTTTGTTTGTTTTCTTAAGATAGACTTCCTTGTTTAAAGTATCCACATGTCGCTTGAGAGCACAATTGGATAGATAACTTAGTTTTGGGTTACGGAATGTCAACCATGGTCTAAAGTAAATTGGATTAAGGGATCAATGTCACCAATGTCTGCCCGAGTGCTTGATCCATGCCTATAAAGCCAGGAAGAGAACCGCTGAAAGTTCCAGGTCAGTTGGGTCTACATAGTGAACTCCGGGATGGCTACAAAGTGAGATGTTTGTCACAAGAACCCAAAAGTATTAAGCAACTATTTCTAAAAATGTCACTGATCCTAAGTCACTTTGGCCAGAGTTCGAACAGGAGTGCCTGAGCGCCAAGTGTTGACGCAAGGGGATCAGAAATGGGCTTCCGGACTCCAGTCCACATGGCTTCCTGCAGCAAATGGGGAACCTGACCTGCCTAGACCACCCAGGAACCATGCTCCGGGCTCCTGGCACAGGCTCCTGCAGCGGGTCCACCTTCAGCTTCCATGAATTTTGCTCTAGCCCAGGTCTAGCTCCTGCAGCAGGTTAGACCCCTTTAGGACCGCCTTAGCTCCACAGGAGAGAGTGGACATCTCAGTTCTCTCCTGAGTATTGTAAATGCCTCCACCCAAAGAAGAAAGTCAACATGAACAAAGGAGGAGAAAGAATGATGTGATGCTTCTCTGCGCTGGGACCACCTTACCTAAGTCACCCTGCTGCTGTGCGAGGTCTCTGGAATTATCACAGATGCTTAATTGAAGATGCCTGTGTTTTAAGGATTTGCTTGTATTCATCCCTTTTTTTGCTGTAGTAAAACACCCAGAAGGAACAATTGAAGGGAGGAAAGACTTATTCTGGCTCATTGTTTGAGGGGATACAATCCATCCTGGTAAGGGAAGGTCTAGCAGTAGGTGGTTTTCTGGGGACATGAGCATTTGACGGTTTATGAAATCATGCCGTTCAGGAAGCAGAGAGACGGGGCATGAAGAAAATCACTTTTAAAAAAAGAAAAACTAAAACTACAACAACAAAGAGAAACAAAAATTCAAATGTGTAAAGAACATAATAGGAGACAGAACAAAGAGCCTGGTGCCTGAAGGAGGTGGAAGTC
Source organism: Mastomys coucha (assembly GCF_008632895.1). Lineage (NCBI taxonomy): Eukaryota > Metazoa > Chordata > Mammalia > Rodentia > Muridae > Mastomys > Mastomys coucha. The sequence goes on from NW_022196891.1 coordinate 83,923,265, forward strand.
GGGATCTGCTTCTGCAGAATCCAGCTGCCTCTGTCTGCCCTGAACTGGGGCTGAGGCGGGGAGGCATTTTATTCTAATGCTAGAGACCTAAACGGTTTACAAAGACCATGGGACCAAACTTCTCAAACCGCGCCCCGCCCCTGCCACCTCTTGCCTTCCTCCAGAGATGCCTCAACTTCCAACAGTTTTACAACCCTCCCAGAACAGGACCAAGAACAGTTCAAATATGTGGGCCTTGAAGGGTTATTCCACATTCAAACCATATCATTACTGAAGATTGCTTAATAAATTCTGCTAATCTGACAACTCATTGCTCATTTAAAGTTTTACCCAAATCTGGCAATACATGCCATATCCATGAATGCAACTTTCAGAGAATAAAAACATATTCAAACTGAAATGATAATTGATGGCTTCTGGAGGAGGGGGAGTTTCCATTAAGGATGTGGCCATTGGTCTGTCAAGTGCTCTTCAGTCGACAGCCACACACCCAAAGTATATTCATGGTACCAATTGGACTTAATGGGATTTAAAAATAATAAATCATGGAACTTAGTTGGTGGGGTAGGAAGGTGGGGGTGGATCTGAGAGGACTTGGTAATGAATATGATCAAAGTACATTGTATACAATTCTTAAAGAATTGATAAAACATTTACATTTTAAAACGTACCTATGTCTGGTATTGACTTCATTTTGCCTAAATTTTCACAAACTACGTATTATTTGCTTAAAATATTCAATAGGTATGTTTTGCTTAAATTTGTCACTGTTTCACTTGACTCAGCTTTTCTCTTGAGGGTCAGAGTAAGTTTGGTTCAAGTGGCCGAGTGGTCAGTCATTTAGAAATCCAGGGGATCCTCAGTTCAGAGACGGATGCTTGGTTCCAAGTGGGGGAAAATATTCCACTCTGTTTTAACACAGACACTCTGGATATGGCTTTATTAGGCATTTCTTCTCAGGTGGCATAGTTTTAAGATCTAACTTCTGAAAACAAATTTCTATATCTCGATGGTGACGGTTCAGGTGTAACTTCAGTCCCCCCACCTGAAATGGTATGGTGGGCAAATAGTAACATCTACAGAATAAAACAGGTTTCATCCCTGCCTCGCACCAAAGCTGGCGCGATTAAGGAGAAGCGTAACTCCTCTCCACAGAAGCCAGCATTGCTGTGAAGCCAGCGTTCCTCTACAGCTGGCCGTGCTCTGCTCTTCCGCAGAATCCCAACTTCAGCTGTGTGTTCTATTTCTGAAGAGAACCACGATTTCTGCCCGTCTTTTGGAAGCTTTTGCCATCTCCCCCTCTGTTGAGGTATCCTGTGATTTGGTGTAAATCGGGCACGCTTTGAAATTCATTTTCTAACATTTTCCGCCTCTCTTTAGCTAATATTTTTGGATGTTTGAGCCGGAATGTCAAAACTCCTTCTGCTCCATTCTCAACTCCTCGTTTTAAATCCTTTATCAAGCTGCACACGACAGCAGTTAGATATCCCTCAGACCTTTATCCAAAGAACGACACATCAAACGCACAGCGCGCCAAGTTTCTCCGCGTGTTGAAAATAAAACAGTGTGTGCTTTTGTGTTTGGAATGAGATCTGACACACATCTACATAAACATGTTTGAGACCCTCCTGTCTTCTCCAAACCTTCCTTTAAACTACATCACAAGCGGCCCTTGGTGGGGACACGGGGAGGGTGCCGGGGAGATGCGGGAGAAAATTGAACTTTCCAAGATCAGTACTTAACATAAAAATTTCATCACAATCTTTATCATCTTGCCGTGGTTGCAGAAAAGGGCTAGGCTCCCTCCACCTCCAACTTCCCGAAGTCGCCTGTTTTACCTTCAAATCTGACGAAGTGTCAAAGTCATTTACCAGTAATGAGTTCTGCTGCAAATTTTATTTTGCTTGGAATTTAATTAATGGGCCAAAGACTTTCCATTGTGATTTGAGCAAATGAATAATAAATCAAGAAAGGAGAATTGTCAGGGAAGGAACATCTGTTTCTTACGAGCGTTACAACATGACTACAGCCAGGCTGGGCATTACCGGCACAAAGACAGTAGGAGTCCGCTCCCGAGTAGCTTCTTTCATTTATTGCTCCACTGAAGGTGAACACAGAGCACTCTAATGGGCCTCTGGTGTTAATAAAAGCTCTGCGCTCCTCCGGCTCGGAGGCAGCCTCTTCCTTGAGGGTACCACTGTCCTTAGTCCATGGTTTGTTGAGCCACGTCAGGATTCTGCAGTGTCAGGACTTTATTGGATGATTAATAAGGGGAAGACAAATTCATAAGCAGAAACAATATGAAATTACCATCATATTAGTGTTTGCTGCCCCACTTTCTACCGGGGAGGGGGTGTAATGAGATTGTGATTGAAGTTAAATACTTTGACTTGCACTGTCGAAAAGGAGAAAAAAAATAAAATAAAATAAAAGGTCACCCGACCTGTTGGGTTTTATCTGGTTAACCAGGAACAACCTATCCAGAGTAGTGACTTTTGTGGTAGTGCCAGAGATGATAGATGGGAGGGAGGGAGAGAAAGAGAGAGAGAAAGAGACAGAGACAGAGAGACACACAGAGAGGCACAGAGGCAGACAGAGACAGACAAAGACAGGAAGAGACAAAGAAAGAGACAAAGACAGAGAGAGACAGAGCGACAGTGCAAGAGACAGAGAGATGGGGGCGTTAGATCTACCAAGGTCTGCACTGGAAGGGGGAAGGAAACTTGCTGCCACTTTTCTGCTATTTATCACTGACATGCACTTTGCTCCTACGCATGGAGGAGGTCTAAGTGTCTGAGGGGTAGGAATAAATCGCCTTATGAAAATGTGCACTGCATGGCTCACCAAGACTCTTGTGTGATGTTGATAATGTATGCAAAACGGTAATGGGCACTTATGTCACACAGGAATAACTCCAGGTCCCACGTTACCCTGTTTAAAAAAAACACAAAACAAAACAAAAACCCTTTTCTTGAAGGCTGGTAAGATTTGATAAGGAAGATTTCTTGATTTATGATTTTTTTAATTTGTATCTGGAACAACCCTCTCAGGAGTGTTTTTTCCTGATGAACTGGGTATTTCTCCCCAAACAACTCATTCTGGAATCCTGCACCACGTGCGAGTTCTGATCTGGCATCCTGCATGCAATCTCTGTTTCAGCTGGCTCGGTGGAGTGAAGGTAGGGACTGTAGGAACTGTGGGCATTGGGGGAGGGATGGCAGAGGTAGAGATGGGGAAGCTGTCATTTTGGAGGGGATCTTATTGGTGCAGTCAACGTGACACTCTGAGGCTGTTCACATTTCTCAGCGCTTAGCAAGCAAGAAAGGAAATTTTATCACTTAGTCCAAAACTGAAATCGCCATGAAGGCTTTTCCAAATCCACTCACTTTAAACATGAAAAAATAAATTCTTCATTTACCTCAAGAAATATTTGTCAGGTAACATATATGACTTGTCATTGGAACTGAGTTTCAGAACAATGACTATTTCTATATACATCAAATCACAAGCGTTCTATATTTTAATTGCTACGTCTGGCCATATTCACCAGGGACTGTTTTGTATGAGGGGCATTCAAATTTCAAGCAATCAACATATGATCCTTCTGTCCACCGTGACATAACATGCACAAAGGGAAGAGGGCAGGAAAATGAGATCCTCTCACTGCTAAGATGCACATGGAGCAATGTCTGAATGTGCTGCAATGAGACTTGGTGTGTAAAGCAGACGATATCTTATCATGTGCACGCAGACTCATTTCCTGAAAGTTAACAGCATCTGCAAACAGCTTTTGTCCCTGAAGAGAAGGCTCCTTGTTGTCAACTGAATTTTAAACATAGTTATTGATCTTGGATAATTTTCCACCTACATTTAAAGTAGTCATATGTCTACTTGTAGAACTTACTTTAGAAATAGATAGAAGTGGAATATGATGTACTAAGAAACAAATGCTCTGTGTATGCCTACATTTATGTCAGTCTTGGTCAGCCTTCCTGCATGACCTTGACATCTGTCTGTGTCTTTATCTCCATGAGCCCATTTACCAGCAAAGACACTGGCAATGGTCCCCTTCCTTGCTCTTCCAGGCTGTCTCAATACCCAGCCATTAAATCTACACTAAACCAACACTAAAATTGTTATCCCCAGCCACAGTGACCACTCATACTATATCTGGATGCTATCATTTTTTTAAAGAAATAGTTCATATCAATATTTGAATTTCTTTCTTTTTTTTTTTTTTTTTTTT
>NW_022196891.1:83927564-83932960 GCF_008632895.1 Mastomys coucha
CTGGAACTCACTCTGTAGACCAGGCTGGCCTCGAACTCAGAAATCCACCTGCCTCTGCCTCCCAAAATATTTGAATTTCTAACAGCATGGATATTTACGGAGTCGTTTTAAAATGATGTTCAAGACACCGATTATAGTGGCTGACAATGTAATCTCTATTCCTTGACCTTAATTTGCCTTAGCTTGTTTCTTTCTTTGAGCAATATTAAGTGAGGTCATATGGTGACTTTCTTTCTTTCTCTCTTCCTTCCTTCCTTCCCTCCCTCCTTTCTTCCTTCCCTCCTTCCTTCCTTCCCTCCTTCCTTCCTTCCTTCCTTTCCTTTTCCTCTGATAGATTGGAACTTTTCAAAATGAAGTAGTTGAGAGGATCTCCCTTAGGTGTGAGAGAGCTCAAACGGCTTCAGGCTTAATGACTATGTACCTATCTATCAAGAGAGCTTACAGGTATTGTTTTAGGACTAGAAGGGATCCAGAATCCAGCAGGAGACGAATACCCTTTCAAGTACCATGAATGTGCCTATAACCATTTTTCTTCTGAGTCACAGGAAACAGGGAAGCCCTCCTCACTGGACATATATACAGTGGCACCTCAGAAATTGGGAATCCACCCAGGCATGGTCAAGAACAAAACAATTAATCAAGGCACAGGGAACAGAGTTGTAAGTGTATTATACTTCTGTGATTCCATCTTTCTTAATTGTCCAGGCAAATTATACGTTAAAGTGGAGGTAAGAGTTCTTGTATTTTATGTTTGAACACTTGGCATTAATTAAATGCCAGGCTCATCTGGTGTATTAGTCACCTAATTCTGGACATTAATCTTTGGTTTAATATAGTTAAATTGTGTGTGTCTGCAGATAGTGAGCATTTAGATACAGGCATGTTACACACACACACAGGACAGTCACTGTCGCACAAAAAGAGAAAACCAGCTCTCAGACTTGGCTTTTGTTTTTAAACATATGTACTCATAAGGCTGAAATCCATATATTGGACTGGTTCTTAAAAGAAATTCAAGATTGTTTTAAAATTCCAGTAAGTTGACAAGTTTTAGGACTATAAAATATCAGGTTGTAGAGCCAGGTGAATTCTTTTTTGGAAAGAAGTAACACACATGTGTTGAATAATTTAACAGGCACGTTTAAGAAAATGGAGAGAGAAGGGGAAATTGATCTTTTCTTAAATAGACCATCCTTGCCCCTAAAGGCAGCTGTGCCTCAGTCTCCTCCCATCGTTTTCAGAGCTAATCAGTTCTGCGTCAACTTCCACGTCAACCTTCACTTAGTTTCTGTTTCCACTTTTTCTCTTACACTTTACTTAGTTTCTGTTTCCACTTTTTCTCTTGTAAGTCTAGCCTTAAAAATCAATCTAGAATGTTCACATTTGGAAACGAGGGCTTAAATGCTGCAATTGATGATGTCATTTTCAGAGCGATGCTGCTGTATCTGCTCCCTCATAAAACGCCTCATTTCTACTCTGCCTTCACCACAGGATGGTTCCCAAGGGGCACATCTCAGAGTCACCCGAGGGACTTTTTCCATTGCTGTCCCTTAATTCTGAGCTGAACAGCCCTCTTCCAAACCCCATTGCCAAGAGTGTCTCTAACTGATGGGGTATGTTGTAACCCTCCAGGATGTTGGGGTAGAAAAGAGTTTGAAACCTACCAATCAAATGAAAAGTCAAATATTTGGCCAATTGCTAATTACTCTCCAGGCTGTTACCACTTATGCTCTGTGGTCAAACATCTAGATTAACAGGTGATCAGATTATTTTCAATTATTAATTATTACCAGTTATTGTCCTTCACTATTTGCCATCATGTAAATGTGGCTTTTGACCCAGTGAAATTTTCTAGACATTTTTCTATAGATTCCTAGAAAAGCTTTATTTTATTTTATTTTAGCATTCAATGCTTAATGGGTAGTGAAATTTCTTTCTGTTATGATAATATTTTTATGAACATCACATCATTCTTGTATGACTCATCTTCACTGGGCATCACAGACTGACAGAAGATCCAGAAAGACGGTCATAACCTGTAGACTACTAAGAATTTTTTCAACCAACCTGGTCAATGTCTTAGTTCAGAACACCTCTGAGGGCTAAACATTTGAGGGTTCAGCCTGCCTGTGATCCTTTGGCTAATGACCAAAGGCTGAACACTGTCAACCTTAAAAAGCTGAGGTAGGAATGGGAAGGCCAGATAGGAGTACACATATGAATGGTTTAAGAAGCCAGTGAAGTTCTCAAGAATGACTGCATCCCATCCACCAAGCACCTACTTCACCCTCATCAAAGAATCCGTGTTTGGCTCTCCTTTGCTTGTAGTACTATTGCCCCCACCCCCAGGCCTCCCCTCCTAATCTTCTGTCCATTTCTTCTCAGTTTTCAGGTCTCATTTATCCAACTGAGAGAGCTTTGTTCTCAAAGAAATTCAACGTCTCCTTAGTCAGCTAACCCCTCACTGGTTAATATCACCGAATGCTGATGGTGTCCTTCTCAATAATTCTCATTTAAATATATTCTACTGTAAGCTAGGTGTGGAGACATGCCTGTAAGGTTGGTCCTTGGCAGGTAGAAGCATAAGACCCTGGAGTTCAAGGCCATCCTCACTCACATGGAGAGTTGTAAGACAGTCAGGGCTACTGGAGACCCCACCTCAAAACTAAACCCCCCCCAAAACTACAAAATAATAATTTTTAATTCCAAATATCCCTTTCTATTTCTTTCACTTGAAACCATTGATATCAGATGTATTTCTGAATTTAAAATACTTTTATTCAAAGGGATATGGTACATAGATAATATTTCAAAGAACTGAGTCAGTGCTGTATAATTAAGCACATTGAAATTTCAAATTTTCCAACTAAGTGGATAGGTGGATGGCAGATCTATGGATGGAACAATAAATAAATAAAGCATTGTATTCCAATATATTGGGTTTTCACTGCTAAAGAAACACACAATTCTTTCTGTTTTCAGGCCTTTTAGATATCAAAACAGCCAATAATAGGTCTTGGGGTACACATACACACAATACATATATGGATTATTTATTTTCTCATGGCCTCTAGCTGTGTTAAGTTCATTAGAGTTAGGATGGAGTATATTTTACTTATCATTATGCCCCTAGGACCTGGTACCACAGCTGGCAATAACAGATACTCAAAATATAGTTATTAAATGTACGAATGAATGACTAAAACTACATTTCTTTATCTTAATGAGTCTTGGCTGTCCAGCATGCTCCTGTGAAACAGGGTGCCCGTAATTAAGTGGCTCCATGGTAGTTCCACAGAAGTCCTATGTCTATTTGTATTTTGTTGTTTTGCCATAGAAAGCATACTATTATACGCACAGCAATGAAACCCAGTTTATTTTCATCTTCACAGCTGGTGTTTTAACCATCCTTATCTTTCCTGCACAAACGCTGTATTCACATTCAGAAGGAGGGTCTTCAGGTGGGATGTGCTCCCGGCCTCGTTAAAGAAAGGCAGCGTGCCATTGTCTTAACATTTTGTTTTAATTAGCAGTCCTCAAATAACATAAATGGTGTGACGTATAATGCTGATTTGTAGTTCTGTGTTTGGAAATTCAGAAACACATTTCTCATCGAGGGACGAGAGAATGGAAGATAAACCAAGGGAGAGAGAGAAAGAATTGAAAGTAAAATTGTTGAAAGATCAAACTTTCTGTAATTTTCAAATGCCCTAAAAGGGGGGGGGGTGATCATTTACAACAAAATTCACATAAATAATTAAGAACAAACATAAACAAAAAACATTATAGTGGTAAACCAAAAAGTATTAAAAACTTGATGAAATAGAAAAAAACGTCAAAGGATTGGAAAGGTGGCTCAGCAGTTAAAAGCACTGACTGATCTTTCAGAAGTCCTGAGTTCAATTCCCAGCAATCACATGGTGGCTCACAGCCATCTGTAATGAGATCAATGTCCTCTTCTGGTGTGTCTGATGAGAGCAGAGAGAGAGAGAGAGAGAGAGAGAGAGAGAGAGAGAGAGAGAGAGAGAGAGAGAGAGCAGAATTCCTAAAAAGAATTTCTAAATGAGTGTAAAAGTGTCCAGTTCATATTCTGAACAGTTGACAAGCACATAATGCTCCCTGAATTGACTTGCAGGATCAATACAATTCTTATCAAAATCCCAACTACTTTTATTAAAACAGATATGCACAGGCTAATCCAGAAATTCATTCTGCAACGCAGTGGTCCCAGAACAGCCAAACCTTTAAGACTTCATATATCCTAATTTCAAAGCTTTCTTCAAACATTGGCAAGGCACTGGTGTGGAGACAGACGCACAGATGAACAGAGAGGACTGAAATACAGACACACACACACATCTGTGGCCACGCTTGTTCTCATGAGGACTGCAAGATGGCTCTGTGGGAGAATTTTAGTCTTTCATTAACTGACTTTGAAAGAACTGGATACCTGCCTGGGACACAGCAGACCTGAACCCAAAGATTTACCTAAAGAAGTGGGAAACCCAAAGATAAGAGTTAAAACTTGGAAAAGTCAGAAGAAAACAGAAAACATCAGCCATCTCTGTGATCTCAGACACAGCAATGGTCTCCAAGAATATGAGTAGCCAGAAAAATAGACAAGAATTTCATCGTACTGATAATAAGAATATACAAGAAGCAATATTAGCAGATGCATGTGCACACACCCATGGGGGCATGCACGTATACCAGTAGACACCATTTGATAAGAAGATCCACACGTGCACATACACACACAAAACAGTCTCATCGTGTATATGTGCACACACCCACAAAAGTACACACCAGCACACGTACACACACACAAAGCAGCATCAGCATATAGTGTGCGTACACCCACACAAGTTCACACCAATACACACTCACAGCAATATCAAGAAAGTTCAACTACCATGGAGCAAGAGAAACATTTGTGAACCACACCTCTGATAAATTCAGATATTCATAACATACTCAAAATTCTTATATCTCAAAACAATAGGGGCAAATATCCAACTAAAACTTGATCATGTGTTTGGGTAGACTTCTCTTCAAGGGGGATGCACAGATAACCTGACTGCACATGAAAAGATGCTCAGTATTAGTATTTGCTAGGGATTTGAAAATCCAAACCACAATGAGAAACCACTTCATACCCATCTGGAAGGCTAAAATCTAAACATAAGGTGAGAATACATGCGTGGTGATGAATCCCTGTAACCCCAACACTTAAGAGGCAGAGGGAGGAGGGTCAGGAGTTCAAGCCTGGACAAGGTAACAAGCTTCCAGCGGGCTTGGGCTGTATAGTATAGCCATGTCTCAAAAACACAAAAGACAGGTAGGAACAGGAAAGGTGTAGAGGAAAAAACACATTCTCTCTCTCTCTCTCTCTCTCT
>NW_022196891.1:83932970-83945718 GCF_008632895.1 Mastomys coucha
ACACACACACACACACACACACAGTCACAGAGCGCACACACATCAGTGCAGCTTCTTGGTAGTGTCTTAAAACCTTACATGCAAACATATTCCATGAACTAGAACACTGACCCCAGGTATATATCAAAGAAACTTGAAAACATATTCATGGAAAACTTTGTATTGAAATGTTAACAGCAGCATGTCCAAAACTGACACAAAGCAGAGATACCTAGAATATTACTCTTGCTGAGGGAAGTAGAACCTAAATGAAATGTATAAAGGTGCTGAAATATTACTCAGCTGTGCGAAGAGCTAAGGCACTACTCATGTTTCAGTAGTGATGGATTTTGAAAATACGATATAAGGAAATGAAAGAAACTAGGTAGAAATCACTTCCTGCATGATCTCACATGTGTGACGATATCAAATCAGGGCAAGCCACAAAACCAGACAGCAAACGCCTTCCTGGGGGCAAAGGTGATAGGGACAGGAGGAGACAGATTAACTGGGAAAGGGGCTCATTTTGAGGTGATGAGACTGTTCTAGAATTAGATTTAGACAGGGATAATGTCTGAATAACACAACAGGAATTTTTAAAAACACCGAAGAATGATAAATGTGATAGTACATACAAAAATACCTTAATTTAAAAATAGATGTAGGAAATGTTTCTGAAGACAAGATCTTTCTGATGGAGGATGAGAGCCTTCATGTGGGATGGATTAAAGAGAAAGAGGTGAATCTACCAGTGGAGTGAGAAGTGGTGGTGGGGGATAAACATTAAGAAGGAAACTATGAGGAGATTTAAGGTTTTCATCTGAGACAAACACTGTCAAGAATGAGAGAGTAACTTGAACAAATAGCATAAAACGAAGACAACAACGAGAGAGGTGGCCGACATGGAAAGATGGCAGGCACAGAGAGGAGAGGGCCTGTGCTTGCTGCCAAGGTGGAGGCTTCTTTCTCAGGGCCCACATGGGAGAAGGAAAGATCGGATCCCACGTGTCCTTTGACCCCCACATGTCCTTTAACTTCCACAGGCGTGTCAGGTCACTCATTGGCTATGCCTACACCATCCCACACAAATAGATGACTTAAAAAAAAAGTTTGAATGTTATATGTTTCATATAATCTGTACTTTTCCCTATTTGATTTCCCTATCTTAATAGTTTTGTTTAGCTAGTTTGTAAAAGCAAAAGCTATAATTATTTCTTTTTTATTTCTATAGTTACTCTACCACCAAACTCCTAATATAAGAGTTGACAGGTGGTCAACTTTTGTAACAGAGTTAATTGTATCCAAAAGGGACAAGGTAGAATAAAAAGAATTATCCCACAGCTAAGAAGGAAAATAATAAGCTCAATCTAGAATTAAAGGAGATTTCTAAAAGCCAGAGACATTTGAATAAAAGAGATTTTATGTAAAAATTAATTGATTGATTAAATGTTTGAAACCGTTTCCCACGCTTAGAAAAAAAAATAACTTTCAAAAATTCTTTGAAAACTATTGTTATGAAATATCATGCGGCAAGGGAGTACCTTTGGCAGACACAGCCAAGGTACACCCCTGAGAAACTAAGCCATGCACAGGTCTGGTGTAAAAGAGGTTCATTGGAGGAGAGGAGAGGAGTGAGGCCCTGGGGCAAGAGTGGAGGTAACACAAAAGGAAGGGGTGGGGGACGGGCAGAGATGGAGAGCAAGAAGGGCAAGCTCTAAGAACAAAGAAGAGATGGAGACGGAGACGGAGACAGAGACAGAGAGACAGAGACCATAACTTAAGCAGCTGCGTAGCCCCTGAAGGCAGGCCATTGGAGTTGTCCATATACTAACAACTATATGAAATCATTTGATTGCAGTGCTGTTTATTAAGAAGATTTGTGTTGCTATACATAAAACCAAGAGTGTGTTTAAGTACTGAATATATAAAACAAACACAGCCGAATAGAAATATAGGAACTTGACTTAGCTCTTCTATTTATACATAACCACAAAGGATGATGGGGAGAGAGATAGTAGTTTAAGAACTAAACTCGAAACCAACTTATTACTTACATACTACAGTTCACTCGTGTGCAAAGGAGAACGGGTTGAGAAAACCCAAACCTTCGCCGGGAGCTTTCATGGGGAGCATCAGAACCTCTCTGTCCACTTTGGGTTTTCCTCCCAAATCAATTAAGGTCTCATCAGGAGAAATGCCCACCTTGACTTTCAATGAGCCATAGAAAAGTAATGAAGTAAGTTTTAGTTGATAATAAAAGGGCCTTGAAGGGAGAAGGTGCCAGGCTTAACACCCAGTTTGGAGACAGCCAACTGGGGCACATTTCCGTGTATTTTCCGTTACTATTTATCTTCAAAGATGTATTAGAACCTTCTGATATGCCCAGCAAGACCCTGGACCAAAATAGCAACCAGTTTTAAACAAAAGCAATTGTAGATTTGGATATTTTACTTTTATGACATTTTGTAAGATGACCCATCTCTTATGATTAGCCACTGTCAGGAACAGTGAACGAGAAAGGGCATCAGACAGAGCGAGCTTCGGCTGTAGACAGCTGTTGCTTCCTGAAATTCTCATCTGCAGCCTACGGACCAGGTCTCATCTCCCGGTTAAACCCACGTTGTCCTCGTGGAGAAATCTGATTTTATCCCAGAGAGGTTCCGTTGACTCCTCTTTTAATAAGAACGTAAAACATTCATTCCCACTGGAACTTCCTTGCTACGGTTTCAAATTTCACAAAACTCCGTGGAAGTTTACTTGTTTTGGGGGGGATAACTTCAACAGTGGCAAGGAACCCCCCCCCCCATTCAAGAGGCCACGCCCACTGAAGACAGTCCCATCAAAGTGCGTAGGGGAAGTTCATGGGTTCGGAGTTATCATTTCTCTCTCAACCATGTCTTATTCTGAAGAGGATAATAGCGCCCAGCAGATCTTTTGTTTAGTGCTTCTTATATATAGTAAAACACAGTAATTTAACAGCTTGCTGGGGGAACAAGGATTTGTTCCAGTTCCTGATTTAAATGTTTATGCTAATTGCTATTTATTGGCCCAGATGCAAATGATAGGTTGGCCAAAGTGAAATTTTATGAGGAGCAAACTCCCCCCTTTTGTGCAAATTGAAAAAGTGAACAAGAGGAGGGTGAAATGAGCCGAAGATGGTCTTAATGGCTGCTTTTTAATGGGGAAGATAAAATTAAGACTGATTTACGCGGCCAACTCCCCTGTTTTCTCTTACCAGCTCATTTGGCAGGAAAAATGTAAAAGTAATTGTCCCTCTTTCAATGTGGGCCTCAAACCATTATTTATTGGCTGAAATTAATCGCTGTTTATCCTTCACTCACGTGGAAACCGCTCTATCAGCATTACGGTTCTCAGTAACTCAACTAATCCCTTGCAATTTAGCCCACAGCAGCAAGCGTGGATCCTGATGAGGCGTGCCTTAATTTTCTGGGCTGTGGGAGTTAATGAAGACTCCTTCCTGAGGTGGACATATTTGTATTTCTACAACATTAATAACAAAGACCCATACTTTCTCTTTGGCAGCAAATAAACTTTTCTTTTTTTCTTTTTTTTTTTTTTTTTTGGAGGAAAAATGATCGGAGGCTCGGTGCATGAGAGAGGCACAAACAGAACCATGAAACGAAACTGACTCGCGCACATTTAAAACGTAAAGAAATCGCGAGTCTCTTGGAGAGCCGTGAGTAGACCCAGTCACTCATGGGGATGCCCCACAGACCGCTCCAGAAGAGACGATGGTATTGGGAAGGGCATGTGTCCTGGTAGTCCCACCTTGCCTCTACTGAACTTTGCTTGATGCATGTAATTGACAGCTTTTTTTTTTTTTTTTTTTTCCCTGGGACAGAGATCTGGGATCGCCTCCTGTTCTTCCTCAGGGAACCATCTGGAGCCGACAGTCTGTCCTGCAGATTCATGTCTCCCTCTTTCCAGTCAAGCAGTCAATCAGCAAGCATTTGTGCACACCTTCTGTCCCCTCCGGGCTTCCTTAACTGAGTGGTGGGCACGAAGAGCGCGGGCCCCTCTAGGAAAGCCTGTGAGCAGCTGAGCATCAAGGGTTGTACTCAATCTCTTAGAAACTGCTCTGTGGGGTTGAGCTGCAACTTTGGGGTTTTCAGAGCTGTGCAGAGCCTTTCGAAGGATCCCCTTGAGTCTGCCTGTGATCTCCCTTGGTGCCTGAGTGGTTATACATTAGATTTTCCACTTAGGAGACTATTAGGTGAACACTTTCAAATCTCTATACTTCCCACAGTTCAAATCAGAGTTACTCTGTTACATAATGAGTTTAGCAAGTGTCTTAGACAAAAATTCTTAGTTTTTCTTTTTCCTTTTTATTTCTTTTTTTAAAAATTTTGACTTTTTTTTTTAATTTGTGAAAAATTCACCTATTTTCTTCAATTGTGAGTATGAGGGAGGGGTTGTAGTGGGATTAGAACCCAGGGCCCTGAGCATGAGACAAGCACTCTAGCAATGCGCTACTGAGTCACTCCTCTAACATTGCTTCAACTTTCAATTAGAAAACCAGAAAGTGAGCCTTTGCTACCCACGGCATCTGTATCCAGATGTTTGCTGTGGTCTAGTCTTTCGCCCAGCAAATGGAAGGTGTCAGACACCTTTTAAGCAACAGAGCATTCTTAGCAGAGTGGCCAGCAGAGACAAAATGTCCCATCTCCTGGGAGCCCACCTTCTAATAGATTCTGGATCTTCTGAGAATTCCACATGTCCTCACCATCTCTCCTTGCAGGATTGGGAACCACCACATGCTGTTGACACACCTCTACACATTGTTACTTAGGCAGTTGGCAGACTGGATATGGTAACTAACAATGAACACCACTCACTATGAATATTTGTTTTCTTTGCTTCTCATTATTTCCTTTTCAGAGCTGGTGTGATCTAATTTCAGAATTTTAGCTCCCCCAGCACATCACTCCCAGAAGTCAGTTCTTCTGCCTCACTTTATATTGTATGTTCATACCATGTGTCTTTGTTCTCTTTTAAATTACATATCTATCTATCTATCTATCTATCTATCTATCTATCTATCTATCTATCCATCCATCCATCCATCCATCTATCTATCTATCTATTTATCTATCTATCTATCTACCTAGTCTACCATCTATCTGTCATCTATCTATTGTCTACCTATGGTCATCTATATACCTGCCATCTATCTCTATCATCTATCTATCTATCTATCTATCTATCTATCTATCTATCATGTAAAATTTCAGACTTTATTGTTAAGTGAACTTTTATTTATTTATTATATATAAGTGTGTGTGCCCCATCTTGACCCATGTGTGAAGGGGGGGTCAGTTCTCTCCCTCCAGCATGTGAACCCCAGGGATCAAACTCAGGTTATCAGGTTTGATGGCAAACACCTTTATCCACTGAGCCATCACATGGGCCCCTTAGGTAACATTATATTATAGCAAACCCAATTTGAAACAGCTGTTCTGTTGCTGTGGTTCCTGTAGGAATTGGGCTCAGTCATCTTATTCTTTGGTAATTTGAATATTTAAATAAGTACTGCCAGACACTGAAACGGTTGATCCCAATAGCTCTAACCTTCCTGAAGAATTTTCTCAAGTTTTATTGCAATATTGATTTTAGAATCCATAGTATAGACTTTTATATATTGATGCTGTCTTTTAGCTATTTTTATTGACCTTTCATTAGTATTGAACTGTATTAAGAATAAACAAACAAAAATGTCAATCTTTTAACATTAGCTATTGGGAAAAAAAATTGAGGTATGGGGAGCTGGAGCCCTGACTTCACAATGAACAAATACTGCTCTTGCAGAGACCCAGATTTTGTTCCCAGCACCCATGTCAGGCAGCTCCCAAGGGCTTCTAACTACAGCTCCACATGATCTGATGGTCTCTTCTGACCAGGGCACCTGCATTCACCCACACACACTCATACACACATGCACATAATTAAGAATAAAAAATTTTAAATCTTATTTCTAAGTAGTTTTCTCTCTTACTGATGTGAAGGAAAGCACCCCAGTTTATTTGGGGTGTTAATAAACCCCAGTTGGTTAAGAGTTCAATGCTGCATCGGGAGACTAAAGCAGCTCAAAATCTAGAGACTTGAAAATAAAATTAAGCCATTTCCCAATCAAAATGAAAGGGCAGTGGTAAAATAATCATTCAGTTTTCAAACTTGGAAGTGTGTGTCCATACCATCAGAGATGCCAAGGTAGGTCCGCAGGGACTGAATTCAGCATGAATCCTTCTAGTCCTCAAAGGAGCAAATGGGAGGGGTTGAAGGGGGAAGAAAGTTCTTGTCAAAAAGCCTTGGGAGATCATTCAGAAAGAGTTCTCCACTAGGTTCTGTGAGATTCGAAAGATTTTCCCCCATTCTGTGGAGGTGAGGGGTGAAGCAAGCCCCCATGGAGGTGAGAAAACAATTTGCAGTCATCTTTCCACCCTGGGGGTCAAAGGTGGGTCTTCAGGCTTAGTAACCAAGAGGGTCTTTACCCTCTGAGTCATCCATCTTGCTGGCTCCCAGGGAGCATTTTAGATAGGATCCATAGTGGGCTCTGAAGATCAGAACGGTTTCCAAAATCCGTAAAATCTGTTCCCTTTAGCTTCCCATTCTCTTGATCACGATTGAAACCTGGCAGTGTTACCATCAAAGACCAGTCAGATTGATTTCCTATGATCCTTCTAGAAAGTTCTCCTGGGGGCAGTGCCGTGTGCAGCCTGGTTTCAACTTGACACAACCTAGAAACACTTGGGAAGAGAATATTAAAAATTGAAAAATCGTCTAGCTCAGGTTGTCGGTGTGTCTATGGGCGACTGTCTAAATTTTTAATCGATGAAGGGAGACCCAGCATACCATAGGCGTCAGCTGGATTGTTTATGAGTGGAGAAAGCAAAAAGATAAGAGTTGCGTGTCTATTCTCTCTTTACTCTTAGCTGTGGGTACATTGCCTTGGGCTCCAGTCTTGACTTCCCCTCAGAGATGGACTTCAGTATGGAAAGCCAAGTGAACCCTTCTCCTCCAGTTTGCTTGGTGTAGGGCGTTTGAACAGAGCAACACAGTGGAACCCAGAGTACTCATCCTTTCTCCTGTCCCTGGTGCACCATGCCCTCCTTCACACACTTTTAAATCATTACACATGTGAGTCCTCCACACCAGCATTGGTTTCACTATGCAACTTCCTACTTACTGAGTGCAGAAGCCAATTTCTAAGGCTTGCTTCTTATTTACATACTTAGACTTGATTGCCTCGAAATATATTCTCAACCGTTTTCTAGACATATTTGCATTATATCTCCCAGTCGTTTCAAGTTGCCTGAAGGAAGATCGAATGATAATTTAGTAAGCGTTCGCTTACGTGTCATACAAACTGTTCTGTTCTCACAACTATCACATGGATGTTATAGAGAAACCGAGGCCAAAAGAAGGTGGGGGTTATCTTAGTTGTGCACAGTCCCAAAGGTTGTTAGGGTAAGCCATCAGAGTTTTTTCTGCCTCTCAAATCTGAATGTAAGGGAGCTACCCAGTTTTCAGAGCTGCACTTGCTCCCATGTCTGAACTTCAGTAGGAAAACTTTCTTGAGTTTCCTTATTCTAAGTCAGAGATACAGAGGGTTGGAGTTTGGACTTTCAGTCCCCACTAAACCATCCGGTTAATGTGACTGCCCACCTTCAACTCCACTAGCTCAGATTAGCAGTGCCCGCACATACATGCACACATGCATCACCACAGGATACACACGACAGAAAAAAAAAGGAAAGATGTTCACTGGGCATCCCATACATCCCAGGTCAAGTTTCCCTTCACCCAGAAGTTGTAGCGATAAACAGCAGAGCCTTCTGGGAGCAGACAGACCTCCAGTGTGGAAGATGCGTGCCAAACACCGAGAGTTGGTGGCTTTCACGCACCAACTCTCTGTGAGACAGTTACCTGGCTAAAGTGTTCTCGCTAATCCACGTAGCTCCAGGATTTCCTTAGTGTTTAAAACCACATTCAACTGATATGAGTTATATGAAAAGTTCTAAAGGGGTTTGAAAAACTGTAATCTAGATTTGGGGGGAAAATCAGATCTCAGCGTCACCAAAGAGAAGAAAGAAAACTTATGGTTACATAGGAAACCCAAAGGGATGCTGGGAATTTGCATATGCCATGCTTCACTCTGAATGCTGGGAGTTTGCGCACATCATCCTTAGTGCTGCATGCTGGGAGTTTGTGGATACCATCCCTAGTGCTGAGTTAATGGATGTGGTGAATATAGCTTATGGTTTTCAGGCCAGGGATTTGATCAGAGAAGCCAAGATTATCCTTCAAAGTAGTTATAGAGCCAACTTCCCTAACCAAATATAGTTACTTTAACAAACAGAAGGGCGGGCTGGAGAGATGGCTCAGTGGTTAGGAGCTCTTCCGAAGGTTCTGAGTCCAAATCCCAGCAACCACATGGTGGCTCACAACCATCCCCAACGAGATCTGATGCCCTCTTCTGGGGTGTCTGAAGACAGCTACAGTGTACTGCATGTAATAAATAAATAAATCTTAAAAAACAAACAGAAGGGCTTCCCTCCTGGCTGCCACCCCCCACCCCAAACAAAACAGCCTCTCTGCTTGAGATATTCGCTTACTTAGAAAAATAAAAAAAGGAAGCAATTAGTTAAATGTGCAGGTTTTTCCTCCTAGAATTTGTGTTTAAGTTACTGGCAAGGAATGAGTTCTTCATGTGATGTATATCTATAAAAAAAGATGAAACAATTATATAAAGAAATTTTTATTACTGAAAAATCGAGCTTTTCTCTTAATGTCACAGCCTGTCGGGCATGTTTAGTCCTGTGGTTATTCCAGGACTACCTTGGATATGCTTTTCCTCTGACCCAGTTCCTTCATTTAACCTCCAAGTTTAGTAAAGAGTTGTCTCTGTCCTATAAGGATTGTAAAGATTAAGGTTGACCTTCACAGTTTGCTTTATTAATTCAAAACTTGAATCCTTTTTTTTTTTCTTTTTACTATGAGATGGTTTATAAAATTGACCCACCTACAAATGATGTTGGAACTTGAGGGTCTCATTGAGGTCAGTCCCCATTAATTAATTATAAACTGCATTAATTACTCTTTAATGATAATTATCCTAGCTCCTAAGCTTTGTCTGGATTTCTCATTGGTTTTCTGGAGATTATTTAAGCTAGAAACTGTTTGAAAGGCAGTTTGCCCAGTAAATTTTCCTAAATTCTTCAGAAGTTTGAAAAGTGCATTATAAGTTGATAAATATTAAAATGCAGAAGGTTATGACACTATAAGGTTGCGATAGTGTTTGTGGTTTCTTTGACAAAAAAAAAAAAAAAATCAGAAAACCAATGGCTGGTAAACAATAGGAAATTGTTCCAGATGGTTCTGGCTGGGAAGCCCCGGGGTAAATATTCCACCAGAATTCATTCTTTCTTCGTCGTCACAAGCATGGTGGTCAGCCCTGAAAGGATAGCTCTGAAATCTGCTTTATGGGGCCTGATTCCCCCTTATGATCTAGCTATCTGTTTATGATTCAAGATATTTTAAGCCACCAGTGTACATAGACCAATTTACACTCCCGAGTCCTGACCTCCCCTTACACTCACTCCCAAGTCCTGACCTCCCCTTACACTCTGACACACCTGGGGGGCTGAGCAGTCACTCTCACTGTTTCACAGTCACCTGAGCCTCTCCTTTCTTATGTAGCCACAAGTGATGTTTTTATTTTTCCCCTCCTCATTTTCTAGATGCAGCCAGTCTCGCATTCTCTTTCTTACCACTGTCATGAAAGAATGAAGGAGCTTCAAAAGATAAAGAGGCTTATTCAGCTCAGGGTGTGGAGGCTGTAGGTTCCAGCTATATGATGGTGGTGTTTCTGGTGAGGGCAAACCTGGCTGGATCCTGGTGTGGTGGATAGCATCAAGGCTGGAGTCTGTGCGAGAGGGACAGAGATTATAGTGGCCTGGAGAGACTGGTGAGCTTCCTTAATCCCTTTTGGATGTAGCATTCTAAAGGACCTGATTAGCACCCACAAGGCCCTACCTTTTGAAGACTCTACACTGCCTAGACATAACATCACCATCTCAAGGACCGATGTTCTGATACATTAACCCTTTGGGGGACAAACAATATTCTAACAATGGCATCAAGTTGAATTCCACTGCAAAATACCCTTCCATTTCATCTGGAAAATACTCATTAATGCTTGTTTGGATTTGTAAGAGTCTGATTAATGTATTCATTAGAAAGAGAAAAATCTGAATTTCTTCAATAGGGATTATAATCCTGTTCTACCTTCAATTTCTTTCCAAGATACTTTTCCTGTTGATCTCTATAGTACAGCCAAAGACTGTAATTCACCCTTTCTTGTACTATCTCAAGCTTTGTGTCTCGTCATCTCCATTTATCCTCCATACGCTTGCTCCCTTCATTAACTAACTGAAATCAGATCCCTTTCCAGTGCATCTGAAGTACCACCAACTCCAGAGAGGTACAACTTCTCCTGTGAATTCTAACAAAAACTTGGTCCTGTGTCTTCCCGTGTTAGACCCTGTGTGTATACATTCACGTAGGTATGTCTGTGTGCATACGTGTGGAGGCCAGAGGATAACTATCTTGTTCCTTGATAGAGGGTCAGTGGTCTGGAGCTTGCTGAGCAAGTCAGGTTGACTGGCCACTGAACTCAGGGATCAGTCTCTTGCCAATGCTATTGCCATGATGATAAACATGCCCACTTTCTGTGGATTCTCGGGGTCCAACTAATGCTTATGCAGCCAGAACTTGTCCAGCTCCTCTCTCTCTCCCTCCCTCTCTCCTTCTCTCTCTCCTTCTCTCTCTCTCTCTCTCTCTCTCTCTCTCTCTCTCTCTCTCTGTGTGTGTGTATGTGTGTGTGTGTGAGTGTATGTGTGTGTCCATTTTTTGGTCCATTTTTTAAAGGCATTTATTGCCCAGAGCTGGGTATTACAGGTAGTCATCTCATTGTACTGCCCTTACTCCTTAAGGGCTGAGTCCTATACATTCTTATGTAACTGTCTCCAGTAGTTCAGCGTTTTGTGAATTCCAGGCTTGGATGACTAACACACCAGGCTGTCACCATCATTTGGAACTATTGGGAAGTGAAGGAATCTACCAGGGGGTTCAGATGGCTGGAAGTCAGGTCAGTGGGATGTGACTTCGGTGGAGATATTGGGACACTGGCCCCGACTCTTGGCTCCCCTGAAGTCATGACAAGGGAAGATTTTCCACTACTCCCCACTTGCCACAGTATTCAGCGGCACACAGGCCTCAAAACAACAGAACCAAGCAGTCATAGACTGAAACCTCAGAAACCCTGAGCCAAAATATCAAAGTTGATCATCTCAAATCTTTTCTCCAAGGGCATCAAAGCTTGATATACTTGACTGTGCCGTTGAGGCTTGATGTGGTTCATGTAGAAGGTTGGCAAGCAAGCGAACTTCAGTGAACCTTCACCGAGGACCTTCTAGACCTTCCCTTCCTAAAGAGATGAAGGAGCAAACAGAACCTGGCTCGATATTTTTCTTAGATCAGACACATTGAAGAGAGGACAAAAGAAACTGCCCACCGGGGAATTTTGAAATGTCCTTGAAGAGTGTGAAATTAATAAATGTATCTCCAGGCTTTTTTTAAAAGTGTCTTCTGATGTATGAAAAATGCCTGCTTGGATTACAAATCCATCATGGGGTGGTCGCTAATGGGAGCAAGACCTGGGAAGGTAAAACCGCTCAGACAGAACGATGTAAGGCAGCCAGTGCCTTTGTGGCACATGCTCAGCCACCTTAGGACCTGAAGCAAATAAACTTTAGCAAGAACATTTATTCACAGACACCACCACCCATTAGCTCTCCTCTCCACAAAGACAAGAAATGGGATCTCAGGGTCTCTCTTTGAGCTCTGAGGTTGTATTTATTCTGAAAGGATCACATACTTAGTTGTTAAATATTGCTCCATTCTAAAATATGAAAAATATTATTTCTGACTTTCAGAGGGAGGCTGTCAGTGATAGGTACTACAGAAGAGAGCTGCTGTTAATTTAAGAATCCTAAAGGAAAGATAGATCTGGGTTGAATTGTGGGAACTGGAAAAGACAACACGGGAAAACCAAAGGCTGACAAAGCCAACTTAGATGACAAAAGGGACCTGCTCATGATTCTGACACTCAAGTGACAGCAACTCACACTACAGGCATGGAAATTGTGTCCATTCTTTAGGACTGAAAAGATCAGGTTCGTCCTCCTGCTTGTGTGAGAAAAGCAAAGGTTAAACTGGCCTAGAATTTTTGCACAAAATAAATGGTTTTTCAATTTCTTCAAAGGTCTGCTGCCAACTACTTTAACTCTTGCTCCAGTTTGATTCTTAACTTTAATTCTTAGGGTAATAAATTCTTTATGTTGCATATTTATTATTGGGGATGGCTCCCTGTACCCTAAAGGTAGAGAGTTCTAGAGTACATGTCATAAAACATGTACTGCATGATACAATTCACATATTATACAATTCACTTATTTAAAGTAAGTGTTCAAGTCAATGGATTCTAGAATATTTATAGATATGTACACTAGCACCACGATCAATGTAAGGCAGTTTCATTTTACCTTAGAAAGAAACCCCATACCCACAAACTATCCTCTATACAAAACTGATGATAACGTACTTGTCTCTTTGCAATTAGCTTGGTTTGCCTGGTATAGTTGGAGCTAGTGTTTGTAAAGCTTGTCTCTATTGCATCAACACATTCAAC
>NW_022196891.1:83945728-83953147 GCF_008632895.1 Mastomys coucha
ACTCTGTTGTGTGAACATCCTGTGTTTCTTTGTTTGCCTGCCGGTCCTTTAGATGTTTCCTTTTATTGGTTATTATACATAATGCTAAGATAAACACTCGTACATAAACTTTGGTGTGAAAATATGTTTCCATTTTCACGGGTAGAGAGAGTAGAATGACAGGCTTATACAGAAACTCTATGTTTAATCATGAGAAAAGCTAGATTCTTTTCAACTGATTGAAGCAGTGCTGGAGGAGTATGAATCTCCCGAGCCTGACCAACATTTGTTATGGGCTGACTTGACTGTAGCTTTCAGTGTGATGCCCTCTGCCAGGAGTTTATCACTCATTTGCACATCTTAGTGGAGGTAATTTGGTTTAACAGCTGGGTTGATTGGCACATGGGACCCTGAGCCTTCCGGGGAGGGGACTGTGGACTGGGCTATGTATGAGCACTAGGCCAGCCAAAGAAACATAGCAAGATGCTGGGGGCAGACAGGTTTTTGTCAACCTGACACACACTAGGGTGATGTGGGAGGGGCGGTGCTCCTGGGTTGTAGAATGAAGAAAGCAGAGTAAACATCTTACTTCACGGTCTCTGCTCCAGCTCCTTCCTCCAGGTTCCTGCCCCGAGTTTTCGCCTTGATCTCCTTCAGAGATGAAATGTTATCTTGACATATAAGATGAAAAAAAAAAACCTTTTCTCCACAAGTTACTTTGGGTCATCGTATTTATTACAGTAACAGAAAGCAAACAGATATAGATAGATACATACTGTCTCAAAATGTAATAAGTACGTTACAAGCATAAAATTAAATCAATGTATTTAATAATAAGTTTAAGTAGTAATTTAAGTCATTTTAAAGGTCTCCGACCATCACAAGGGTGTGTCTGAGGGAGTCTCCTTGGCCATCTAATCTGAATGCCTATCTCAAGCTCGTCCCACAGTATCTTGACTACTGTTGTACTGTAATCAAGTGTCAGTGCTCTAAAACACTTTTTATCTTCTTCCCAAATCATTTTATCTCCTCTGGGTCCTTTGCTCTATATAAATTTTAGAATCAAATTGTTAATTTCTACCCAAACAAACAAAGAAAGCCAGCCAACCGCGCTACAGCAGGTGCTGAGAGCACCTGCACAGGGAGGTGTTCACTTTCTCATACTTTTGTCTCCCAATCCATGAGCATGTAACATCTCTCCATTTACGCACTAAGTCCCTGAGTGACCTTCCAAAGTATTTTTGTTTGTTTGTGTTTCAGAGTCTAAGCTTAAACTTCTCTCATTCAATTTCTTCCTAGGCATTTCTTTTTATTTTTTTTTCAAAACTGTTATAAATGGAATTGTTCTCTTTGTTTTTTTAGATTGTTCATTGTTCATTTGAAAGTATAAAGAAACGTGATCGACTTTACTGTATCGATCTTGCATCCTGCAACCCTGTTATTTCATTATTTGTTCTGATAACTTTTTAGTGGATTATTTAGACTTTTCTATAAAGAAGGTCATGTCCTTTGTGGATGGAGTGGCACTACAGCTCTCATTTCAATATGGATTACTTTAATCATTCCTTACTGCTTAATTACCCACAAGCCTCTAGTATAAATGCCCAATAGAAGTAGCAAGGCTAGATATGTTTTCTTCTTCCTGAGACAGAGAGAAGCATCCGATGTCACCACAAAGTATCATTATTAGACTATTTGAGACAGGCTGGTTTTGTTATAATTTTTCAGTCTTTTTTTTCTTTCTTTCTTTTTTTTCTTTCTTTCCTTTTTCTTAGCTGGGGACAGATTTCCTTGGTTTGTTTGCATTTTAAATCACAGAGCATTGGATTTTGTCAAAATGATTTTTTTTCTATATCTATTGAAATGATCATTTGGTTTGTGAGTTTTGTTTCTCATTCTGTTAACGTGAATATATATATGTATATACATATATATGTGTATATATACATAATATATATTATATATGCACACTATATATACAATATATATACATGCTATATAATATACATATATGCATATATATGTATGTTTATATATATATGTGTGTGTGTGTGTGTGTGTGTGTGTGTGTGTGTATTTATCAGGGGTTGTTAAGCCATCCTTTCATAGCTGGGATGACCTCCCATTTGGCTACCATGTACAATTCTTTTCTATGTAACTATAGACATCTCGAGGTTGTGTGCACTTTATCCAGTTATCCAGAGTGGCCGTGTCCCTGGCAATACAATGGATGCAAGGGGATTGTGAGCACTACATTGATGAGTCAGCATCTTGCATTCATTGCTATGTGTTGACGCTGTTGGCTTGAATGCTCAGCATTACTGAGAACACTGGATTTCCTTAGGCTTACTCCATCAAACAATAGTTGATTGCATCCTCATCAATCCGCATTGCCAAAGCCAAAAGCAAAAAGCCCAGCCAACTCCTTGCTGTTGCGTACCAGGTACTCTGTCTACATCTGTAGACCACTTCACTGAGTGAGCTGAGGCTGCAGCACTGGGCTGTGAGATGTGGAAACAATTGATCTATCAGTCAGGTCTGATATCCTGAGCACATTGATGTTACATCAGTGTGGTAGCTCAGGCTCACCACAGACTGGCAGTTTGAAAAAGCCACCTTGAGAAGCTGGAAGATGAACAAAGCCGGCAGAAGTTATTCTGGAACACCTAGGCTTTTAGGAAGCAGTGTTAGCATGATGAAGCAAGAACAACGGGGAAGTTTAAAAGACAGCTTTACTTCAATTATCAAGCGTGTGGGATAATAGCTTTTCTGAGTCCTCACATTCTCAATGTGGCTCTTAACCACTACAGTGATCTCACCTCATGCTTAAGTGACTGCTTAGTCTATATCGCTTGAATGTACATACATAGAAAATGCTTGACACACAAAAGGTGCCTGGCTTGCTTGCTTTCTCCTCTTTTTAGGGCAGGGTATCCTGGATCTGAGGATGGCCTTGAACTCACGATGAAGCTGCAGAAAACATTGAACTTATTCTTCCTCTGACTCCACCTCCTGGGCACAGGGAATTGCAGGTATGCATCAAGAGCCCAGAGTTTTTAAGTTAGCTGGTGATAGAACCAAGGACTTCTTGCATGGCACACAAGTTCTCTACCAGCAGAGCGGCATTCACAGCCCAATAACTGGTTCTTGAATTAATGGATATAGTATGCTGACTGATCCGTTTGATGGATGACGATTTGAATCCTGACAGTTCTGACCAGATGAATCAAAGCAACATCCATGAAAACAGGGAAAGATTCCCATAAAATGTTTTTTATTACGTAACTATAGCTATCAGGGTGCTATTTTGAAGGATGTAGATTTAGCAGAGATATGGCTCACCCAATCAGAATGTTTGGTCAGCACCGGCAGTATCATTTTCTACTTGATAGGCCAAGCTTGTCTCCCACTCACCTTCTCGCGTTTACTGCTGGAAAACAATAACTGATTCCTATCAAATCCTTAAAAAAAAAAAAGAAAGAAAAAAACATTTTTTTTCAAGGTTAAAACACAACACCCACACATCAAGATCAAAGAAAGGACATTTTTTTTTTTTAAATCTCCAACCAGTTCCTTGTGTTTTCCCAGTTCTCAGACACGTTCAATGATAATAGACTCCCCAGAATTGTTGAAGGGCTATGATGAATAAAGGCAAAATGACTGCAATTTGGATTATGATTTTCAAAACATTGAAGCATACATCCTAGAATTACGAAATAGGGTCGCTTCGTTTTCAGGCTTCAGTCCCTATCCCACGAGGAAATCAAATCGCACTTAAAGCATCTGTTTAATGTGGTGTGTGTTTCTGTGATGTCATGTGAAGATGACAATGAGGTACTTTAATGATAATACTGATGACCGCAGTGCCCTTTAAATCTCTCTTGGATACTTATCCGATGGGGTTTCACTGGTGGGTAAATAGATGCTTGATTATAACATACAAACCCATAACAACCACTCTCAGCCTCCAGAAACTAGGCGTCCTAGCTTTGTGGGGTTTCAGAGGAAATCACTTTAGTCTTTTAATCACAATAACTAAGAAGTGGAAATGTGAGTGGCAGTAGTTCAGTTCCCAAGGAAAAGAGTGTGTGTTGCTTGGAAAGCCAGGGAAAGGTTAGTTCCAGTATAGTTTTCTCTACTCTGAGTTCTTTCTTCTTACCAGGCTCTTGGTTTCATAGGGACATAAATAGATGGAGAGATGTTTCTATTCTAGACTAATCCATCAGTTTAGAGAGCAGAAAGAATCCATTTTGGGAGTGCACATACATGTACAGTTTAGCAGAAAGAACCCCTTTGGGGACATACACACACACACACACACACACACACACACACACACACACACCTCAACCTCCTGACATATAGGAATATAAGTTTCTTCCCTCTGTGACCATATGGCTTAAACCCCAGAGTAGCAGCCACTTCTGAGTTTAAGGCATCTAAAGTCGGGTGACATTTTGGAATGCCTGCCCCTCCCCCACTACCTCGTGTCAGAGACTTTCTAGTTAATCTTCTTTAAGGTCCTATTCACTTAATGGAAATGCTTAGCTGCATAATTGCTTTGAGTCTAGTGCTGTTCCAAATGGAAAATATAATAATCTAATGGTATTGTCTCTATAAGCGAATGAGAATTTCAGGAGTGGCTGTTGGTGCCACCCATGTGATCCAGAGAGGTTAATGCAGTTAAAGTTATTTCACAGTCCATTAAGGAGCTTACGGTGACCTCACGACCTTTGCGCCAACAACACGGAATCCATTATCATCACAATGGAGGAGCTGTGGGTTCGGCTGACTTGACAATGGGCCGGGGGAAATCCCAAGTTAGTACTTAGTTTAAAAAAATGCACTTTTCTTTCTGCTTCTTGGGTATGGCTATTAATATGCCCTCCTGTAATTTGTAACATTAACATTGCTGAAGGTACGGAAAAGGACAATGAAATAAAGACGTCAGAACTGCTGACTTAGTTCAGTGCGCGCTGATCTTGGCGGTGTGTGGAGGTGGTAGATATCTAACGGGAAAATCAAGACGAAGAAAGTCAAGGAACTCAGTTAAATTAATGATACATTATCTCGGGTTGTGAAATTCATTTAGGCGAGTAATAGCTTTCCTCCGTCAGCGTTAAGTTTAGAATCCATCCTGGGATTTAAGATATGATTTAGAGAGAAACAAACACTTAGGAATACAATCAATCAAAACTACAATATGTGTTACCAAACTCTAAATTTTAAAGAAACGCTATTCTGCTGGTATTTCCCCGTCAAGACTCACCATCCCACAAATATGCTACATTTCAGACTGCTACCGTTCATTCACTTTTCCCCTGTCTCGTGATTGAGTGACAGACATATTTAAAGACGCATGAAGTGCCCTCGTTTAAAACATAAAGATTTTATACAACTACTGATTGATTCACAAGTATCAATTAGTATTTTTGTCCTCTAAGACTGAACTTGAGTGCACAAGCCCCCTCTGGAGAAATAGCAAGTGTGGAAATTAAAATGAGATCTTGCAGTACTTTGTATCAGGAGAAGAAAGAAAGAAAAGATCAGACAGTCCTTATGCTAAAAATAAAGAAGATTGTTTATAATCTGAAACTGTAAACATGGGCTATGATCGAGTCATTTTATTCCCCAAACCCCAAAGGAATCATTTTCAAATAATTTAAGGAACGCATTTACAGGTAATTAAAGAATGTAGCCATACATTTCAAAGTTAGTTCTCTTGCCCCATGGGGGTCATTAGCCCATGTCAGCTCTTTCGGCATAAGGATCCAGTGCTTACTGGAACCCCTAGGACTGTGCTCAGAACAGAAGCCGCCTAGTGGGTTTTTCTGGCATGCTCTGATGGCATCCTCTCAGGGTGCCGAGAACACAGGAAAGAGGCTTCACCTGTGTCCGACAACACAAAAGGAACCTCGATCAAATGATCACACCTGGGAACCGGAGGAGGGAGACCTTGGCTCTCTGAGGAAAATTATTGAAACAGAATGCTCAATTTCATGCTTGAAACTAGTGTTAAATCTCCCCTTTGGGGATATTTTAAAGCTGAAGGAAGAGTGTCATCATACTCACCATCAAGCCTGATACATATAACTTACAAATAGGAGTTTAATAAGTAGTTATTTGATCATATTGACTCTTTGTGCTATCTCTAAGCACTAATCTAGCAGAATATAACTCTGAGAAAAAAGTTTTATTTGGCTTTTGAAGTTTAACACTAAAATTTTTTCGACTATTAAAAAGAACTAGGTGTATATTTTTAAGAAGTTACTTAATTTATTCCCGTAACTTGTTATATAATTCACAAAACAAAGGTGACACACTAAACTTTAGTTACTAATGACAATTCACTAAAACTTGAGATATTCCCAAAGATGTGCACAGGAGTTTAAAAATGTACTGAGCTCTCTCGCTCTCTCTCTCTCTCTCTCTCTCTCTCTCTCTCTCTCTGTCTCTCTGTCTCTGTCTCTGTCTCTGTCTGTCTTTCTCTCTCTCTTTCTCTCTCTCTCAAATAGTTGCTTTAATAATCCACATAATTTTCTCCCTTGTGAACATACTTTTCCTGATCAGGCAAAATTCCAGGCAAAAGCAGTGACTACAAAGGGTGAGAAATTGTCCAGTAAGAAAAACTAGCACAATAAATGAATTAACAGGGTATGTGTTTTAAAGGAAAAAAACATACATTTAGTGATCACGGTCAGAACTTTAAGTGAACCTTCTGTTTCAAGTGTTGATGAGGGCCTGAACCACAATATGTAACTCTGTTATTTCTCAACATACAATATTAAAAATCATTTTAAAAGACATTTAGACACTTATGTGCCTGACAACAAAAGCCATGAGCCCCAGTGGGGCTGGCTTTTTAACCGCATAAATGATAGTTTATCACGGTCACTGTTATTAGACTACGTCATAAATTCTTGACACAATTGTTGCTTTTAAAAAACTTTCCTTAAATAATATTGCTACCTCCCATGGCTTTTTCTTAGATCTATGTTTCTGAAAGGAATCCCTCTTCCTTGATGAAATCTCTCTTTGTAAAAGAATTAATAATAGAAGAGGAAAAACCCTCAGAACTCTGGTAAAATATAAAACATGACTTATGGAAGATGTCTGGTTCCAGGCTGGCACACAGGGGGCAAATTTGCTTTGCAAAGAGATACCTCTGTTTGACTAAAGAGAAAGTTCCCAAGAAGCTGGCAGAAATCGAGAATGTGTGAACACAGCTTCCAAAGTGGGTCTCAGACTCCAGTAGCCAAAAATAAACTGGTTCCTGGCTGAACGACATAAGTGCAATTGTGAAATTGATATCCCTCCTTGGCCCGGTCCCAGACAATATGTTGCCTTTCGGGGGCTGATCAATGTGATGGATGTGATCTGGGAAAGCCAGGGAGGTGCTTCTCCTTAATCAAACCCACTGTCCTCGACACACACACACAC
>NW_022196891.1:83953469-83956380 GCF_008632895.1 Mastomys coucha
AGAGAGAGAGAGAGAGAGAGAGAGAGAGAGAGAGAATCATTGTGGATAAACTCACAAGATATTCAAAGCTCTCTTCTAGGTCTCTAGAAATCTGAGATGCACAAACCAGAGTCCATGCATGGAGTGAGAAGTCTGAGACATAAGATGGCAGTAACTGAACAGCTTAGTGCCTGTCAAAGTGAAATTCAAAAGTCACTCTAATGTCATAGCAAACTTAGTAAATATACACAGCTGGGCCTTTTGTTTTCTTCCAAAAACAGAGGTTTTCAATTTCCTCTCTATTTAGCAGTCATGACCAAGGTCCACTTCTCCCCTCTTTTATTTTTCCTCCTTGCTAGTGATGTTTCCATTGTAGGTTTTAGTGTTTTGGTAATCTGTCATCAAAATAACATCCAAAGTCATAGAGAGAAAAAGTCAACTAAAAATTTCTTGGAAACCAACATGAAGCTTGCAGACCCTGATTTAGGAGAGCTGGGAATTCTAAACACCAGCTTCCTGGGTTTAAAAATCACTGACTAGTCCACTTAACTCAAACTCTTTCCCACTGCTATAGAGAGAAGAGCAGCATTCTCATTTCCCGAGGTAAAAATTCTGGACTCACAACGGACTGGTGTAGCTGCTTTCTTCTGCTGCTATTGTAATGACTCAGATTGATGGTGGCTTAAAAGATCAGCACTAGTCAGCGCCAGTTGGCGCCAGTCAGCTCCAGTTAGTGCCAGTCAGCTCCAGCCAGCACTGGCCAGCACCAGTCAGCACCGGTCAGCACCAGCCAGCACTGGCCAGCACCAGTAAGCACCAATCAGCACCAGCATCTCATCTATTTATTTGTCAGGGTTTCCTTTAATGTCAAAAGGTTTCCAGATTGGTTAAGCCTCTTCACCCTCCACATTGTTGCCCTCCTTTCACACATAATATGCAGGAGCCTGTTCGTCAGCTAATTATGTCACAAGCAATCAGTGAACAAAGACCCACTGTTCTCGCCTGGAGAATGACACCCCCCCCCCCCCCCCCCCCCCCCCCGTCTCAAAGCCACTCCAAGAGGGGACAGAAAGTAGACCCTTTCAGAGAAGGGATCTGGCGTGAGGGTTTTATTTAACTCTACATTCCATTTCAGCGCGGCTGTTGCTTTGATGTTGTGGGATGTTCATAGCTGTTATTTCTTCAGCAGCTGTGTGGAAAGAACCCTGGAGCTTGAGGGGACCCGAGTTCATCATACATGCGCTGCTGTGGGAGGACACATGACTCCTGGGTAAACCAGTGTGATGTTGATTTTATAAACTCAAACTAGTATAGTACTCTGCTCTACAAGAGACTTTGCCGATTTTAATTCCTTTGAATAGCGAACCACCTTAGCCTGGAGGACAAACAGCAAACTTCCAGTGCTTTTTGTGCATGGAGATGAGATTACTAGACAGAAGCAGATCAAAAGAATTCCCAAGATCTTCGACAGTAGAACAGAGAGAGAGAGACTTTGGGATTGCAGGCTGTGGGGATGATTTGGGTTGATCTGTGAAGCGATAGGTCAATGCTTAACAGGAAGCCCAGCCCGGTGCTGGCACTCGGCAGTGACCACACCCGCATTGTATGGAAGCAAACCCAACATTAGCCCTTGAGTTTTGAGTGTGCTCGGTTTGAGAGGTGGAGAGCTCAACAACCTAGTTGGATAAACCATTCACTAAGAAGAAATCACTGATATTGAAATTACTTCCATCCCTTTCTTAAGGTTTTAACAACATTCCTGCTTATTTAATATAATAGTCACAATTCTATGAGGAAGTTATCTTAAAATCTTATGGGAGCGAGGTTACACACTGTGAAATAAAAATAACGGGACTGCACCATCCCAGGAAATAGAAGTATTTCTATCACAAGACCAATGGACTCAGAGAACAGGAAAGCTTTCGACTGGCCTTTAAGGTTGCCGGGCTATTTCTCTGGGGCAGAAGCTGAGAAGAGCTCTGGAGTCCATAGATCCTGACAAAGAGAGTACTGTCCTGTAATGCTGGCTAGTTCCCATTACTCTACCCGGTTAGCTCGAACCAGGAATGCTGCTTAGTCTATTTCTTCACTCTGGTAATTAGCCTTACAAGTTTAAATTCTGCACAATGATTATGACCTCACATGCCTGGAAACCCAGCACTGAAGAAGAGGCTGCTCCCTGAGGATCTGGGTCACCCATAGCTACTTGAATAGTTGGAAACCAGCTTGGGCTACTTAAAGCACAGTCTCAGAATAAGTAAAAAAAAAAAAAAAAATTTCATGAAATTTCAAATTCCGCTAAATTAAGACTACAGTTAAACTGGAATCTTCAGTATGTGACTTGTGGTGTCCACAGAACTGAAGATATGTTCTCTCCAATGGGTCACTCCACAGTCTCTTTGCTATTCTCATAGATACGTCTAATTGCACTGAGTTAGGGAGAAAATCTGTCCCTCTTCCTTCTTTCCTCTCTCCCTTTTGTTTTGGGACAGGTTTTCAACCTAGTCCAGGTTAGTTTGTAACCCACTGCATGGCCCAGACTGGGTTTGAACTTGCAATAATCTTCCTGTCTCAGGTTTAGAAAAATTATATATAGATGGCAGTGGTGGCGCACGCTTTTAATCCCAGCACTTGGGAGGTAGAGGCAGGTGGATTTCTGAGTTCGAGGCCAGCCTGGTCTACAGAGTGAGTTCCAGAACAGCCAGAGCTATACAGAAAAACCCCTGCCCCCTCCCAAAAAAAGAAAAATTATATGTAACTCATAATCTATCCCATTGGAAGTTGGAAATCCAGAAATAAAAAAATTATCTAAATTATAATTTTAATAACAATAAGATTGTAATTATAATCTTAAGTATGTAATTTTAGTACATGCTTGAGAACTATAAAGAGGGTAATCCATGACATATATATATGTATATATATATATGTA
>NW_022196891.1:83956390-83992551 GCF_008632895.1 Mastomys coucha
ATATATATATATATATACATTACATACATACGTATACATGCACACACACGTGCATCCTAAACATTTATTAAATGGCATTTATATTTATATGAGCATGAGTGTTTGTTTTTACCCCACAGACAGTGCTTGGTGCACAGACAGACATGATCACCCTCAGCATCCTCAAGGACCCTCTTCTCCTCGCTTAGGTATCAGGTTTCTCAAGAAAGCCCTCGTCCTTTGGGGCATTTTTCCTTCTAAAACACAGCATTGTCATGGGAGGAGAACAAAGAGTGTTTTTAGGAGGAAATTTGAAAGCAATGACTTGGTTGTGTCTGATGACAACTTGAAGCCCAGAAGAAAGTCATTAGCTCCTTACAGCGACACAGCTGACAATTTCAGGGGGATGGGAATGGCTACTCTTCTCTGTCAAAAGGTAGCATATTAATTCTTTGGGTATTTCACATATGCACACAATGCATTTTAATAACACATTTGCCCTCACGCCACCCCCTAACTCCTCCCAGATCCACCCTCTCCCTCTCTACCCCTTTCCAACCTCAAGACCTCCTATTTTTTAAATTAACTGAAAACCCGTATTGCCCATATACTCTTGTCTGTGTAGCCATGTCCTGGGGTCCATCTGACCTACTTGGAACCATATCCTTAAAGAAAACTCATTCTTCCTCCCTCAGAAGCCATCAACTGTCAATAGCTCCTTGGTTAGGGGCCGGGGCCCATTAACCCACTTTCCCCTCCTGGAGTGCTCACTAGCTTGATCTTGTATGGGTTCTGAGCAAGCCAGCCACAGCTTCTGTGAGGTTCTCAGGACAGAAGTCCTGTCCTGTGCAGAAAACACCGTTTTGGTCCAACATATCTGCACCTCTGGCTGTGGCCTGGGGTATAGAGAAAAGTCATATGCTGGTTACCATGACAAACTTCACAGATTTGAAACTTCAGTGTGTTTTATCTGTTTTGGAAGAATGTTTTTACTGTAACCTCCAAGTTAAGGACTAAGGAAATCATTCTCTGGTTTATTTCTTTCCAGGTGTCTTTTTTTAAAAAATCTTATTTTATTTTAAAAAGTACATTTCGACCTACAATTAGAGGGTCTTGCTTCAGCTCCTGTCAAGAAGGCTTGTTAGGAAGTGAATAAATTTAATAAAATTTACGGCACTAAGTATGTGGCAGCTAATTTGCATGTCTGTGTGGGTCCAAGTGTAGTGCTTGTAGGGAAAGAGCCGGCTGCTCTCTGTGCTCTCTGTTCGTGTGAGTGTGGAGGGGAGGTGCTTAGGAAAGTGAGTCTCCATCACAAATAGCAAACCAGGGCCGGAAGGAGTTGCAGCCTCAGCCTATGACTGTGGGAGGCACACTGCCTTCACACTAACACCGAAAGAGAATCCGCTTATTAGGTTCATTAGATAAAGGAGGGGTGCACAAAATAGGGGGCATGGCACCTTTATTTTGTGTTTTTCAGTTTCATAGGACAGTTATTTTATTCTGCAAAGGTCACAAACTTCTAAAACTAAATTCAAACTCGTTGACAAGAAAATGAGCTCTGCAAGTTAATTAGCTCCTGCCTCTACGGTGATGGTAACAAAGATTTGCGCTGTGTATCGTGCAACCTATAACTCAAAGGGTGTCCTAAATGTTGAGGACAGAACAAATGACTCCATCCTCTGTGTAATTCCATCTGACCCCATAGCTTATATGCATTTCCAAACCCAGATCGGATGGGCTAGAAAGATGGCTCAGCCACTAAGAGAGATGACTGCCCTAGCAGAAGACCAGAGATATCTCTGTTTTCAGCACCCATGTTGGACAGCCTAGAACCATCTGTAAATCCAGCTCTAGGTGATCCAGACTCTAAGGACACCTGCCTTCAAGTGCACAAACCTACATTTAAAAAAATATGTATATTAAAATATAATAAAAATAATCTTAAAAATGACTGTTTTGAACATCGAAAATTTTAAATGTATCATTGAGTTCTATTTATTTTCTTCTATTTCCAAAATTTATGACAAAGTGAAATTTAACCAACAACTTTTTTTTGTTATTTTTTTAATTAATTAATTCATTTTTTTTACACTCCATACTTTATTCCTGCCCCCCCAACCCCGTCCACTTGTCCACCCTCTGACTGTTCCACATCCCATACCTCCTCCCCACTCCCAACCTTTTTCTTAATATAAATTTACTTGCTCTATTTTGTTTATTTGTTTGTTTGTTTTTTGGCTACATCTCACAGAGAGCAAGTTAACCTTGAACTTGCCATCTGGCAAAAGATGGCCTTGAGCTCCTGATCTCCCTGCCTCTACCTCCCGAGCGGGGCACGGGAGCGCTGGGATTCCAGTCGCTGAACACATGTAGTTTGCTTTTGTCTTGATTCCATCTTTAGAGAAGCCATACGTGTATTTTATATAAGAAAGAATAATTTAGCAACAGCCCAGAATCTCTGCATGGTGGTGAAGCGGATCTTCTTAAGATGTGTTCTTGTGTAAACATAGTTATACTGTCAAATGTAAACAGACATTGTGATCGAGTTCCTGAGTCAAGTGTGTAAATGCATGTATAATGACCAAATATTAATAGGAATAGCTGCAGGAACTTTGTACCTATGAGAACTGCTTTCTTAGTGACTGTCTCTCTTTATAAAGTTCCTCAGAGTCACACTCTAAGATTCTGATGCTCTGGGGGTGGGGCATCTCTGAGTGCTTCCAGATGCTATCTGACTCATGTAGCTGAGCATGGCAAATGTTGCCAAATTCTTATTTGTCCTTCACACGGAGTCCATATTGACTGCTTCAAAAACTCTTTGTATGAGCTATTATTTTCAAATTGTTTCCCAACTTATACTGAAATTGAAAATTGGACAGCTTTTCAATTGCTCCCGCATTCCAATTGATTACCAATACAGTTTTTCAGAATTAGGAATATCAGTCTGTTCTCTTCCTTGGCATCCTGTTGACTCTGTGGCTTTCATTTAAATATTGCAGCATGGGTTGTGCTTGACTCAGTGTTAAGATAACACACAGGCAATCAATTAGATTTATTATCTCTTCTCTGGGCTCTAGGGTGTGTATCACTGTCGGGGGTGGGGGAGGACCAGGAAGCCCTAGACATAATGCGGCCGTCACTTCAAGGTCTCCTAGGATTAGTACCAGGACTCAGCTTCTACTGAAATGGATGAGCCTCAAGGTTTGCAACATGTACTGTAGATGGGGGTGGTTGTAATGAAGAAGTAGTTAACGTGTCTCTGGAATGAATGCATTTTGGTAGGGTTAGGTTATCAGATCAAGTCAATAAATATTTATTAAATGATTGCTATGAAGACAGCACTAGGCTCGACTCTGAAGGGTGGGAAAGAAATGTATAGCACACCACAGAATTCTTAAATGCCTAGAAATTCCTCAAGGAACACTCAAAAAATATCTCAGTGGAAAAGGCAAAGAAAATCCTTGAATGTATGGAAGGCCTTTGTGAGTTCTGTACAAGCATCCTGTGCTGTCTTTGGAGGTCCTATGAGCATCAGCAATAGTCTCCGTTTCCTGATGAGACAAGGGAGGGACAGGCTAGAGCCTTTTCTCAAGGTCGCACAGTGAAGCAGAGCTGAATCCTTCATCTGAGTGGAATCTTGGGGCTTTGGGGTCAAACCGTCTGGGACCAGTTGGTGAAGTGCTAAGAGGGGGACTGTGCTCCGACTGGGCTCATCCTTGGAGCCTAAGTACAGTTGTGATATAGTTAATTGGTATAAAGTTGCTAAAGTTTAAGTTGTCATAACACCCTGTCCTTCCTCTGTCGGTCCAGGTTCTGTTGTGTTAGAATCTCTTCTCGCATCTGGACAGACCACACGAGGCCAATACAGTTCTGTGTGAGAGAGGTTTATTGTGGGAGAAGGGGGCAAAGAGGGTGATAGAGACAAAAGGAAAAAAGAGAGAAAGGGGTGAAGTTCAGGGAGGGTCTGCCTTTATTTGGGCAGTGATGTAACTGCTCGCAAGTAAGGGTGGGAGGTGAGCCAGGTGGACCCTGGGAATGTGGGAATGGATGATGATTGTCATGGCTACAGATGCAAGGCTCCCTGTGGCCTATGGGTGACATCACCATCATTGTTGGATTTGGAGGCAACCTACAACCGTAAAGCCGGTTCCTGATACCAACAGTTTCCTGATGTAACTGAAAGGAAACCACATATTCCTCTTTTGTCTGACTGCTCAATTAAAACTTAGTCAGACTTAAACATATTTTTTTATTGTTAATGTAATTATTTATTTTATTTTATATTTATGAGTGTTTTAGCTGTCAGATCCTCTGGAACTGGGGTTACAGAGGGTCAGGGGCCACCTCGTGATGTTGGGAAGTGAAAGTAGGTCTTTTCAAGAGCAGCCAGTGTTCTTAGCCACTGAGCAATCTCTCCAGCTACTCTTGTCAGATTTTAAAAGTCTCCAGCTTTACAGTAAATATCCATTCATACACTCAGAGCCTCAAGGTGGTCTTTATATATTTATATTTATTACTTTTCTTGCTTTGTCATAGATTCTACCTTCTAGTTTCTAAAATATTTTAAAGTAAATGAGAAGTGTAAGTGCTTAGGAACTCTGTATTCCATAATATAAGGAGACTTTTTAGTAGTGTGACAACACAAGAGGAAAGGATTATGACATTCAAACAAGTAAGTTTAAGGTTGTCTTAGGCATGGGCTAGCTGGCACTCGTGTAAGACTGTGTGTTCTTTGGTTAGTCTGGTTATGACAACAACCCCATACAGCATAAACACACATGGAAGTGGCTCAGTTGAACAAAGTGGAGAGCCTGGAACTAGATCCATGGCTCAGTGACAAAGCACTCTCCTAGAAATCCCAAAGTGCAGCTTGACCTTTGGCTCCTTTATTGGGTTCTTTCTCCTATCCTTATCCACCCTTCCAACTCCCAACACTAGGTAGGAGAGAAAGAAGGTTAGAGAGAAATTGGGGTGTTGACCTCGTTAGACTATTTCCTGATGAGTAGGCATGTCGAGTTCCTTGGGGGCAAGTTTGATCTTCCTTGTCAGGATATCTCCAACCGGCAACCAGCAACCAGCAACCAGCAACCAGCAACCAGCAACCAGTGAACAGCGAACAGCAACCAGTGAACAGCGAACAGCAACCAGTGAACAGCGAACAGCAATAGCAGCAACAGCAGCAGCAGCCACCACAAGGTGAGCAGCAGCCTCCTTTCTCAGGGCTCTGGCACGTATATACCCTCTAAAAAGTCCCCAGAATTCCAAACATAAACTACCATCAGCTGGCAAAATCACGCCCTTGACAGAGCACGAGACAAATCATAGCTACTGTGGACTGAAGTGGAAATTCCAGGTTTCTTTGGAGACTCGGTTGTGTCACGTGGTGTTCTTCTGGAGACTGTCTTATGAGAAGATGTTTCTGCTGAAGCAGACACATGGGAGGATGCTTTGCTAAGAACGGATGTGATGTTTTTCTGGAGGTAGCCTGGGAAAAGGGCGTGTAATGGTCTGCTGGAGCAGATGCTTGAGAGAACACATGATGTTTGGAAGGATATAAATATGATAGCTCAAAGGACTGAGAACAATGCTGGATGGTGTTGGTACGCCTTACCATCCTTTGTTGGTCATTGTTTGCTGTGTCTTTAGAAAGAAAAACACACCAAAAAAAAAAAACCAAACAAACCAAAAACCAACAACAACTTCTGGTGGTGTTCAGTTGGCTTCTGGCGGCTTCCACCATTTGGCAGAACCTTGAGGTTTCTTCTGGATCCACCTGCCCCATTGCTGATTTGTGAATGGTATTTGTGAGTGAGTCAAGCTGCTGCCAATATGTGTGAACTGAACTGCTGATATCCTGACAATGCAGATCGGATTTGCTCCAAAGAAATATTCCTGAACAGGCCCACATTCTCCTTTGCTCTATTAACCATTCCTTTCCACCACCTCTGGGTAGTGGGCTACAGAGACATTAAGGCATGTAAGAACCCTTATTAAAGGGAGGTTTTGAAAAATCTAAGCCTACACTGGGCAATCAGAAGCAGCCCTGTATCCTACACTAGAGATTAAAACAAAAACATATTCCCATAACATAACTGGGTTTTTAAAGAAGCTAAAATTCTCACTACAATGAAGGTCGAATTCAAGGTCATTTACAGGGTCATTTACAAGGTGACCTACATAAGAGAAAATTATTTCCCCTGTTTTAATGTGCTTGTATTTTAGTGAGCTATCCCCCCCCCCTTTTATCTCAGGATAACCTTGGACTCACTACATAGTCAAAGAAGAACTTGAACTTCTAGTCTCCCAGCCTCTGCCTTCTGAGTGCAGAGATGATAGGATTACACCTTCATATTTCATTTCTATGGCCCTGGAGAGAATAGCTGGAGCCTTGTGCATGCTAGGCAAGCATGCTACCAACTGACCTACACCCTCAGCCTTAGCACGGTCTTTGTAGGGTATATTTATTGTGGCTCTTAGTCACATGAAGTCAGGTGTGAAATTTTTTACTGATAGTATCATACAGGCATTCAAAATTTTTCATTTCCTATTTTTGGATTAAGGCTGTTCAACCTGCAGATAAATAGCTGGGACAGTGTGGTAAATGCCTCATTAGGGTGCCTGTGACCTCAGCATTCTACACTCTGATGGAAACTCCGTTTCTCTCCATCTGATATTCTACTGCTCTGCCAGTTGCTCTTTACATTGAGCAATCAAGCTATTTCATGGTCTGTGAAGACTCCATAGTCTCTCGTTCAATGACAGGCTGTGATTACTTAATCTCTTATGATGGACGAGTCTCTCATTTCTGTCTTTCCATTAAAGTGCTTGCTAGGCATTTCTTGTCTCCTTATTTCCTCTCGTATGTTTGATATTTATGGAGGACAACCTCAAAAGTGTAAGCTGGAGAGATGGAGAAGGCAACCAGAGGCATAGACTGATAAGTTTTGACAAGAACACTTTGGAGCACCAATCGTGATCGTGGGTACGCTTTAGGCAGGTTGAACTCGAGAAGCCTTATTAGACATAACTGAGATGTTTTGATGCCAGAGTCTGGGGGAGAAGGCAGGAGTGCGAGATTGACCTGGGGCGGTATGAAGGGAAGTAAGACTTTCCGCAGTATAAGATGAAATTAACCAGGGGAAGACATGAGTAAAGAATAGGATCAGATTCCTCAAAGTTGTAGAATATTCTAGAGGTGCTCTAGCGTTCATAGACTTGGCTACCAGGAATACTGAGAAAGACACTAGTATGGTTTGGAGTGCCTTCCGAAGGTCCATCTTCAAGATTTGTTCTTCTGTATGTGGCATCATTGGAACATGGTAGAGCCTTTGAAAAGTGGAACCCAAAGAGAGGAAGGCCAATGACCGGCAGCAAGGTCTAAGAGGGAATCGGGAGACCTCTGTCTTTTCTCTTTGCCTTCTCATAATCAGGAAGTGAGCAGATGTCTTCTGGACCATCACAGGCTGAAAGTCAAGGACTCACAAGAGCTGAACTCTCTAAGATGGTAAACAAAAAGATTTTTCTTGCTGTAAGTTGATTTTCCTCTAGCGTTTCATCATGACAACAATCATAACTAACCCAGACCTTAAGAAGAAGAAAGATCCAGGGGGGCTCTTCTATCTGAGAAGAGTTTAGAAGAGAAAGCCTCTTTGAAACAGAGTCTCTGGCCCAAGTGTCCAATACTGTTGAGGTGCAGATCCAGAGAAAGAGGATAATTCATTTTTGAATTTGATATCAAAATCTTTAAAAAGCTAAAAATATTCATCAAATGTAGAAGTATCTACCTTATTATTATTTCAACTAGTGTAAAATTTTGACTATCCCATTACCACAGGTGAAAAAAAAGAGAGAAATAAATGTTTAATAGTCAATGAAGGTGAGGAAAAATAGGGATCTGCTCAGAACTCACGCTTTCCTATTTTTAGGCGGACAATCTGCCAGTTTATCAGACAAAATCAGCATGTATGAGACTGCCAACTCAGACTTTATTCTGACAGGAAGTACAAGTGTAACTTGAAGATCCTTTCCAGCTGAGTACTGCAACGTTCTCCTCTTATTCTCTCTGCTTCCACTCAGAACTCCCTAAAGTCAACCATCTTCCATGAACTGAGATCTTACTTTTATTTATTTTTATTTTGTGAGCATGTGCATGTGTGTATGGTCTGCACGTGTGCCTCGTGCTCAAAGAAGAAGGCATGGGATCCCTAGGACGTGGAATTGTAGGAGTGTGTGGGCCATCCTGCGGATGTTCAGCTCTAACTTTGGTCTTCTGCAAGACCAGCAAGTGCTCTTAACCTCTGAGCCATCTCTCTGATGCCCTGAACTGCATTTTTAAAAAATTACCTATTTTCATTAAATTATTTTGTTTATTTACATTTCAAATGTTGCCTTCCCTTCCAGGTCCCCCCTCCCCAGAGTTCTTCACCTCACTCCCCCCTACTCTTTGCCTCTGAGAGGTTGCTTCCCCGCCTCCACCTCAGCACCCTAGAATTCCCTTTCCCTGGGGCATCAAGTCTCTACAGACTTAGGAGCATCTTCTCTCACTGAGGCCAGACAAGGCAGTCCTCTGGTAGGCACGTGTAGGAGGCCACGGACAAGCCCATGCATGCTCTTAGGTTGGTGGCTCAGTCTCTGGGAGCTCTGAGGGGTCTCGGTTAGTTGATGTTGTTGCTTTTCCTATGGGGTTGCCATCCCCTTCAAGTCCTTCAGTCCTTCCCTAACTCTTTCGTAAGGGTCCCTGACCTCAGTCCAGTGGTTGTTGGCTGTATCTGCCTCTGTCTCCATCAGCTGTTGGCAGAGATTTTCAGAGGACAGCCATGCTAGCTCCTGTCTACAAGTATAACATGGTCTCAGTAATAGGGTCAGGGTTTGAGACCTGCCCATGAGATGGATCCCAACTTGGGCAGGTCACTGGATGGCCTTCCTTTCAGTCTCTGCTCTGTTTTTGTCCCTGAATTTCTTTTAGACAGGAACAATTCTGGGCCATAAATCTTGAAGGTAGGTGGGTGGCACTATCCCTCCACTGGGGGGTCCAATCTATCTACCGGAGGAGGTCTCTTCAGGTTCCATGTCCCCACTGTTAGGTATTTCAGCTAAGGCCACCTCCATTGAGTCCTGAGAGTCTCTCACATCCCAGGTTTCTGGAGCTTTCTAGAAGTTCCCCTAACCCTCCTCCCACCCCTGTAACTGCATATTTCCATTCATTCTCCTGGCTCTCTGGGCCTCTCTCCTGCCTGCCCCCCCCCATACTTCATTCTACCCCCCAATCTCCTCCTCTTTCCCTCTCCTTTCTTACCCAGGTTCCTCCCTCCCTCTGCCTCCTATGATTATTTCGTTCCCCCTTCTAAGTGGGATTGAAGCATCCTCACTTGGGCCTTCCCTCTTGTTAAACTTCATACAGTCTGTGAGTTGTATCATGGGCATTCTGTACTTTTTTGGTTAATATCAGTGACTTATCAGTGAGTACATACCAAGTGTGTCCTTTTGGGTCTTGGTTATACTGGGCCTGTGTGTAACTTTCCAATGGTCTCATATTACAGGTAGCCGAATGGCCTATGTCCTAAAAGTTCCTGAGACTCACATTCTCTTGATCCGTACTGGTTTTCCTCTTCTTCCCCTTTAAAAATTCCAAGGTCCTCAACCTTGGGGATCTACACTTTCTTCAGTTTTTTTTCAGACTTCTCTCCTGTCAGCACTCGGATTCCAGTGTCACTGTTCCTAGACTTCAAGGCTTCTGGAAACCACTCCACCAACTGAGTTGCATTCCCAGCCCAATGTTTTCTTCTAAGTAATGTGCCCTCTATGGACTGACTTGAAGCCACATCTCACACGGGAAAAAGGGTATAGTGCGCACTGTGCTACTCTTTATGGCTCACACAATCTCTTCCTAGGAAACATCATGAGCATTAACTGTTATGGCCTCGGAGCCCATTCTGATGGCCCGAGTTCCTTACTCTATTTGGTATATAGAATGCTCCACATACGTTATTTCAGAAAAACTTTGTAAAAAGCTAGTTTGGGTTTGTCAAGTTCTAGAAGTAGTTTCTTGAGACCCTTTGTGAGATAGCCTGGTTTTTATGTGACAGTGAGGTGGAACGGTAACCTACACGATTGAACCTTTTGGTCCTCAGACTGACACTCATCTCTGGATTTATTTCTCTGTGAGCAATGTTCTCCAGTAAAAATTCATGGTTCCCATATCATTCACATTAAGGCCTGCCAGCCCTCTGGAGGCTGGAGGCTCCATCACCATCTCCAGCCTTGCTGGTCTGGAGGCTGGAGGCTCCATCACCATCTCCAGCCTTGCTGGTCTTGCGATGCTGTCTCCTACTGCCTTCCCCTTGGTTGTCATTCCTCCGGTCACGTTGACCTCCTTGGTGATCCAGGAACCTGTGGCTCTCATCCTGAGTCCTTATGTTTGCCATTTCCTGTCACCTTTAGGAGACCCTCCCAGCACATGCCGCACTTTTCCAAGTCTCTCCTTCAATGTCAACTTCCCAGGAGGCTTTGCTTGGCACTCTGAGTTTAAACAAACAAACAAACACCCACCCTCCTCTTTTACTTCTCTTTTTCCTCTGCCCTGAACCATGACTT
The DNA here is from genome assembly GCF_008632895.1 of Mastomys coucha. NCBI lineage: Eukaryota > Metazoa > Chordata > Mammalia > Rodentia > Muridae > Mastomys > Mastomys coucha. The sequence goes on from NW_022196891.1 coordinate 83,966,963, forward strand.
TTCCCTCAGCACCTATTCCTACCGTTGTTATTACATATCAGCTTGGAAATTTATTTGTTTGTTGTATATCATCTCCAGATATGATAAACACTTCTGAAATGTAGTGTTTTATCTACTTTTGGCAAATTCATACGAGGGCATGACACTTGATATATATCTATTGAATGCCAAATGAGTGATTTTCTTAATATAACTATCTAAGTCTTGTTAACTTTTTATTAATTCCCAGCATTTTAATTACTTTATTCCTATTTTAAGTAGAACTATATTTTAATGTTATCTGACTTGTCATCAATGATATAAAAATATGACCTAGTTTTTAACAAGCATTTCTTAATCAAATTCTAATTATCATAATAGATTTTGAGTTATTCTCCTGGAGTTAGATAAAGACAATTACTTATTTTCTCTGCCCACGTTTGTGGGCTGTGCATCTTTTAAAACTCTTAGCCTGTTGTTTGTAATCTTCACCAAAAAAGCTAACAGACTAATACAGAGTCACATCTGGGTGCTTACACAACACATTTCACAGCAAGGGACCACCCAATTCAATCTCTTTATACTGCAGTGCTTGCCTGTCAATCACACATCATGGACAGCCTTTTTTCAGGTGCCTGTGCTAGGGTGCCTTCTTTGACATCTACACTGTTACTGTCTCAAACGGGCACACCATGATCCCACTGGAGATGGAAGGCAGTGTGTGGTCAGATATTAAAGTTTCTCTTTACGATGGCCACCATTACGTGTTTTCACATAACCAAGTCATGCGGTTGCTACCGCTGTCAATAAGGTGGCATCGGCAGCTCTCTGGGAATGGACTTCATCTGGTATCACTATAAATACGCCTTTAATGAATTAAAGTTATGTGTGAAATATATCCTAGAGATGAAGCTGTGTGGATGACTTGGTGGTTAACGGGTATCCTTGCATTTGTATATTCATTCGCTGTCTGTGCCAGAGTTTCTTTTCCTTTTTCTGGGATAAACACTGACCACAGCAATTTAACAAGGTCTCACAGTGCCAGGGTGTAGTACATCATGGTGGAGAAGCCACAGTAGCAGGGGCTTGAGGACGTCAGGCACATTGTGCCCAAGGGCAAGAAGCAGAGAGTTCCTGCTTAGTTTGCCTTCTCCATGTACAAAGCTTAGGATCCCAGCCTCGGAAACAGCGCTGTCCACCATGAAAGTGGGGCTTTCCACATCAAATAGTGTAATCGAGGTCCTCACCCACAAGCATCCCGCAGGGCTCTTCTTCCAGGTGATTCCAATTTGGCAAGTTCTCACTTGACACTAAACACCATAGTCTAGGTGTTTACTGGGGACTGAGAAGCCACAGTACCTGCCTTTGAAGAGTCTATGGCCTGGTGGCAGAACCAATCATTTTAAGTGAATTATTCGATTGTAACTGAAATGAGAAATAAGGCATTAGCATTATTAGGGAAATGAAGAGACAGTGATGGGATGTACGGAACTCTACACAACGCCCTGAGAAGAGTGCAGAACAGTGCATTTCATAAATTAGGCTAGTGTGAGTATGCAGAAAACAGTAAATCCAAGAGTGGTTAACAATGATGACGGGGGTCAGCAGTTAGTTATGGATGAGGATGGGGATCAGACAGAGCTGGGTAACTGTAAAGACTTTTGCAAGAGTTTGAACACGCGGTCTGCTTTTAGAATCACAGAAGACCTCACATAAATAATTTTAATTATATGATCAGGAAAGATTGGAGTAGAGAAAATCTTTATGATGACCAGTGATGGAATGGATAGATTCGATTATGTAGGTCAGGGCTAGACTGGCAATGAAGTGGACTGAGAGAGCTAGATTTGGTCATCAGAAAGAAAGGGTTGAGGGAGAATGTGCCAAGGAGATATCATCTGTAAAACTGGGTATTTGATGAAGCAATGGGTTAAAAATAATAGAGAGTGGGATTATGGGGGAGGTCATGTGTCTAATTCCAAACTGTATATCCATGATGTGACTGTAAGATAGTCAAGTCAAGGCATTATGTGACGCATGGGTATGTGTATGTGGAGCTCAGAGTGGGACAGCTGGAGGGACTAGTTTGAGAGTCTTCAGGACAAATGAAATTCGTTAATTCCCTTTTCATCAACATTTCAACCTTCTTGGATCTTTCTCTATTAAGGGCCTAGGTCTTGGTGTGCACACTTGGCATCTGTTCTCATCATCCTTTGCCTTCTAGCCAAACTTCCTAGAAATAGAGGTCACTGAAGAATTTTCTTCCAGCTTTACATTTTTGCATAAACTTCACAGTCGACATTGAGAGTCTGTTCACTACTCTAAGATTTCTCTTGCTGGTAAATATTTTTCATGACCACTAGAGAAATTTATTCTGCTTGCAAATGTATCTCTTTTATTAACGTCAATTATGCCCTCAAGCTTTTGCTCCCATCTGGGCCATCCTTTGTTGATGTAAACAGTACAGTGCACTAATGGATTTCTTCTTTTATTCTCAGGTGAATTTTCTACCGAGAGCATCTTACTGTTACAGATAGATAGATAGATAGATAGATAGATAGATAGATAGATAGATAGATGGTAGATGGTAGATGATAGATAGATAGATAGATAGATAGATAGATAGATAGATAGATAGATAGATCTTATTGTTCAGAAACAAGCAAAAGGATAGTGGCAAACCAATGTGCCATTCATGCAGCTAGGAAAGTGGAAGAAGCACCACTGGAGACTCTCAAAGGATCACAACCTACACCAATGGATGGTCTGCTTTCAAAGACAACTAATTTGTTACTACTTGAAAACAGCCACTTCTAGAACTTTCATTTATTCTTCTATCAAACCACTTCACTTTGGCATGACTTTCCAACTGCCCCCATGCCACTTGTCCTCCTGTGTATTCTTGCTAACAGTATCTTGACTTCGTTATGCAGCATCCCTAGGATGCACATGCTCAGATGCCCTGGGTACTAGAAATGAGCATGGTGATGTGCTGGATAATAAAATGTAAACAAGACCCTTCAAGATCAATATAAAAGGATACATTTTTATCTTTTCTTCCTGTCATAAATAGATATCAGGCTAATATCTGGAAGTACAGATGTATCACAGTCAGAAGTCGACAAGAGTAAACATTTAAGAAAGTCAAAATAAAAATTTAGTTTGCCCAGTAGCTAAATCTACACACCAGAGAGTAGCAATCTTACTATTATTATTTGAGATAACTGAATTCCTATTTTTGTAGCCAATGATCAAATATACCTTACTTGTGGCTAAACATATGTTTTAGCCAATGAATAGAATTTAGCACTTTAGGGTTGGGATGTAATGTAGTCAGTAAACTGCTGCAGAAGCATTAGAACCGGGTTCAGTTACCAGGACCTATGTCAAAAGGCTGGGTGTGGTGGTGTGCGCTTATAATCCCATCTCTAGGAATCAGAGAGAAGCAGGGGTGTGGGGCTGGCTTATCAACTAGGCTAGCCTCATAGATAAGCTCCAGTCTCCTGAGAGAGCCTATCTCAGCAATCAAGATGGACATTGCCTAAGGAAAAACACTGTTCTCTGTGCTCTTTCTCTGTCTCTCCCTCTCTCCCTCCCTCCTTCTCTCCCTTCATCCGTGCATCCTCCTTCTCCCCACTCCCTCTCTTCTATACACACACAGTCAAGCACACTTGCACAAATATATACACCTCAACACAAATGAGCGAACACATGCAAAATGCAAGTTTTCGAACAAATGAGACTCTTCTGCAGGTCCTGTTATAAATGACATGTATGTGCCACATTCTCAGAACTTCGATATATGTTTTCTCCACCTCATACATTTGTCTGTCCTGTTCCTGACCCCTGCCAGGTCTCCTTTCTGATTATTTATTACCTCATGTTTGGTCTTGGGAACATTTCCCCTCTATGTCTGCTAGTGCAGTCTTTGTGCCATCCAGTGTCTGCTATGACTCCACCCCTCCTGCCTCTCATTATGGGGCCCCTTGCGTAGCTCGAGTTACCCAGGACATGAGCAACAGATAAAGTCTCTACTACGCAATGCTCCTTCCTCCCTGTAATCTTCTATCATTTCATAGTCTTTTCTTGCAAACGCTTCGTTTTAATCAAATTGTCCCCTTGACCTAAATATATCTACCAGATACACTTGCTCAGTATTAAATTCAACCTTATCCTCTTCCATTCCTCAAATCCTTCTCATTTCCCAAGATTCAGCTCAAATCCCAGCTCCTATGCTGTAGCTTGCTCATGCACCATGGCCTGGCCTTGGCTTTCCTTTCTCACAAATCCAGCTTTTAATATTAGTGTGATTTTCATCTTCTATTACACCTACAGAGTGGAGCCCAGCTACCTTGAGCTAATCAGCCATTCTCCAAACAAACTTTATTGTAGTCCAGGCTATTTTTGTGAGCTGAAGCACCGCCGTCCCTTTCCTCGTCCTAGAAATGTTTCACATTGATGGAGACACAGTTCAAAGTCTTCTTCATTTTGCCAGTCTTTAATTAGAGCCCGTGGTGAGTGCTTCTCCCTACATAGTTTGTTGACTAAGCTATTTGTTTTGTCAAAATTTTCACCCTATCATTTTTTTTTTACAAAGACCTACTGCAATTCCAACTTTATAGTGTATATATGGCATCCTCAATCATAATTCATCAGAGCACAACTTTCTGATCATCTCAGCTAAACCTCTCGTTAATCAAAGAAATAATAAGCCTTCAGACAGACTGACACAGAGCCACAGCGTTCAGTCAGGGCCCAGTCCTGTGTCAGTGCTCAGAATAAAAAGATGAATGAGAGACAGCCTCATCCCACAGTGAGCTAGGAATTTAGTCAAGATGTCAGATATATTTAATGAATAAATCACAGGTCTATATTTGGGGGAAGAAAGTCATCATGACAAGCATACTGTACCGTATATTTTCTAAAATTTTCACAATGCAGAAGATGAATTCCACTTAGAGAGGCAACTATAGAGAATTTTTAAATGCTAGCAAGCAAATTAATTTCTTACCAATTTAAAATCTAAAAGAGATGACCCATAAAGATGAACCATCTAGCAAGATAACTTCAATCAAACTACATTTCCATTGCTGCTGTTGTTTGACGTTGTGTATTATAGAATGATCTTGAGTTTCTGAGGCTCTGAATTCCACTTCCTGAAGCCTGGGATCTCAGGCTCACACCACTCCTTCCCATTCACGCAATGCTAGAGATCAAATCCAGGGCTTCCTGAAAGCTAGGCAAAGACTCTACCAACCCACGTAGTTCCTGGCCTCTACAACAAAGGTTTTAATTGTTAGAAACATCCTCATGATTATGTGGACACAAATTTAAGCAGATCAAGCAAATACATAATATTTTATTTAATGCGAGTGAACTTACTGTGGCCGTTTCCCTTTTTCGTGCCCAGATTGCCAGGTTTCGGCCCATTAGTCTTTATTTTGCAAGAGAGGTCGTAACCAAAAATGTGTATGATCTGTCAGGGATCCTTAAGTTTTTCGGCAGAGCCAATGTCAGACTGTTTTCCAGACTAGATTGATAGATTGTTAAGCTTGTTAGTAAAGACACAGTTCAGGATGAGGACCACTCCTTCCCTATTCAGACACAGAGCTTGGGCTACATATGTTCAAATCAAATTTCTACCTACAGAACTTCTTGCTTTGGTACCGTCTACTTTAAGGTCCACAGCATTTCTCTGTAACAAAGCATATCATGCATATACAACACATTATTTTTTTTTCTTTTATTGAAAACAGGTTCTTCTGTCACATCATATATCCTGATGACAGTTTCTTGTCCCTCTACTCTTCCCAGTTCCTCTCTACCTTCCCTCCCATCTGGGTCCACTCCCTGTATGGCTCTGTTAGAACAGAGCAGACTTTTAAGGGATAATAATAAAATAAAACAAAAACTATCACCTTGACGTTGAATAAGACAGAAAAAAAAAAGAGCCCAAGAGAAGGCACAAGAATCAGAGACCCACTGGCTCGCGTGCGCACACACACACACACACACACACACACACACACACACACACACACACGGGGAATCGCATAAAAACACTAAACTGGAAGGCATAATATCATAATATATATATGCAGAGGATCTGGTGTAGACGTGTGCTAGCCCTGTGCATGCTGCCTCAGTATCTGTCAGTTTATATGAGCCTTGCTCAATTAACTTAGACAGCCTTGTTTGCTTGGTGTCCACCATCTCCTCTGGATCTTCCTCTATTTCTTTTCTCTCTTCCACGAGGTTCCCTGGCCCTAAAGAGAGGGATTGATGAAGACATGCCATTTAGGGCTTAGAGAACTCATTATTGTTAATTAAATAAGTTCTCCTAATTATCTTCCACAACTATCATCATAATGTCATATGTTTTAGTCTCAACAAGGTACAACTCATGGCCACTCGACAGAAGAACGGACTTCGTGATCAGGTGAGATCAGCTTGCAGAAAGGTGCTGATGACCTCGTCCTTCAAGAGCGTCAAGAATGAAGGGAGTGCAGTTACAAGGGAGCATGCATTGCTTAGCCTGGCTGCATCGATTACTCCCCCTCAGCCCCTACTCCCACCCCCGTGAAGCTAAGTCTGCAGCTCCCCATATGGTGTCTTCTCCGCAGAACAGGATCCTGAATTTAATGCCGGGTGGGAGTAGAATTTTCCCTTCTCATAATTTGTAAAGAAGACTTCTACAAAAACTGAATACCTGATTTCTTTTGCCTTGAACTATTTTCTTTCTTTTTTTTTTATTAGATATTTTCTTTATTTACATGTCATATGATATCTCCTTTCCCAGTTTCCCCTCTGGAAAAAAAAGAAAAAAAAAAAACCCTGAAAACCAACCAAACAAAAAAACCCTGTTCCCTCCCTCCTCCCCCTGCTCACCAACCCACCCTCTCTCACTTCCTGGCCCTGGCACTCTCCTACACTGGGGCATAGAACCTTCACAGGGCCAAGGGCCTCTCCTCCTATTGATGACCAACTTGGCTATCCTCTGCTACGTATGCTGCTGGAGCCATGAGTCCCACCATGTGTACTCTTTGGTTGGTGGTTTAGTCCCTGGGAGCTCCGAGGGTACTAGTTAGTTCTTATTGTTGTTCGTCCTAAGGCGCTGCAAACCCTTCAGCTCCTTGAGTTCTTTCTCTAGCTCCTTCATTGGGGACTCTGTGCTCAGTTCAATGGATGGCTGTGAGCCTCTACTTCTGTATTAGTCAGGCACTGTCAGAGCCTCTCAGGAGACAGCTATATCAGGCTCCTTTCAGCCAGCACTTGCTGGTATCCACAATACTGTCTGAGCTTCAAAAACAGATTGGCGGTAGACACTGGTAGCTGGGCTCTAATGGCCAGGATCATGCTGAACATTTCTCACTAAAATGGAAGCCCAGTTAGTTATCAAGAGTCACCAGTGGAAAGCGGTGGAGTGGGGAAGGCTTCTCAGGGCTAATAATTCTAAACTGGCTTCAGGCTGCCTTTTACATTTGGCAACAGGATTCTCCAAAGCAAACCTCAAAAATACTTGTAACAAAATCTACCAGTCAGTTAGCTCTCCGCACACATTTGGTACCTGATAAACAGAGTAATGAATCCAGCCAGCTCTGAGTGAAGTGGCCAAATGAGATCGGAGCGGGACGGGGTTTGATTTTTTTTTTTTAACCTGCTTAAACAATGAAAGAACAGGTAAATTTCATTTTCCTAGTGGGCCTAGACAGATCAGACTGCTATAACAAACTCAGAGTGTGGGTGTTTGAAAGGACAAGTGTTTATTTCTCAGAGCTGAGGAGAAACTGAAAGACGATGATCAGGTTCCCTGTATGAGCAGGCCCTGAGGACCCATTCCTTGGCTGGCAGTATTCTCTTTCTGCTCTGGATCCTCCATGATGAGGGGAGAGAGCTCTGGAGTCTTCCTCCCTTGTGAAGCCAGTCTGAACCCCAATCCTAACGACATTACATGGAGGCTTTCAGATTTAGCATCTGTCTTTATTCATTTATTTATTTATTTATTTAATTTATTTCCTGAGGAGTCAATACTCACAGCCACGTACAGAAACAAAGTAACAACTCCACCCAAGTTCAGCATGTGGGATCCGTGTGAGTTTTCTGTGGTGACTTAACAGGAGCACGTTTAAGGGGCTAGTCATGTGTGTTTGCTTTTTGACACATGACCTAATCACATGCAGTTCAATCTGGCCTCAAACTTAGGGTAATCTTTCCAAGTGCATGTGCCACCATGCCCTACCCAAGGACCCTGAGCTGGAAATCCCCCTCATGCTCTCCACGGCTGACATAAAGACACAAAGGAACTGGACAGCATCGCAGTTTGCTGCCGAGAAGTTGGAATTTGACCTTTGTGAAGATCGAGATTAGACATCGGTCTCCTTGTGGTTTTATCCACAGCTCGCAAAACACCTGCTGTATTTTTGTGTCCACAGGTGATGCTTAGGGACTTCTAATAAAGTTTCCATACTGTAGCACTTCCATGGTCTCCTTTCTTCCTGCTAAGGTAAAGTTCCTTTCTCTTTCCCAAGTACATAAAGAGGCAAGATTGTAACGTGTCTGCTGCTGGTTGAGTTGCTCTTCTCTCTTTAGTGTGTTTCTCTGGGGTTTCTTTGTTGCCTTGCGTGTCTGACTCCAAGAGATCTCTCAGGCAATCTGTTTTGCCCGTAGTGGCTGACAGTATCTCGGGGGACCTGGCTTAGTAAGATTGATTGGAGCCTGCACCTTACCCATTTGCAAGATGGCTACTTCCCTGGCTCCTCCTCCCCTTTCTTTTATCTCTTCCTTTCTCTCCCTTTTTTTTTCCACCTCCTAATGATGGTACATTTGTCTTGCTGAAGATGTAACATTCGCCGCCAAGGATGAACACTACGGCTCAGATCTCTCGTTTCTTGGCAAGCTCACACACTTCACACCAGCCCTCCTCGGCACTATTAATATTATATATAGATGCCCTTGTCACAGATTTACATCCCAAGATCCAAAATCAGTGCGGGAGGGTGAAGCTTGCATGACGAGGAGGTGGAGGAAAGAAAGGCTGATTTATCGTGGGGAATGTTAGAGAGTAAAAAGGAGGTGATCAAATTTATATTAATGCCTTGACCTATATTCTTTTTAAAACTGCTTTTTGCCCATTTCAGCACAGGATCATTTGCTGCCTAAACCCAGAAGAGAAACAGAAAGAAGAAGATCCAAACGCATGCTTGTAATGCTCTTTATTCTTCTTATTTACTATGAAAATGTTCAAACTATAGTTCATGCGTGGACTACAGGAGGGAATATAGAGACAGATCGTTAGAATAAACTGTGTGGTGGTTTGAATAAGAATGGCTCCCATAGACCACATTTGAAGCTTGGCCATAAGGAGTGGCATTACTAGGAGGTACGGCCTTGTTGGAGTGAGTGTGGCCTTGTTGGAGTAGGTGTGGCCTTGTTGGAGTGGGTGTGGCCTTGTTGGAGTAGGTATGGCCTTGTTGGAGTAGGTGTGGCCTTGTTGGAGTGGGTGTGGCCTTGTTGGGGGAAGTGAGTCACTGTGGAGGCAGGCATTGAGGTCATATACATGCTCAAGCTATGCCTAGTGTGAGGCAGTCTCCTGCTGCCTACAGATCAAGTTGTGGAGTTCTCTCCTTCTCTACCACTATGACTGCTTATGAGCATGCCCATGATAATAATAAATTGAACCTCTGAAACGGTAAGCCAGACCCAATGAAATGCTTTCCTTTAGAGGAGTTGCTGTGGCCATGGTGTCTCTTCACAACAATAAAACCCTAAGACAACCTGCTTCGCCTCCACCCACTTCATAGAGGCAAAGGAGTTGAACGTTCCACAAGCAATAATTTGAACCAGCTGAGGCAATGTTTGTCTACCCTGAAGGGGGAAGAGAAGGCTCAGGGGTTAAGAGCACTTGCTGCTCTCGAAGAGGACCAGGTTCAATTCCCAGAACCCACATAGTGGCTCAAAACCATCTGTAGCTCCAGTACCTGAGGCACTGCAGGCACTGCATGCATGCAGTGCACATACATACACACAGACACACATAAAGTAAAGGTAAATCTAAAAAAGAAATCAGCTATCCTGGTCTGACCCAATTTAACAAAATGGGCTCTGCCATGGCCTGCATCCTTTTTCTATTTGGAATCCTACTTAGAAGGTGGTGAGGAAGAAGTGCCACTCGAGACTCAAAGGTAATGTTTATGTGCTCAACAAATCGAAAGCACATGTTTTGAGGACGGTCCTGACTTTTCAAACAATGAAGTAATCTGTCTTTGGCTTATTTTGTCTCTATAGCAAAGCCATAAGCAAAGATGTACAATCTCTCTTTGCCTTGTGTGTCTGTGTGCCTGCTGTGTGTTCTGAAAGTTGTCACCTGTGCTAACTCAACACTCCCACTAGCAAGTCAAGACAGACTCACGGGCTTCCCTGTGCCGGGCCTTGCTGGAGAAAGGCCTGTTTGTCGCCTGTTTGAATCTCTTGAGCTTTCCTTTGTTCTTCAGGACACACTGGTTGCTGCGAGGTTGGAATGACATGACCCACACAGCCTCAGCCCCTGAACAGTCGATCCCAGATGGACACGCTTTGGGGGTAGGTTTAGGAGATGCAGCTTTGCTGGAGAAGGTGCACCACTCGAGGTGGGCCTCGAGTTTAGTCTCCTCATTCTCAGCGTGCCATTTCTTGAGCTCTGTGCTTGTGGTTCAAGATGTGAGCTCTTAGCTTGCTGCTGCAGCAGCCATACCTGTTGCTTCCCCCACAATGGCGATGGCCCCTTGAACCTAAAGCCCACATAACCCTTCCCTAAGCCTGGGTCGCAGTGTTTTGTCACAGCATTGGAAAAGCAACTGGTACCATTGTTGAGTGCAAAGAAAATTACACTTGAGAACTATTTTCTCCAAATGTTGGGTGTGCTAAGTAGGCTCTTCATCACCGGGATATTTATATAACCCTAGGGACATATAAATATATACCTCTAGCCTAAATGGCAGCTTTTACAAGTACTTCAGCCTGTGTTTACTCCATGTATGGCCGGAATGTGCAATGTCCCTCCGTAGGCCTGTGTGTTTTAGCTTGGTCCGAAGCTGGTAGTGCTATTGTGGGAAGTTGTGGGGCCTTTTGGTGGGCGTGGGCCTGTAGTGTGGCCCGTCAAGGCTTTGTTCCTTTGTCTATTTTACACCGAGAACTCTGCCACACATTCCTGATACTATGGGTGACTTTACCACACCTTCCCTATCACATGTCACGTGACTGAACACACTGAAGCTGTGAGTCAAAATAAATATCTCTTCCCTGTTTCCATGAGGTGTATTATCAGAGGTCAGAAAAGGAGGTAATATATCCCCTTTCTACCTGAAACCTTGTTACAGCCATTAGTACACTACAGTAAGAAGCACTGACTACATGTGACAGTCAGTGGAGAATGGAGAATGACAAGGGCATCGATCTTGCAATGACGGTATCGCTCTAATTCCACACTCTGCTTCTTCTCTTTCCTTCTCTTCCTCCTCCCTTTCTTCCTTCTCCATCCTGCCCTGGTCATATGCTCTCACTATAGAGCCCAGGCTCGCCTTAATCTCTTGAGCTCTGGGATTGTAAGAGTGTACCACCATGCCTGGCTTCATCCCTCCTCCAGTCCCCCTGTTTAACATTTGACATTTAGCCTCTGCTCCCTGTGATAGAACATTGCTTACATCCATCCTCCTGGTGCAGACTGGACAAGCAAACCTGGAGTGCATGCTCAGAAAGACTGAGATGGAAAAAGCAGGTGGGCTATCTAAGGAAGAAGCAGGCTCCCTTCACCTCTGGAATCGAGGAGCTGTGTCAGGCCACCTGACACTCACTGGGAGCTTGGGGGCTAAGTGGTAATGTTAAGTTAAGGGCACTATTAGATTAAGCTGTCCTGGTTTGGTAGCTGCTCGGTGGGAGATCCACTAATGACTGTAAAAGGCTTGAGTTAACTTTGCCTGCATCTTAACCAACCTTTTTTACTGTGGGAACAAAAGTTGCTTGTCTAAAGTGGTCACAGAGGCAGAAATCTACTTACCCCCCAAAATCGTTGCAAATTAAGTCAATAGGTTTTCAGGCAAAATGAGTTCAGAGTCGGTGGGGAGCCAGAACTATTTTTCTTGTTTATCACTTTTCCCCTCCTGAATATGATCAGATCTGTTGTCTCCTAGATGACTGTAGAATGTTAAATCAAATTTTCTTGGTCTTTTATTTTAACAACATTTGAACAAGTTTAAAATTTGTAAGAGAGCCGAGCACGAAAGCTCTGGGTACAGCCTGAGCATTCTCTTGACGGATCAGAACTGCAAAGCTCTCATCCAGTGTCCTAAATCTCCAGGGGCTGCAGCTAAGACAAAATAGACCAGCTCATGGGTCGCTCATCAAAAAAAGGCCTTCCGAAGAACACTGTCCTCTCTCTCCTTCTCTCATCCTCCTTTCCTCCCTCCCTCTCCTGCTCACGCCCCCTCAGTGTGTATATGTATGTTCATGTTTGTGTGCATGAGTGTGTGATCACGTGTGTGTATGTGTGTTCATGTATGTGTGCATGTGTGTGTGCATGTTCATGTGGATGTGTACGTATGTATGGGTATAGATGCATGTGTAACTCAGAGGATACCCTCAAGTATTGCTCCTCAGGGGCCGTCCACTTTCTTTTTGGGGATGAGGTCTATTACTGACTGGAACTGGCCATGTAGACTAGAGGAGCTGCCTGGAATCGAAGACACCTTTGGAACAGGCACTTTCCCTTTCTCACGTAAGGGCCAGGGATCAAACATACGTGGTCAAGCTTGGCAGCGGGCGTTTTCACCCACACAACTATCTTGCTGGCCCTGACATTTAAAATGTGGGTTCTGGGGATCCTATTCAGGTCTTTGTGCCAGCAAGGCAAGTACTTGATTGACTGAGCCATCTCCCCAGCCCCAGGGAACCTATCTCCTGGCTGTGGGAGAGCTTTGCCTTCCCCACGGGTGCATCATTCTGCCTTCTTGATACCTGCTGCTCTGTGTGAAGCATCCACTGGCCAATCTTGCTCACTTGGTGTTTACCACAACAGCGGACTATTTCAGGGGAGGCGGGACTCTCGTGGATAGATCTCACTGTGTAACTCAGCTTCTTGTCAGATGGGAGAACTTGGTCAAGCAGCCAACCCTAAGGTCTCAGTTTCTTCATTTCTAAGCTTGAGAACTTTTAAAAACATAGCGGGGAGTAAATGTTGCTCAGAACAGTGACATGCGCACTCAAGAAGGCAGGGGGCTGTGAGGAAGGGACCAGCACAGCAGCCCAAGGGCTACATCTGGTAACAAAGGTGTGCTCTACACCCCAGTTCTGGGGCTGAAGTTTCTTCAATTCGCTTCACCAGTGGGGCAATATCAGTATTCTACATTGTGTGTGATTAAAGAAGACCGTACAGGTTGACCATCCGGGGATCTTACTGAGTCTAAAGGAATATGGTACAGGAATGCTATCGTTGTGAGCATAGCATGAAGACTTCAGTTTCTTCTTAAGATTCAACTCACAGCACAGTGTCAGGAGCAGAAAAGGAAGTCTGTGGGTATTGAAGCAAATCATAGAAAGCCATTATTAAAGCAGCAGAAAAGATCAACAAAACAGGTCACTAAAGTCAGGAGTTTCCGTGCTAGTATCATCTCCTCAGTTAGAGCTCACGAGTGCAAGAATCTCACCGGAAACAAAAGCCAAGAAACAAAAATGTAGGAGCAAGCTCCTTTAAGACCAAAACGAAGTAACTATGTACACATTTTAGGAGGGTGGTCCTCTTAACATCAATGTATTCTTGGTGTTTAATTTGTTAAACTTATCCGGTCAATAAACTAAAGAGATTTTCTTCATAATGTGTAAGTAGTTCTAAATGCATGTTTCATCTTTCAAAGAGAATCAGGAGGCCGGGGATACGCATCGGAAGTAGAGCACTTGCTTACGTGTATGACACCCGTGGTTTCATCCCTAGCTCCACCTAATATAAAGTGGGAAGGGCAGGGGAGTCACCCACATTTCATTAATAGGACATGAATTTGGTTGTGCTTAGAACATCAAGTGATTATTGCTAATGTAATTACAGGTAAATTAATTTCCTTCAAGTTTTGTTCATAATTTTTATAAATGCCTTTTAATGTTTTAAATGTTAATTTTGTTAGGAAGTTGCTATGTTCAGGTTAGGGAATTAAACTGAATTACTTTCAGTGCCCAGGATTCTTAATTGCCAATCACAGAAGTCTCCTCTTGCCCACTCTATAATTTACCATAATTACATGTTTATTTAGTTACTCAATGCTTCTTGTGCCTTGAAAGAGGCAACAGTGCAAGCAGCATTGAAATATGCAGCAAGTGAAAAGGAGTTCCCCGGGACACAGATGCAACTCAGAGAAATATCTAGGACTCTGTTGATCATCCAGCGAAAACTGGAGGTGTTTTAAAGCGATTCCTCGGGCTAAAGGTGCTATGAATGTAAAAACATGTTTAAATTATAGCAGAAGAATTTGACACCAAAGAAAATAAAGTAATTAGCCATTAACCTGCTTACCCCTAGTGGCTATGACTATGCAGCAACTGTACTTTTGAAAAATGTAGGGCAACCCTCTCTTGGTTATTCCTCTGTATCCTACATGTTTGAGGTCAAGATTTGGAAAGAAAAGGAGAACTGGGAGACAGGAAACTGGAATCCTTGGTAGTAGCTTCCTAGGAGAGAGGAGAAATGCAGATCATGTAGAGAACACTATTGCATGGGCTAGCTCCAACAAGCAAGAACATCTGATTCCCTAAAATGCATTCCAAGATGGGAGGGGGGAGATGAGGACTGAAGAGGTTCTTTGATATCCTTGACTCTGTGGGAGCTGGAGACATGGCTCAGCGGTTAAGAGCACCGACTTCTCTTCCAGAGGTCCTGAGTTCAATTCCCAGCAACCACAATAGTGGCTAAGAACCATCTATAATGGGATCCAATGCCCTCTTCTGGTGTGTCTGAAGACAGCTACAATGCAGTCATATACATAAAATAAAACAAGCAAACAAACACATACACACACACACACACACACACACACACACACACACACACCTTGACCCTGTGGTCCTCGTTTGGACAGTTAAATAAGCTGAATAAAATTCTAAGCAGTGACAAGAGAACAGGATTGGGCATGGGATGACAGTTACAGTATTCAGGGCAGGACTGGAAACAAGAGAGGGCTTCTTGAAGGATCCAGCAGTTAGCTTGTGATGACCTCAACCAAAGAGAACTTGACCTGTAGTGTGTAATTAATCTTGACATGAAGATGAGAAGACTGAGCCAGGTAACTCCATGAGCTGTCATCATCCCGGAATCTGAAATGCCAGGGAATGGAGGAGTTGAAATTGTGTCTAATAACCACAGTAGGGCTAAAAATAAAGACTGGACAGAACTGGAGAAGGAAAACCCAGAGCGTGCTCAGTGGGAACCTGCTAAAAGATCAGGTAAAGCAACCAAGGTTAGGTAAATGTAGTGAAATTCAGACTTTGTGACCTTGGTGGTGGGAAGCCTACCCTAGCGGGCAGTATTGAGGGGTGAAGATCTGTCTGTGTCTTCATTGGAAAAGATGGCAGGAGTAGGCAGGAAGTAAGATACGTTAGACTTATCAGGTGCCATGCTCTTGCATGGGTTCAGGGATTGACCTAACTAGGGAATGAAAGAGAGACGAACAGCCACAAGGACACAGAGAAAGGCTGAGATCAAGTAAACTGGGCTTCCTAACGGAGAGACCACAGCACCCTGTAAGCTCAGTGTGTATATTCTGTGCAGCTGAGAGCAGATGGGGTTATTCCACATAGCTGGACAAGGAGGTGGGGTTTATGGTGCACAATAGATCAATGAATAGGACAGCCTTAACTAGTCTCCGTAGGAGTAGTTTCTGTAGGGCAGCAATCTTCAGGCTGTCATATCCAAAGGAAGAAAACTACAGTGGGCATTTGCTGCACACAAGCCCTAAGGAAGCCCATCCCTCTGAGACACATGCACCAGAGGATCAGGGCGTTGCCATTTTCCCATGTGTCTGAGGCTAGTGTCCTTGACATGGTCACACTCATGAGAACAATGCACGTCACTCAGGATTTTATACTCCAGGGCTTCCATCACTCTGTACAGTTAGGCACATATCATCTCTACCTCTTGTTTATAACTTAACACGAATGTATAGTTGTATGGAGAAATAGAGCTATTGTATCAGAGGATGATATGTGCATTGTGGTATTTATTCCTTCTTGTATACCAGGATAATATGATGAGATGTTGTTATTCTCACCCAACAGCATCATACGTTGACATATATTATCCTCATATGTCACAGTCACATGAGTTGTACATCATATGGCAGGCAGTGTCTGCCCATTCACAAGCTAACCACATCCCTGTGTTATGCACATCACCAACAATAGAAGTGTTCTCAGCTCTCTGAGAACAGAATCTCTACCTTACTTTTGTACTCCAGTGTGTGTGTGTGTGTGTGTGTGTGTGTGTGTGTGTGTGTGTGTGTGTGATGTCTACCAGGCATGTGTAGGAACCAAAGAAGAAGGAAATGCCATATTATTTTTGACTAGATGCATTGTATGATCGTGTACCGAGTCTCCTGAATTACACTTGTGGAGGTCACAGTGGAAAATGAGGATTGAGCCTTTTTCTTTAGCATGGCCTAGGGTGAAGACGTAAAGAGCTGCTAGGGAAAGTGATGAGAGTTGTACATCCTGGAACGTCATCCAAAGTGCTAAGTGTCCTTCATGAAGCAGTGCTTCTCCACGGTGCACACGCCTGTTCAGAACCTGTGGCCTTTCCTCCTTGGTGCTTGGCAAAGCACAGTTTACGGCGTGTGCTTGAGGGGAGCTTGGATCGTTCATGAAGTCTGGGAGAAGATTAATGCTTATTTGCTAAATATTTCTTATAGAATTAATTTTTCAATCTTGTTCCTTATATTGCCACAGTCTGCATAACATGATTTAAAATTCCGGTCTCATGTGGCTAGTTCCAAAGTACAGTTTTGATTAATCAGAGAATTGGTTTAATCATTTGTTGCGAGGAATCATAAATTAGCACAGCTGAGGACTCCCCAGCTCTCTTGAACTAGGTCTTTTTTGACCTGCTTCTAAATATTTGACATACCGCGCCATGTTAGCATGTTCAAATAGGATTGAATTATGTATAAGGCCTGGAATGAAAACACAATGGTATGGAGATTAAGAAGCAGGGAAATATACAATCTGCATTAGGTTGCCATTGTTTTCCTTAATGAATGACTAGTCAGATGCAGACTAGTTGGAACCTGCCCAGAAGACCTTGCCCCGTCAGGAGGGGGCAAAGCACTACCTGGATCCTCCTGCATCTTCACAGTCAAGCTAAGTATCTCAGAGTGAATTGTATCGAATTCATGAGTCTCTGGACTCTGACCCCCTCAGGTCAGGGTTTACTTACAAACATCTACCGAAGAGCACAGACCAAGGCAATATAAATATTCTTACTGTGTCTTCACAGTGTGTGTGTGTGTGTGTGTGTGTGTGTGTGTGTATGTGTGTGTGTAGTGTCTGCATACTTCCAGGAAGCAGGGGTCAATGTGCCCACTCATGTACACACTTAGAGTCCAGAGAAAGATGGTGGTGGGTGTCCTGATCTATCACTCTGCCTTATTTCCCTGAGACAGGATCTCTGCTAGCAGCCACCAGGCCCCGTGGCCCCTCCTGTCATCCGTCACCCTTCACGGCAGCAGGGTTCTCGTCATGCAGAGTTGGCCCCCGGTTTCTTTTAATCTGAGTGCTAGGGATTTGAACTCAGGTCTTTGTGCTTGTGGGACACACATTTAACCACTGAACCATCTCTCCAGTCCCCAGAGTACAGCTCATTGTCCTGAGAATTACCAAACTAAAGACACAGGTGGTGTGTTTCCTAAAACGAGCCAAGTCCAAGAGCCGGAGTGCCAGGTTACCTCATGAGGTGTTTACTAGATATCTGATGTTCTAAATAACAAAGCTGGCAGAAATAAACAAACAGACAGACAGACAGACAAACAAGCAAAAAATGGCTCATAAACCGTCTCTCAATTGTGGGTGAATTAAGGCAGATAATTGTTGTTCCTTGGGAAGTGGGGACAAGAAACTTTTACGACAAGAAACTTTTACGTCAAGAAACTTCATCAGTCAGACTCTGGTGGCTTGCAGCAAAAATGAATACCAATGTGTCATTAAAAATCATGGATCAAGCTCCGTGTGGTGGTACTCACCTTCGATCCCAGCACTTGGGAGGCAGAGGCAGGCAGATCTCTGAGTCTGAGGCCAGCCTGGTCTACAGAGTGAGTTCCACAACAGCTAGGGCTACACAGAGAAACCCTGTCTCATAAACCAAACCAAAACCAACAAAAATCGTGGATCATTTTGCAGAGACTTTTATTACTTGTGATGGGTGGAGTTTGAAGGAAGAGAGAACAGGAAATAGGTGCCTAGCATAAAGAATACACGTTCCCTAGTTACATCCCTGTCCTGAAAGAGAGCCTTCAAGACTCACCTCTCCCTAGCACATTCCCAGTAAACTATCAAGCCCTGCTGAATGAGATCCAATAAAGAGCTGGTGGCTCTGAACTGGCCTGGGTTCAGTACTGCCCCTTAGAGGGTATTTTACTCATTATGGTCTCTAGAAGCAGGCAAGGGTGCTGGTAGGGTGGAGGGACACTTCTAGCTTTTAGTGATCAGCTGTGGAGCCAATCCTTCAAACCACAGACTGGGCTAGATTCCTCCAGCATCAAACACAAACTTTGTTGAATGACTCCCACAGTGAATAAACGGGTGAATGAATGAGAAAAGCAGGGGTGTGTACATAGACACCGCTGGATGGGATGGATAATTTCATTTTAGCTTATTAGACCTTGTTACACAAGGTCTAAATGACAGTTATGAAAGTGAGATTTAGAGAAGCCAGGGACTTTCAAATGGACAAAGCACCAAGTCTTTAAGAGCCTTTCAGATTCTTTTCTTTCCTTTTTTCGGTTTAAAGATTCGTTGTATTTAAAATTTTGTTGTTGTTGTTTTGGGTTTGTTGTTTGTTTTTGCTTTTGTTGTTGACAATGAAAATAGCCAAGGAAATAACTACCTTAGAAAAATTAAGAGGCTCTTGAGTCCTTCCTTTTAATTTGTTGTTGTTGTTGTTGTTAATGGATGGACATCAGAATTTCTTCTACATCCCTACACCAAAATATGTTCAGAACCTTAAAAGCCACTGAAGAGGAATCCAGTGTGGCAACTCATTCTCCGAGTGTGGCTATGTCCTCGCAGCTGTTCCCCAGCACGAGGCTAAGTCAAGTTTAAGTGCTGTTAAATAGAAGGTAACTATTAGAATTTTTAAAAAATATGACTGGCATCTAATGTTTTAATCAGACAATTTGCCAATCACTCTTCATTGTGTAGCCAGCCATCGCCGCCGGATGGCTGGCTCTGTTGTCCTGACTGCTCCGCTCTCCCCCTCCTCATCTTCCCTCTCCTCCTCTCTGGTAACCCAGGCTTTTATTTCTCTTTGGACCCTTCCTCAGAGCCCAGTAAGAACAGCTTTAATCCAAGGAGATCTAGATGATCAAGAAAAATTAAGCTTCCGTTAACAGCAAAATCATAAGAAACGTGGACAAAATGACTCTTCGCATCATAGACTTTGTTTACTAGTGGGTAATTAATTCCGTACATATGCTCGGAACATCTGTCGCAGTGACCTGCCGTCGGATCTGCGAAATGACTGCTGTGCAGTTTCCCCTCAGGTCATTAGAGGCACTCAGAGAGGAAGGGAGGCTCCTCGGGTTGTTTTGTTTTGTTTTGTTTTGTTTCTTGTTGCTGCTCCCAGCCCCGGTAACTTTCTCCTGAGCTCAGACTACCCCTATGTGAGCTTCTCACTGTGAGAGGCCCCTCCTGGCTGCTCACTGTGTCACTAGCAGGCCTTTCTGGCCACCTCCTGGTTTCTCCAAGTCAAGTGTGAAATGCTGAGTTCCTAAATGGCTAGCAAGGTTTGAGGAAGGGAAATTTCCTGGTGAATTTGAAAGAGCTGAAGACCAGCTGAATGGGATTTAATCCAAAACTGAGGGTGTCCCCCTTGTAACATGGCACAGGGGAGCTGCCTCAGATGTGTGAACTATTACCCCTAAGAGACCTTACCCCTAAGAGAAGGCTAGGGAAGGGCTGTGGTGGCAACGGGAAACTCCATTGTCTGATACGTCAGAGGTTCAAGTGCAGGGATGGAGAGGTTTGTGAAAAGGCCAGGCCATTTCCTCGTCTCTGCCTCTTTTAGGGGGAAAGGACTGTGCGTGACCATTGGCTTAGCACCTCCAATGAGCGCCACATTCCTATGACTGCTGTGTCCCTAATCCTCCCACCCAGTGGTTAATTTTGGGAGCTCATGAGCAAATGGAAAGATTGAAGGCTGCGAGTTCATCGGGGTGTTTGATTCGCGGCTCACTGGTGTTTCTTTGTAGCTTTGACAATCTGACAAATCATTTCCATTTATTCGACTGTGTCTCCAGTCAGCGCTGGCTGAGCTCCCACTGTGACCAGGCAAGTGCCTCGGTGATCTGTGCTCCCCTCCTGCCGTTGGCAGGGGTGCATGGCACAGGGGGGACAATGCTCAGGTGTTTCTTGGATGGGTGAAGTGGGAGCACGGTGAGGTCACTGCGATGACCTGGAGGTACTCCATAAGAACCTAGGAGCCGACGCTTGAGTCTTGAGGAACGCAAGTGACTCAGCTGAGAAGCAATGGGATTCAGAGCATGGCCTCACCCGTCTTATGTTTACTTTCTTAGCTCTGGGATCTGTCCATAGCGCCTGCCTCATAAGCTTCCCACGAGGTTTCCAAATGTTTGTGTTAGTAAAATGCCTAGAGTGTCGAGTGCCTCCTAGCATGTTGTTGGGCTACAAAGTTTTTAGGACATAAATAAATAAATAAATACATAAATAAATAAATAAATAAAAATAAATAAATAATTCTAAAGTGAACCAAGGAGTGGCAAGCTGTGTTGTATGCAGAAGCGAAGGCTAGTTCCAGGTCAGTTGTATGTGTTGTGCATATTGGCTGGTGTTCTCTGGAAGTTAGTCATGAAAACCCAGAAAAATCACTCTGTGTGGGGATTTTCATTCATTCCTATGTGATCCTGTTTCCGCACTTACAAGAGGCTAGTGGAATCTCTGTAGACTCACCCCAGCCTGTCCCAAGGGTGCCCCTTCTTGCCTGATCCCACTTCTGTCTGTCTAAATCATTGTCTTAGATTTATTTGTCATCAGTCTTGGTTGGAGAACATGGCTGGCCATGCCAGTTTGTAAAGCCATAAATGCCAGTGGTTAGTACGCTTCAGTGGTCTTTGCTCCTGGTCTCCTGTGTCTCACAGCAACAAGGCTGGGTTCCACCCTCTTCGGACCCAATGGCCACCTCAACACTCGCACCATCCACAACGCAACACACACGTCTCCATGCCTTCCACCACCTAGACCAATATCGGCTCCACTCTAAACCCTGGGGATGACTTGGGGAAGCTTTGAATGACAGTCTAAAGAAATAAAAGTGAACTCAGGGAACTATGGCTGTCTTTGTGTAAGAGGGTAAAGAGATCACTCAGAAGAATTAAAGATTAGAAAAACCAGGGTAAGGAAGTAAAAAAAGAAAACCGCAAAGGGCAGAACAAGAATTGATACAGCATCAAGGACAGATAAGGAGGACATTTCAAGAATAAGAATGTGGTACCCAACACCAAAACTAATCTGAGATCAAGCTTGAGAGTTTGAATTATGTGATGAGATGTTCTGTGATGGCCGTCCTTTCAAAGAGCAGTGGAAGAGGGGGGCAATGTCACAATGGCTAAGAAATGAGCAGCTGCTCAGGAGGAAGTGGGAGCTGGCGCTGCTGATCATTCTGGAAGCCCCAGAGTAACTGAAAGAGATGCTCAGTACTGTGTGGCAGATTGACATCATCAGCCATTTAGGGAGTGGGAATCCATCAGAGAGAGGGGCTGAGCAGGGAGTTCCTCCAGGGAAGAAGAACCAAGGAAGGAAGAAGGGAAGAAAGAAGAGACACAATCCTGGAGAAGAAAGGGTTGGGCTAGCTCTGCCGCGATGGAAGGTCCTAAGTTAAGCAAGTATTTTCAAGACCAAAACAGTGGCATATCAAGAAGAGAGAGAAGGCTGTGGTCATTTTCCTGCTAAGTTAGTGTTTTGAATCATCAAGGTACATCTACAAAGCAATATCAAAGAGTTCTGTGGAGAGCCTTTTACCATCCGCTGTGTCTTTTGTGCTACTGTTGAAGATGGGTACTCACATTCTTTGATGAAGGAGAAAATGTCACATCACTGTAATAAAGTGAAAATTGTAATAAGTGTTCTCTCTCCCTCTCCTCTGTGCGTGTGTTTGTTTTCAGCTTAGCATTCTACCTTAATTTAAAAACACTGCACTGATGCCCAGCAAAATGTCTCAGCATATAAAGGCCACCAAGCCTGAGGTCTGGATCCACATGGTAGAAGGGGAGAACTGATTCCAGTCATGCTGCACAAATCTATGATCTAAAGCATGTGTGTGCGTGAAGACGCCCACACACACACACGAAAACAAATGAGCAAATGTAATGCAAAATTTAAGAATTAGCAATACTTCAGTAGCAAGAGAGTGCTACCAACTGTGTGAGCCTTCAGGAATGGCTTTTGTTTGCTGGTGGAAGGCCAATGCCAAAAGGGTAACCAACTAACTAACTAACTAACTAACTAAAGTTGTGGTGACTATGGAGATCTTCTTTTTTAAAAAAAATTATTTATTATTTATTTTATGTAAGTACACTGTAGCATTCTTCAGATACTCCAGAAGAGGGCGTCAGATCTCATTACAGATGGTTGTGAGCCACCATGTGGTTGCTGGGATCTGAACTTAGGACCTTCAGAAGAGCATTTGGCGCTCTTAACCACTGAACCATCTCTCCAGCCCGAGATCCTTCTTAATCGGTTGCTGTATCAATGAATTTCCCTCACCCCCTGAAAACATTTTCTGAGGTATACACTGGTTTGATAGCACTCAAAGCTGCTAACAACCATGCCTGGGGTTTGACAAATGTCAGAGAACAGTTTAGGTATGGGGTATTTGTGCATGCCACAGAATCAGCTTGTGTTTTAAATGTTCATTTCTGTATGAAATACATATTTAATCTTTACCTAAATCTGTACATGGTAACCCATTCAAATGGATAAGAAACCCAGGGCTCAGAGATATGAAATAACAGAATTGAAATCACAGGGTTGGGGTTGTAAAATGATGAAAGCTGATCATGTGCAGACTTCCACATATTCTCCTCAGACCGTGGTAGGCAGTAATGGCTTGGGCTGGTCCATGGCCTGTTGCCTGTGCCCTGGACCCGCCTGATGCCTGATGCTACTTGCTTTGGGGGTTAAGAGGTAAGGTGGCCTGGAACAATGGCATAGATTCCAGGACCAAGTGAGAAACACCACAAACAAAATAGTCTGAATGCTCCTAATTCCCTCCACCTGCACCCCTTTGGTCCCAAGAAAGCATCTCTTATCAACAGTAGTTCCCTATTGACTGGCATTGTCTGTGTCAGCAATCCTAGGCCTCTCAGGCAGTCCTCATTCAGGTCCTTCTGCAGGAGAGGCCTTTGCAGCTGTGTGCCCCCCTGCTGTTTATGCAGAGGCAGGTCACTCTAGCCCTCCTACACTGTTCATTATCTTGGCTGCTGGAAACCTTGAAGAAGCTGAAGGTTCAGTCTGGTAAGCTACAAGACAGAGACACCCTGCAGCCTTTCTCACTAGCTTGCTTACACAAGAAACTTTAGCAAGTCCCCCTGATCATTAGAAAATTCTGAGTATGTTGGTTATATTTTAAATAATTTACCCAGTAAAACACCAGCAGTTACTACTTCCTGAATTAAAATTGCTATAACATATTTATAGGCTTAGATTTTTTCACAAAGTAGTTCATTTTTTAAAATTCTTTTCTTTTCTTTTCTTTTTTTAAAGATTTATTTCAGAAGAGGGGCATCAGATCTTGTTACAGATGGTTGTGAGCCACCATGTGGTTGCTGGGATTTGAAACTCAGGACCTTCGGAAGAACAGTCATTGCTCTTACCTGCTGAGCCATCTCTCCAGCCCCACAACCTAGTTTAATAAAGGTTCTTAAACCCTTTAACCTCCCTTCTAGCCAACCATCCACCAGAGGTAGTGGAAAGGAAAGGCTAATAGGTCAAAGGAGGATGTGGACCTGTTTAGAAATAGTTCTTTTGAGTGATTCCAATCTTCATTAGTTCATATGAATCAGCAGTGGTAACTCAATCCAATGGAAGGCACAATTCATGAATCAACAATAGCAGTTCCATCTGGAAGAAACATTGAGGCTCTGCCAATCAGTACTAAAAGTTCTTTGGTGAGTTTCTATGAAGTCACTACAAGTGATGATCAACAAAGAAGGCAAGGCAGACCAAAGCCACAGCATCCTTGGTGAAGACCAGCATAGCGTGGCAAGGCAGACCAACGCCGCCACAGCATCCTTGGTGAAGACCAGCGTAGCGTGGCAAGGCAGACCAACGCCACAGCATCCTTGGTGAAGACCAGCGTAGCGTGGCAAGGCAGACCAATGCCACAGCATCCTTGGTGAAGACCAGGGTAGCAAAGCCCAATGAAGACCAGCAAAGAGTGGCAAGGCAAACAGTGCCAGAGTGTTGTTCACTGCTTGTTGGGCTATATTTATACCCTTTCCAAACAGCATGTATCCTCCTCAGCATCTGCTCTAGCAAAACATCACATGTCTGTTCTCAGCAAAAGATCCTCTCATAAGACAGTTTCTAGAAGAACATCGCATGACACAACTGAGTCTTCAAAGGAACCAGAAATTTCCACTTCACATATTTCTACTAGAATTTTCCCATACATGTCTGACTCGGATGAAGATATAATGTAATGTATGTAATGTAGTGTAGTGTAACGTAATGAGTAATGCAAGCTACATTAGCATAGCGACTTTGCTCTTGTTTCAGGGTAGTAGACAATGTGTGTGTCTCTCCCATTACGACACTAAAGTCTTGAGCAGTTCCTGGCATGTGGAGCTGGATGTTCATGAAGTAAGTTATTATGGAGTCATGAGATGGTTTTTATCATTAAACAAATCACTCATGTCCCTTTTATATGATGAATCACAGAAACCAATAGTTTTTAATGGAAACTGAACTTGTATTATTTTACATAAACTCCACTTAGCAAATGACCCAATACATTGCCCTACGAAACCCATACGAACAAGATTTATCAGAGATTCAATAATACAAATCATTAAAAACAACAGCAACAACAAAAACAAACAAAACAAAACAACAACAGCACAACCTCAGAAAACCAGAGCTTGGCAAAGCCTATGACTCACCAGACCCCCAGCTCCTTCCTTCTTGCACCAGACGTATATATTCCAGTTGAGAATTCCCACTCAGGTCTTTGTCACTGAATCTCATCCACTGGAGTACACTCTCCTTGTGGGATTTTCTTTAGTTCTTTAGGTATTTGTACAGCATAGGCAACAGTTTTCAGGGACCCACAACTCAAATGTCTCTATAATATATATATATATATATATATATAT
>NW_022196891.1:83992561-83994128 GCF_008632895.1 Mastomys coucha
ATATATGTATATATATATATACATATATATCAGTATGTATATCATCTATATATAATATAGATCATATATAATCATGTTATGTATATCATCCTAATATTATATGTATTTTTTTTATATATTATCAGAAATTATATATATATGTATATATATACATATATATATGTATATATATATATATAATCTTATAAATATAATCCTGTGGGGCAGTGGTCTGTTCAGTTAACTTAGGCTCAGTCTATTATTTGGCTTTTAGCCCTGGAGCCTCAGTGGGCAGCTTTCTGCTTGCAGGGGGCAGAAGGAGCTCAGCTATAACTCCTGAGTCTTTGGCTCCTGCTTCAGTCACAACCCCTCACAGCTGCCCCCCATGAGGTGTGTGCTCTATCAGGCAGACAATGCCCCAAGCTCCCAGCATTCTAGCTGGACCCTACCCCTAGTCATTGACCACAGCCAGGCATGCCACGCCCCAAAGACAGCCACACCTCACACAAAGGGGTGGTTTGCCCCCTCCTTGCTCTTACTCTGTCTCTCCTCCCTTTCTTGCCCTCTTCGTCTCCTCTCTTGCTCTTTGTCTCTCTCTTGCTTCTTTTCTTCCTCTCTTGCACTTGTTCTCTTGCTCTCTTCCTCCTCTCTCTTGCTCTGTTCTCTTCTCTTGCCTTCTTGCTCTCTTGATTTCTTTCCCTCATTCCTCTCCTTTCCTTCTCTTTACTTGACTGGCCTATTTTCTCTTTCCTATAATAAAATATCTCATTTATACATTGCTTCCTTTTTAACTAATGCACCATGCAGCCATAGGCCCCAGCAGCAGGGAGAGAGAGAGACAGAGACCCAGGCCACAGTAGCGGCCTGCCATTGGTACAACATAATCTTATATTACCTTTAGGATTTTATATATATATATTATATATATATATATATATATAATAAAATAAAAAAATGTGTATATATATATATATATATATATATATATATATATATATATATATACACACATATATATATGCCGTGTGTGCCACCAGAAGACCTAGGAAACCCTGTAACTGGAGTTACAGGAGTTATGAGCCCCCATGTGGGTGCTGAGAATTGAACCCAGGTCCTGTGCAAGAGCAGCTCTTAACCCTTGAGCTACATCTCCAGACCCTAGATCTAAATTAGTGACATGTTAATTTTTTCTTAAAGAATTCTTTCACAAGTTCCCTCAATTTTTGAATAGTCTCTACTTTTTCCTTTACATTTGAAGGATCACTTCATGTGGTTGTTTCTCTTAATATTTTAAGTCTTAAAGATGAAGATATGGTACAGTTTTAGCATGTTGACCTAGCATGTTTAAAGCCCTTGTGTTCACACCCAAGCACTGAAAAGTAAAATATTTCCACTACATATTTAGTATTCTATTCTCTGCTTGTTTGAATCATTTCTGAGAGGTCAGTTATTTAAGAAATTTGTTACCTTGTATGATCGAAGAATTATTCCTCTCTTCAGATGTTTCTTCTTTGGTTTTCTAGAGTATGAAAATGATACAGCTACAGATAGGGCCTTTAAAAGTTTGTTTTGTTTTTCCTTTTTTTTT
>NW_022196891.1:84001907-84009538 GCF_008632895.1 Mastomys coucha
CTAAGGTCGCTGATCCACCTCTGCCACTTGGAAGCTGAGAGGATCCTGTCCCTGCCGCCCGGCGGTTCTCCTGCGACTCTTGGGGTCTGTGCCTCCCTGCTGACTGCTCCAGGCTTTTTTTAGGAACTCACCGGAGAGAAGATGGCAGCTCTCACTGGAGGCTCCGGGTCAAAGCCTTGTTTTTCCTTACTAGAAGCTGACTATATTATACAGCTTGACTTCCTCTAGGTTCTCCTATCTTTCTAAATCTTTTAGTGGTGCTTTTCCATGCAGTGTGTTGTGTCCACTTCCAGCATGTCACACAGCAAACAGCAAGGCAGGCATCAGAAGAATAAAGTCCTAGGGAGACTATGCTGTTTCCCTCCTGAAGGCAGCAGGGCAGCCCAACAATAAACAGTTGCCGGATGCTACAATCATGACTGCCACAGTTCTTATCCTGTGCTTCATGGTCCTGAATTCAGTGAGAACTGTGTTCTCCACTTTGTGTGGAAACAAGGGAAGAAGAGTTGGAGAGAACTGGATTACAAAGGGAGAGAATTGTTCTCAGCATCCTGCTGTGCTGTCCAAACTCTGAGTACAGTAAGAAACACACACCCTATGCAGATGTAGTTCTCATGATAAATCACTTTTTAATCAGTCATAATTTTGCATTAAGTGTTGAATAAGTGCCCTTTGTTTCATACTTAAGCTGTCAGCGGTGAACATCAGGAGGGCAGACTAGTGCCTATCATTAAGCAGAGAAAAATCAATATCATTTTTAATTAAAGGAAGGCACACCCAGGCGTGGAGACAAGCAAATCTCCTTGTCAGAGCATCTCCCCTTTAAACTTTCAGAAGTTCAGTTCAGAAGTTGAAAGTGAGCCAAATGTAGGGGGTGACTGAAATTCTCTGTGGGTAGGGATGGGGGTGGATCCAGACAGGGAAGCAAATGAAGCAGGGGAGAAACACAGGCCAGGTGCATGCTTTATCCTTTGTCCTAGAGAAGGTCTTTTTTTTTTTTTTTTTTTTTTTAGAAGATCTTAAGGCATGGTCAAAGATCCTGGCTTGTTCTATACAGGTAATTTTTTTTTCACTTGTAGATTAAGAATGAGTTGAAGGAAAGCCAAACATATTCTTATCACATTTTATTATGGTTTAGAATCCAGAACATGACATATTTTTATGATTCCTTTGAGATTACATTTTACAGCTTGAGTTTTTCTTATTTGTAGTGCAAGAGTCCAACAAGATGAACTCATAGTGTTTTACAACCTAATGATAGAAACTCCACCCCATCACTTCTATATTCAAAGAGAGGGGAGTAGCAAAACATGGAACTGATGAGAAAGAGAGCTATTCTGGAAAGCTACCTACCTGAAATTCAACACCAATGATTTCTTTGGAGGAAGAATTATTAAAAATTAGAGCTGGGGTAATATAAGTCTAAACATTTAACTAAATCCCTGACCATGGTATAATCATGAGCCTGGGAAGATCAGAAAAGCTAGAAAGGAAGCTCTTTAAATAGTGAACTTTCACAGCACTAATGTTACTAAAGATTTGAGGACATTCAGAATAAAGTTACTCATCTCACCTAGTTACATCAAAGACCCTCTCCGCCTCTCCCTAATTTTCAGTTTTTTTACGCAGCAGCATGCCCGAGTTCTATCTTCGTGTATCAGCTCTGCTCCAGCTGCCAGGAAAGGTTTCCGCCGCAATGCCAGTGTAATATTTCTGCTCTGGCAGGAGCGGTTTGCCAACCAAAACTAGGCGGGGGTGGGGGGTGTGGGGGGCTGGGCACAAGCATTACAGCTCTGCTCCCCAGGTACCCTGGCGATCAGGAGTCACAGAAGGCAGCAGTCGCACCACACAACAAACCTCACAGATATATTGGAAGACCTCAGGAGGGTGGGGAGCTCTGCTTGGTGCAGCAGCAGCAGGGGCCTGAGCAGAAGGCAGTGGCATCTCTTTGGGGAAGTGGGGCGCTCTCAAGGATGGATATTTCCAAGGTGAGGACTGGTGTGATTTCAATTCTTGACCTTACGAGAGCTCAAAGATTGGTGGGTTTTCCTACTCAGGGGTTGTTGAGTTTTTGTGCTCTTTGTGCTCGTGGATGGGCCTGGTCTCCAGCTTGAGGTTAAGTCAGGGTCAGGGTGGTTTCACTTTGACCCTTTATCCTACACTTCTTATGGTGAAAAGGTTTGATTAAATCTGGTTTAGTAGCTCATGCTGGTGTCAGTTGGGGACTCTGTTCTCAGTAACTTTAAAAATCCATTTCAAGGGGCTGGAGAGATGGCTCAGTGGTTAGGAGCACCGACGGCTCTTCGAGAGGTCCCGAGTTCAACTCCCAGCAACCACATGGTGGCTCACAACCATCTGTAATGGGATCTGATGCACTCTTCTGGTGTTTCTGAAGAGAGCAATGGAGTACTCATATACATAAATCTTTTAAAAAATTCCATTTTAAAATGGCATAGAGATACAAAGCACCTAACAGTTCATGTAATTTGGAGGTTTAAAGGTGAGACAGACCTCAGGCTTAATGGGATAAAGGAATCACTTTTTTGTCTAAGTTTTTGATCTCTGCTCTCCTGAGCATACTGGCTTCGTTTTTTCAGCTGTCCATTGCAGGTTAAAGATCCTAAAAGAACCCATGAAAACAAACACCCTTCAGCCACTCTTCTGTACCCCACACATCATATTCAATATACAGTGTCCTATCGGCCAGTCGTTTTGCCCAGATTCTAAAGCATCTGTGAAAGAGAAGCCCTACGTCCAATCAACGCTTTCATATACAGCAGAAGCAGTGGTTATTACTGAAATCAACCAATAATGATCTTTTCTGTTGCAGTTATTAAACCGTGTTAAATATATATGTGTACATGTGTGTGC
Source organism: Mastomys coucha (assembly GCF_008632895.1). NCBI lineage: Eukaryota > Metazoa > Chordata > Mammalia > Rodentia > Muridae > Mastomys > Mastomys coucha. Next base: position 84,004,779 of record NW_022196891.1, read on the forward strand.
TTGCTGTTTCGTATGTGCACTGCTGGGGTGCACGTGCCAGAAGCGGGCATCAGGTCCCCCTGGAACTAACGTTGACAGCAGTTGTGAGCCGCCAGATGTAGGTGCTGGGAAGCCAAGTGCCCCTCCTCCTCTGCAAGAGCGGCGCCCGCTCTTAAGTGCTGAGCTATCTTTCCAGATTATAAATACCTTGCACAAAAAATGAGCAGCACACATTCCATGCCGTCCCTCGGACTTCCAAGGGAACCCGTGGCCGAGGCCACATCTTTCAACACTTAAGTGGCCCAGATCACCCACTGGGGAGTTATTCGGCAATACACAAGCCCTCCCTTTCAGGCCCACACCGAGAAGGGATGCCCGGGGTGTCTTGTTTATGCAGAGCAGGAGCCCCATCCCTGCCCCCAGCAACCCTCACCCTGCACACCAGGGCGATGCTGAAGCAGGGCCCACGCCAAATCGCTGATGTGGGGTGAATCTGAGTGGTTAAGCGCCCTGTCCCCGGCCTCCAAGCCACATCTGGGCAATGGTGGGTGCCCACGCCCCTTCCACCTGGTCGGCGGGTTCGAGCTTCCTCTGTGTGTGTGTGTGTGTGTGTGTGTGTGTGTGTGTATGTGTCCTTCACTCTGTGGCAGAAGGAGGGGCCACGTCAAGTCGCTTATCTGGGGTGAATCTGAGCGGTTAAGGGCTCTGGATACCCGGCACTACCAGATGTATGTGTGTGTGTGTGTGTGTGTGTGTGTGTGTGTGTCTCGTCACGTCAAGTCGCTGATCTGGGGTGAATCTGAGCGGTTAAGGGCTCTGGATACCCGGCACTACCAGATGTGTGTGTGTGTGTGTGTGTGTGTGTGTGTGTGTCTCGTTCACTCTGTGGAAGCCAGCACAGCCACCCCTCTCCCCGGCCTCCAAGCCGTGTATGTGTGTGTGTGTCGTTCAGTCTGTGGAAGCCAGCGCTGCCACCGTGTGTGTGTGTGTGTGTGTGTGTGTGTGTGTGTGTGTCGTTCACTCTGTGGAAGCCAGCGCTGCCATCATGTGTATGTGTGTGTGTGTGTGTGTCGTTCACTGTGGAAGCCAGCGCTGCCACTGTGTGTGTGTGTGTGTCTCGTTCACTCTGTGGAAGCCAGCGCTGCCACCGTGCGTGTGTGTGTGTGTGTGTGTGTCCTTCACTCTGTGGAAGCCAGCGCTGCCACCGTGTATGTGTGTGTGTGTGTGTGTGTGTCGTTCACTCTGTGGAAGCCAGCGCTGCCACCCCCGTCCCCGGCCTCCAAGCCGTGTCTGGGCGTTTGTGGGTGCCGCCCCCGTCCACCTGGTCGGCAGGTTCGAGCCTCCCGTCCTCCCTGGGTCTCAAGGGGAACACGCTCTCCGCTCCCTTTCCGACCTCCCTCCCTCCCCGCCCCCTCCCAACCCCACCCGGGCCACCAACCGCCCCTTTCCGCCACCCCGCCCCCCACTCAGAACCCCCGCCGTCGGCCAAGCAACCGTTCCCGACTGCCCAAAATGGCCACCCCGCGGGACACCTGTGGCCACGTGACCCGCCGCCCTCTCGGGTCGGGGCCTCTCTCCTCCGCCTAACTCCGGCTTCGGGAAGGCCGCCCTCGCCCCCCGGGGAAAAAAAGCCAGAAGAGAGCTCATTCGATCGACCGGAGGACTCCCACAGCTCGGGACACACCTCGGGGGGGCTGGGGGGGGAGAGAAAGGCGGGGGCGCCGGCGAGGACGGAAGGGCCCGGAAAAAAAAAGAGAAAAAAAGAAAAAAAGACACCCACCCCCCCCCAAAAAAAACCCGAAACCAAAAAATCAACCATCGCAGAGGCCGCCGCCGAGAGGTGAGCCGCCCAGAGGCCTACACGCACTTCCAAGGCCTCACGGCTAAGAGGGCGGCGGAGTTCTCGCGAGATCTTGAGACGGACTTCCAAAAGGTCCGCCCGCCGGCTCGATCGCCGCCGGCGTCGAGGGGGACGAGCCCAACGTTCCGGCCTTCTGGGGCTGCCGCCGCCGCTGCTGCCGCCGCCGCCGCCGCTGCCACCGCCGTGTCCACCTGACTCCATTATGAACTCAACCGAGTGAGTGCCGCCCCGCCGCTGTACGTCCGACCCGGGGAGGAGGAGGAGGAGGAGGAGGAGGAGGCCGGTCCCGGCCCCGGCCCGGGGGCCCTTGGGACCGCATCGCGGGCGGGAGGGCGGGCGGGCGATGGCGCGCCGGGCCTGACCGGGAAGTCTCGCGAGATTCGCCCATCGGGCGCGCCGCGGCGGGGCGGGAGGCAGGCCAGAAGCCATAGCGTGAGCCGGAGAGAGGCCACCGCGAAGAGACGGACGGACGGACGGGCGGGCAGGCGCCGGCAGCGGCAGCAGCGCAGCGGGCTTTGGGGGCGCCCATCGGGGCGGAGGTTAGACACACCCCGGAGCCCTCCTTCCCCTCCAGTTCAGGGATGAGTCATGTGGCGGAGGAAGACGAGCTCGGGCTGGACCAGCAGTTGGCTGGCCTAGACCTGACGTCGGCGGACAGGGACAGCCAGGGCGGCGGCGGCGGCGGCGGCGGTGGTGGCAGTGGCGGCGGTGGCGGCGGCGGCGGCGGGGTTGGCGCGGCCAGCAGCAAGGGACGCTACATCCCGCCGCACCTGCGCAACCGGGAGGCGGCGAAGGCGGCTGCGGCGGCGGCGGCGGCGTCGGGGGGCGCGGCGGCGGCGGCCTACGACAAGGACGGCCCCCGGTGGAGTAAAGACAAGGATGCCTACAGCAGCTTCGGCTCCCGCAGCAGCAGCGACGCGAGGGCCAAGTCGTCGGGCTTCTTCAGCGACCGCGGGGGCGGGCCCCGGGGAAGGTTCGACGACCGCGGCCCGCGGAGTGACTACGAGGGCGTGGGCGGCGGCGGCGGCGGTGGCGGCGGCCTGGGCGGCGGTGGCGGCCGAGCAGGAGGAGGAGGAGGAGGAGGGAGGAGCGGCTTCGGCAAGTTCGAGCGCGGCGGGAACAGCCGCTGGTGCGACAAGGCCGACGAGGACGACTGGTCGAAGCCGCTGCCGCCCAGCGAGCGCCTGGAGCAGGAGCTCTTCTCGGGCGGCAACACGGGCATCAACTTCGAGAAGTACGACGACATCCCCGTCGAGGCGACAGGGAGCAACTGCCCGCCGCACATCGAGAGCTTCAGCGACGTCGAGATGGGGGAGATCATCATGGGGAACATCGAGCTCACCCGCTACACCCGCCCGACCCCGGTGCAGAAGCACGCGATCCCCATCATCAAGGAGAAGAGGGACCTGATGGCCTGCGCCCAGACGGGGTCCGGGAAGACAGCGGCTTTCCTCCTGCCGATCCTGAGCCAGATCTACGCGGACGGCCCCGGGGAGGCCCTGAGGGCCATGAAGGAGAATGGGAAGTATGGGCGGCGCAAACAGTACCCGATCTCCTTGGTCTTGGCCCCGACCAGGGAATTGGCGGTGCAGATCTACGAGGAGGCCAGGAAGTTCTCCTACCGGTCCCGAGTCCGCCCTTGCGTGGTCTATGGTGGCGCTGATATTGGGCAGCAGATTCGAGACTTGGAACGCGGCTGCCACTTGCTAGTGGCCACTCCGGGACGGCTAGTAGATATGATGGAGAGAGGGAAGATCGGACTGGACTTTTGCAAATACTTGGTGTTGGATGAAGCGGATCGGATGTTGGACATGGGCTTTGAGCCTCAGATACGAAGAATAGTTGAGCAGGACACCATGCCTCCAAAAGGCGTCCGCCACACTATGATGTTTAGTGCTACTTTCCCTAAGGAGATACAGATGCTGGCTCGGGATTTCTTGGATGAGTATATCTTTCTGGCCGTAGGAAGAGTTGGGTCTACTTCTGAGAACATCACACAGAAAGTCGTGTGGGTGGAAGAAGCAGACAAGCGCTCATTTCTGCTTGACCTCCTGAATGCGACAGGCAAGGATTCCCTGATACTGGTGTTCGTGGAGACCAAAAAGGGTGCAGATTCTCTGGAGGATTTCTTATACCATGAGGGGTATGCCTGTACCAGTATCCATGGAGACCGGTCTCAGCGAGACAGGGAGGAGGCCCTTCACCAATTCCGATCAGGAAAGAGTCCGATTCTCGTGGCTACAGCAGTAGCGGCAAGAGGACTGGATATTTCCAATGTGAAACATGTCATCAATTTCGACTTGCCTAGTGACATCGAAGAATACGTACATCGCATTGGCCGTACAGGTCGTGTCGGAAACCTTGGCCTTGCCACCTCATTCTTCAATGAGAGGAACATAAATATTACCAAAGATTTATTGGATCTTCTTGTTGAAGCGAAACAAGAAGTGCCGTCTTGGCTAGAAAACATGGCTTTTGAACACCATTACAAGGGTGGCAGTCGTGGACGGTCTAAGAGCAGATTTAGTGGAGGATTTGGTGCTAGAGACTATCGACAAAGTAGCGGTGCCAGCAGTTCCAGCTTCAGCAGTGGCCGTGCTAGCAACAGTCGCAGTGGTGGAGGCAGCCATGGCGGCAGCAGAGGGTTTGGTGGAGGTAGTTATGGAGGCTTTTACAACAGTGATGGATATGGAGGAAATTATAGCTCCCAAGGGGTTGACTGGTGGGGTAACTGAGCCTGCTTTGCTATAGGTCACTCTACCAAAGAAATACAGAAACCACCGCACGTAATGTAGCCTGCCTATACCTGGTATAGCTTCAAGAACTCACAGAACATTGCCTCCTGTGATTCTCCGTTGAATACTTTTTTAAGGGAGCTTAAAGTGACAAGAAGAAAGGAACAATCCAGAAGCCCCATTCA
>NW_022196891.1:84009784-84018048 GCF_008632895.1 Mastomys coucha
AAGGATCATTTGTTTGTTAATGTGCTGTACCTTTACTTTAGACAACTTTTATTCTGATGTCCCGTTGGCTCAGTAATGCTTAAGATATCAAATTGTTTTAACAAAGTAAATTTTCTGAACTTGGGCTAAGAAGACAAAAGAAAGGGACAGGTATTTGTTATGGGAATGGGACTGTCCTTAAGCGCTCCTTAGGCACTCTAAGGAAGGCAGGGGTGAAGCCCAGGATGAAGGATGGCATTTTGGAAGTGTATTAATAACAGCGCAGGGTTCAGGAGTAGTTATGGTTGAAATATCTGTTTAAGTGTACAGTTCTAGTTGCTAAACTTCGCACAACCAGGAAATGCAATGGCATTTTTATTTTCCTGTGTACTTTAAATAGTCCTCTGTTAGTAGTCATCCTCAGTGAAATGTAGTGGCAGCCTTGGGAGTCACTAGTCAGTATTGATGCTTAGTACCGTGGTGTAGAGGCTCTGAACAGCTCCAAATAAATGGTATCAAGAATCCGGAGAAGAAATGGTTGATATTCTTTAATGCAAGCAGGTTTTGAGAAACCATGGATATTGAGCAGAGAATTACTTTTTCTTATGATGGGAAGTCTGAAGATAGCCAAGGATGTGATGTTTGAAACTTAAGAAATACAGAGAAATAGTTCTTCAAGGAGTAGGCATTGATGGAATTTCCATGTATAATGACGGAACAGTAAACTAATGTGTACTTGTTCTCATTCTCTACCAATTTGTTGTAGAACGTCATCAATAAACCACTACATCTCACATGGGATCATGGTTTTTTGTTTTGTTTGTTTTGAGACAGGGCCTCATGTTACCCAAGGGTAGTCTTTAACTAATTATGTATCTGAGACTGGCCCTGAAGTCTCTCCTGTCTCCCAAGTGCATGTACCACTACACTTGGTGAGATCATGAATTTTGAAAATCAAGTTGTTTACATAGACAGCTCCCCCAATATTTTTCTCAGGTCCTGTAGGTCCTAGTGCATCCTGTCTATCAAATTACTGTCTCTGGAATACTTAGATAGTAGTTAGTTGAATGTTATGGAGTAGATTTCTACCATCATTGGCCAGTGAGTGGGTTACATAGTTTATATAAGGTCAGAAACATGTACCTTACATGTGTGTGCATATATGCCTGTATGTGTATGTATATATATATATATATATATATATATATATATATATATATGCCACAAGCATATATGTAATAAATTCAGATAGGTAGATATGCTCTAGATTGATTCACAAAAGTTTGTCTCGTAAGAAAAATAATTGTCACAGCCAAGCCATTATTTTATTAGTGGTCCATCCCAAGAATTCTAAATAGATTGACCCTCAAATTATAATTGCCCATAAAGTTAACAAAGTTTCTTGGTGGCCTCCATCAATACCAGCCCTAGTCGTCCACAGAGATCCTCCACTCTTCTAGCCCTCATGCCCCTCTTCGTTTACTCCTTTCCAGTTACCTCTGCTATAACTGCCTGAGATCTACTTTGTGACCCAATCCATACTCCGCTCACTCTCTCAGTAAGGCCTGATCAAAGTTCATTTTTCTCTTTGAAACTAGCTTTAAAAGTCGTAGTCCCAACAATCAAGATAAATAATGTGTTGTTTATGCCTGTTATCTTGAAATTAGTCATGCAAATGTTGCAATTCTTATTTTGTTTTAAAGTTTTTTTTTTTATTTGTAAATTCTATATTCCCTTTCCATTTGTCCTTTGCAGCTGCATAGAATTCATGCTAAGTCTGGATTGTCTGGGTGCTAGTCCACAGAGGCATGTTTTATCCCCTACAGTTTCTTGGAGAGTGTGGTAAGATGCTTAGATGTGAAGTCTTGTGTGTGTAAAATGGAGTGAGAGATGTATAGGTGACCACAAGAGAAGATTGCACTCTAGTGCTTTGCTGGGTGTTAGGTGTAGTCAGTAATAACACATTTAAATACAACCTGCCTGTACATCAAATTGATTAGGCTTCATATACTAGTCATTTCAGATGATGCCAGTAACGATTTCCTAATACTTTACATCTTTAAGCCCAGTTTGACAGTAGTCTGGGAGCTGGAAAAGCTCAGGAAAAGATGCAAAGAGCTCTGACTCCTTTCTGACCTAATAGGAAGTTCTTTGAGAGCAAGAGCCAGGCTATCTAGGACGATTTGTGATGTATTGAAAACAAAACCCAAAAAGACAAGTGTCCCATATACCCAAGCATCCTTTTATTAGTATATTACCATGATTTGCTAAGTTCACGCGTGAGCCACTGGTTTTCTGTTGGCTAATGTCCACACTGGCTAATGTCCCATTGGCTTTATCTAGTGTCTTATTCCGGCCCGGTCTAGGACACTATATTTATTCATCAACCCACCTGAGGTTCCTCCTGACTGTGACAGTCTCTCAGACATTTCTCATTTCTGCTGACCTTGACAGGTTTTTTTTTTTTTTTTTTGGAGTGCTAGTTAGGTACTTTGCCCTACAATTAAAAATAGTTGGATTTTTTTTCCCCATATGATTAGACTGGGGCTGTGGGTCTTTAGGAGCGTGATCACAGAGGTAAAGTGTCATTTTTATCATTCCAAGGACACACACCAAAATTCTGAAGTATCGGAATTGATAAGGACCTAGATCCACTGGCTGAAGTTGCAGGGCCTGACAGGCTTACCCACTTCACTGTGTGTGTGTGTGCTAGATTTTTTTTTCCCTTCATATTTTTTTTTTTTTGAGACAGGATCGTACTAGACTGGCTTTGAACTTTCAGTCATCCTCCCTCAGACTCTGAGAACTAGGAGTGCTGGTATGTTACATCACATCTGCTTTCTTTTCATATTGCCTTTCTAGAAAGATGTCACCATGCGCAGCCCACATTTAGGCATGGAGCGTTTATGCTTCTTTCCTATTCTTCCTATGCCAGCTAGTTTTGTCTAAGTATGGAACTATGGGTGTGTAGGGATTTCATGTATGCTCTAAGTTACGGCTTTCTTGCTCAAAAGTTGTAAGAAATCTACGAAAGGATTTTCTTTTTAATGTTGAGATGGGTCATTTTTACGTGTAAAATTGTTACTCTCTCTCGTGTGGCTGCCTGCATGCCTTTCTCTCACTCATTTTCTTTCCATACACAGATCCTCTTTCCTCTCATTGGCTTCACCCCCGCTCTACCAAGTTAACTGGTAGATTCAAGTGCCTGCTGGTCCCAAGGCCTATCTGAAATTCCATGCAACCCATTCCCTTACAAATCAACCCATAGAAACTGGCCGTTCACTATGTGCAGTTGCTAAGGGCAGCAAAAAAGAGAACATAACTTTAAAAGCTTAAAAATCCTAAGGCGAAGCTTTGGTCACTAGAACTATTTTAGCTGGCTCCTGTGTCTTTTTTTTTTTAATGTCCACATCCCAGGACTCCAATGAGTGCCTCTTCATTTTCTGGTGTGTGTTATTTCAACTTCGATTTTATTTTTTTTAGCTTTTGGTTGCAGTGACAGATAACCCAAGAGAAAGTGCTTATAAATAGGAAACGTTTATTTTGGCTCATAGCTTGATTTTACTCTGTGATCACTTGACCATTTTGCTTCAGGTCTGTGGCAGACATCTACATTGTGTTGGAAGCCTGTGGTGGGGAGACCTGTTCACCTCATGGTGTCTAAGAAGCAAAGAGAGGAAGGAGGCTGGGTTCCCAATGTCCCCGCTGTTCTAGTTTTGTTTCTGTGGCTGTGATGAAATACTGTATCCAAAGCAACTTAGTAAAGAAAGGGGTTTCCTTCAGTTTACATCATGGTAGGGGAGCGTAGGCAGGACTTCAGCCAGCCACATCACATCCATGGTCGAGCAGACATAAAGGAAAGTTCGCTTGCTTGTCCTCAAATCTATTTCTCCACTGAGACGCAGTTCAGAGTTCCTGCCCAGGAATGGTGTTACAGTGGCCTGGATACTTTCATATCAGTTAACGTAGAGCGTTCCCACAGCGGATATGCCCTAGGACCAATTTAATGTGCATAACCCCTCATTGACCATCTTCCCACGTGATCTAGGTTGGGTCAAGGTACCAAAGCTAATCATCACACCCTACTGGGCCCTATCACTTCCCAATAGTGCAACAGGCTAAGTAGTGCAACGAGCACATCAGTACATTCAAGATGGAAATACTAGCACCTAGTAACTCCCTCAGCTCTTGCTAGGTACGGTATGTGTTGAGTTCTATCGCAGCGCATTGTGCTATCATGCTTTTCTGTAGTTTAATTCTCAGAACACATCACCTGTGATTGTAGTTTCCTTTTCTCATGTTAAAAAAAATACTTAGGCCACTTATTTAATGCTTACATTTTTCCCTTCTAAATGTTCATGTTTCTCTCTATATAAGGTATTGGCATGAAGTCCAGAATTATTCTAGCAAAGTGTGTGTGTGTGTGTGTGTGTGTGTGTGTGTGTGTGTGTAGTAAACAATTCTAAGGGCTTCGTGAATTTTAGACATTGTAAGAAGCAAGGCTCTAAAAGTCAAGTGAGTCTCCATAGCCGGCTAGTGTTATTTTCCTTCCTCCCAGACCCATGTGCACAGCTAACATAAAACAAGACATTGACCTGGGAGCTGAAAAGCAAAAGGCCTAGCATGAATGTGGATAGGTGTCATAAATTTATGCCTTGGGTCAACACAATTTACTCCTGCCTCCTCCTCTGGGACTCCCTTGCCCCCTAGTCTGGCTTTAGACAATGAATTTCCAGGGAGTTTTTGCCTTTTGATCGCCCCAGTGATCTAATGCAATTGTCCACTGGCAGAAGCGCTGTGAGGTGCAGAATAAAGTAATGAAGGTAATTTGATTTGCGCTCCTCACCCACCCTTAAGATCTGCATGTCTTTATTGTATTAGTTTTCTAATGAGATTCCACTGCCCGCTCCCCGTAGGGAGACTAGAGCACCGGGCTGTGGGAGGGGTTCATCTCGGGAGGGTCCTCCCCATTTACATCCCATCCTTAATGGGAATGGACCTGCTTGCCCTTGACTCATAGGGTGATCCTATTTCCCTTCCTGGCTCTGACAGACAGGAAGTCAGGGAGTAGCTTCAGAAGTAGGGAAGGGGAGGGCCAGTGGGTTCAAAGGTCAGTGTGTTTGACTGAGAGGTTCCCAGCGCACCAAGCGGATTCCCCGCTCTCATCACCCCAGGATAAGGGCAGCTTCCTGTATAGGTGCCTCATTCTCAAGGCTGAGCTCACGTGTGCTCTCGCTCACCAGCATGACCCCCTAGCACGGAAACAGGAAAATCCACAGGGCTGCTCAAAGCCCAGATAATCTGTTGCGCTGGTGTAGTGCTCTGGGTTTGAGAAGCCCGGCTGGCCACGTGCCACCTGAGCAGGGTCTAAGTGTGCTTTATTTTGGAGAAGGCCTGCCTGCCTCCTCTTACCAGTGTTCCTTGACTCCCACCACACACACACCCACTCCTCACCTGGAGCCCTTTAAGCCTTGCTGCAAAAGGTCCAGCCCTCTGGGTCCTGCCCGTGTATGTGTGTCTATAAGGAGATTTGCCACCCCACTGCCTTTATGTCTTACCTATTTTTCACACTGAAATATTTATGTCTCCCAAATGACATTGTACACCTAGAGTGCGGGGTGGAATTATTGTTTTCACTTCGAAAGCGGCTTTTCCTTTCCAAGGTGTCTGTGGCAGCAGCCTTTGATCCAAGCACTTGGGAGGTAGAGGCAGGCAGATGTCCGTGAGTTCAAGGCCCTCCAGTGAGTTCCAGGATGACCAGGGAGGGTTCTAGGGCTTGTCAGAGAGACCCTGTCTCAAAGAACAAACAAAAGAAACAAAAGGCTGCTTTTAAAACTGGTCAAACATCATTGCTAAAAAGGAGTCAGTATGACACATTTCTTTAATGCAGTTTAATGAGTTATCTTAAAATCCATGTTGATGGGGGCGCAAGCACAGGTAATTCATTGTTCACAAGTTCACTTCCACAATTAAAAAGGGCTCGGGACTCTTTGAGACAATGGAAGAAGCCTGAGCACCTGCCCCCAGAACCAGTCTGTTTTTAGCAAAGCTCGAGTCCCTGAAATCATGGAGGAAAGGGTAGGCCGAGTGATTGACATCCAGACGACTTTTCTAGGGGGAAAAAGGTAGTTTCTATCTAATCTAAGGTCTTTAAGAGGAATCTATCAGCTTTGGTTTGGCTCTCAGTGGACAGGTGCCTGTATCGTGGAGGCACCATACATAATTCACCACCAGAGAGCCCCGGAACTTAGCAAGAAAGCTAAATTACCTGTCACTTGTAGAAAAGGTGTTCCCTGTAGGTCAAGGTTGAAAGCTCTGGAGGACCCCAGCGAGGAAGAGCACATCCGTTCGTATTTAAATGTCAGGCCGGCTTCTCAGCAGCCTGGCAGGCTTGCTGTTTACGCCCTGAATTTGCCTACCTGTTTTCCAGGGGCCAATTAACACTCTCCCCCCTTCTGACACTAGACTGGGGTGGACCAGGACTGTCTGTGAGGAGGGCGAGCCACCATAGACTACACAGAATACAAAAGCATTCGATCACAATTAGCGATAAAACCCTGAGTCCAGTCCTAGGCAGACCCTGATTGAGGAGCACAGTTCATGAGAGGCAGGTGCCACCTGGCTGTCAGTAAGCAATAGTATGCCTTTCTACTCGAGGGACTGACTGATTGGCAGGTAGGAAGTGAAGGTGGCCGGAGTCTGTATAGTAGAAACTCAGAGAGAGAGAGACAGACAGACAGAGACAGACAGAGACAGAGACAGACAGAGAGGAGGGGAGGGGAGGAGAGGGGAAAAAGAATTAGAATATTGCTTCCAAAAGTGTTTTCTGAGTTTTTTTTTTTTTAAAGCATTTTGCTATTTTGGTTTTGGTTTTCAATATTTTATAATAGCCTATATTTTAGAAGCAAATTTTTGCCAAAACTTGCATTGTATACATTTGTCATTTTTAAAATTTGATTGATTGATTGATTGATTGATTGATGAATGCTCTATCTGCATTTACACCTGCTTACCGTGAGAGGGCAAAAGATCCCGTTACAGATGGTTGTAAGCCACCGTGCAGTTGCTAGGAATTGAACTCAAGCCCTGTGTGTGGAAGAGCAGCCAGTAATCTCCTCAGCCCTCCATTTGCCATTTTAAATACCACGAGACACAGCCCACTTGAGGTTTCTGAGTGTTTGGATAGAGAAGGGTGCCTCGTTACACAGGAAGCTTACCAAGCTTAGAGCAACCATCAACACAACAGGCGCAGATGCCCGAGACGCAGTGCCTTCTGGGACGTTAGCATAGGTGTGGGCGGGGAGGTACAAAAGCTGAGCCGTAGACCTTTCCAGAAACTAGAGGCCAACTTCCGAGCAACGGATGTCAGCCACCGGATGCTGCTTGATAACTAACTGACGGATTGAGAATTCGTTGCAGAGCTTGGGAAAATCTGCAGCGTTTAAGTTCAGACGACTTGACTGAGTGGGCGTGCTTTTTAAATATCAGCTACAAGTTCGTGTCACTGCCTGAGTGTTTTCCTGAATCCAGAACTCACATCCAACTGTCTGGGTGAGGATGGAGGCCAGGGATGGCTCGGTTTCTAAAGCGTTGGCCTCACAAGCACAAGGAACTGAATTAGGTACCCCAGAACTCATCAGTGGGCAGAGACACTTGGGATCCCATCGGGGAATTATGGAGCTTTCTGGCCTATAAGCCTAGCATGCTTGGTGAATACAAGACTAAAGAAAGAGCCTGTTTTTTTAAAAAAATGGTTTTTTTTTAAAAAAATGGGTTGCTGGTGTTTGGATAGTGCCATCATGACTGCCTTTTGACCTTTCGTGTGTGTGTGTGTGTGTGTGTGTGTGTGTGTGTGTCCGTGTCCTCTCTGCTCTGCAAACTGCTGTACACACACACACACACACACACACACACACACACACACATGCCACCACATTGATGTTTTCTAATCACACAAGATAGTATGAATCTGTCAGTGTTAGCAAGAGTATACTGTCCGCCGCTTAAGGGCTGACACCATGGGCAGTTCTTACTATGTCCTCAGCAGACACCGCTGGTTCTCACCCCTCTCGGCTTCCCCTCTTTCCCCAGCCCCTTCATCCCACTTTCAGTGTCTGAGAGACTTTTACTAGATTGCCCCAAGAGGCCAGTGTTACCCTCTGTCTCTTTCAGTATTTTACTCAAATGATAGTTTCTCTGGGAGGTCCTCCGTCCATTCCTCTTTTCTGCTCTGCTCTCTGCCAGGGCCTAATATATGTCAGTCTTCTACCTTACTGACTCGACCC
>NW_022196891.1:84018058-84048402 GCF_008632895.1 Mastomys coucha
CCCCCCCCCCAGAATGCACACTCGCTGCAGATGGCTGCCTGCATGGCCAGAGCGTGGAATACATAGTGCTCCATAGCTGCTGACATAATAAACACATCTTCCTGGCACAATGTAAAACTGAGACTTGATAACTTCTTGAATTTGTAGTCTGTTTAGAAATATACCTTAAAATATGTTAAATGTACGTAAGATGCATGTTTTTGGTGAGCTGTTTCATGGATTTTATAGATTCAATGAAACTTCTCCCTCAATTGAAAGAGACAAAATCCCGACACCAACACCCTCTAAGAAATCCCTCCCCAGCTCACTCATCAACCCCTTCACTGACCTCTGACCACTAGCTGCCATTGATCTGTTCTTCACTCTGCAGGCTTGCCTGGTCCAGAAGGAACCACACAGCCCCGTTCATTGTTTTCTGTGGCTTTTGTTATGCAGCAGAGCACATTTTAGATGCAGCTCTGTTGTTGTATATATTAAGATTCTGTTTTGCTCAGTGTTGGGTACTGTTAGACTATGTGGCTGTAGCAGATTCAAATTGTTGGTATTTCTAGGATGTCATGAATAAAAGAAATATATTATCAGTTTGTATATCACAAAAACAAATATCCAGGCAAATGAACACACACACACACACACACACACACACCATGTTTTCTTTTAAAGAATGTATATGTCTTTGTCCCTGTGTGAGTATGTGAACATGTACAGGTACCTACAGAGACCAGACACTAGATTCCCCAGAGCTGGAGATAAATACAGCTGTGAAGCTTCTGATATGAGTGTTGGGAATCAAGCCCTGTTTCTTTGTAAGAGTAATAATACATGCTCTTAACCACTGAACCATCACTCCAATCCAAACACCTGATTTGCAGGGCATTAAAAAAGGGGGGGGGCATCTTAAAAGTAAATAAGCATATGGAAAAACACACAAGGGAGATACCAAAAGAATTAAAACGTGACTCTTTAGATAAGAGACTTTTTTCCCTCTACTGTAATTTGTTTAATATTTTTAAAACATAAAGGCCATGCATCTGTATTTTAGAAAAATATGCAAACTTTATTTTAGAAAAGGTGAAGAAGATGAATTTTACAGAGGACATGGTTTTAAGAAATATAAAGTGCATTTATTTACTTTTTAATTACATTCAGCAATCCATCTTAGACCAGTCTACTCTGGCAGGGGAATCATGGGTGCAGTGGGTTCAACAAAAAGCTTATGTAACTCCCTGGAAGAAAATAGATGCTAATCTTAAGGCGATAATTGACAGGTTTTCTTTTTCAGCAACAATTTTATCCTTGCAATCAAGACGGCTGCTGCTTTAAGGAATGAGGGCCTTCATACAGCTTATGAAGTAATAGATCATATATAAATAGGCTGTGTGCTCTCTGCAGATGCCATCATTACTAACTACTTCCGGGCTCTGTGAGAGCTAAATAATTCTGTAATGCATCATTGAACAGTTAGTTGCTTCGTAGCAGATGGTTTCAGGGCCCATCTGCTCACAGCCATGTTTTCAACAAGCCCCTTCACCTTCAGATTCTTCCTCCACTCCATGTGCTTAGTCTTCACCTCACGTGGAGGGAAGAAGCCCACAGTGGATCTCCCAGCCTTGGGGGTGCACACCGGGCTGTGGAGGAGCGCTGACGTATAAGCAAACTCAGGAGAAGAGCTCCTGGGTTCCAAGACATTGTAAATATACCTGAAGGGTGTGTGTGTGTGTCTGTGTGAATGTGTGTGTCTGTGTATGTGAAGGTGTGTGAAAGTCTTTGTGTGTGTGTGTCTGTGTGAATGTGTGTGTGTCTATGTGTGTACATGTGAAGGTGTGTGAGAGTCTTTGTGTGTGTATGTGTGTGTGAATATGTGTGTGTCTTTGTGTGTGTGTATATGAAGGGTGTGTATGTCTGTGTGTGTGTGTGAATGTGTGTGTGTCTGTGTGAATATGTGTGTGTCTGTGAAGGTGTGTGAAAGTCTTTGTGTGTCTGTGTGAATATATGTGTGTGTCTGTGTGAATGTGTATATGTCTGTGTTTATGTCTGTGTGAATATGTGTGTGTCTGTCTGCGTGTGTATGTGAAGGTGTGTGAAAGTCTGTGTGTGTGTCTGTGTGTATGTGTATGTGTGTGAATATGTGTGTGTCTGTGTGTGTGTATGTGAAGGTGTGTGAAAGTCTTTGTGTGTGTGTCTCTGTAAATGTCTGTGTGTGTATGTATGTGTACGTGTTTCTGTTTGTATATGTGAATATCTGTGTGTGTATTTGTGTATGTTTTTGTGTGTCTATGTGAATGTGTGTGTGTGTCTGTGTCTGTGTGTGTGTGTAACTCCTTTGCCTTCCTAGGCTGCGTTTAAATAGTAAATATATTCTGCAGTCTACTCTCAGTTATCCCTGCCCTGTTTTCAGAAGCATGGCCCATTTGTAGTTGGTTTTCTGGGATAAAGAATGTATTCTCCCTGCCTTTGAGGACATGGGGGAGTCCCTGAGGCAAGGTCAGGGTGAATACACCAAATATACGAAAGCACTTGGGCTAAAACCATATGGATAAGAGCAAGCTGAATGCGGGATCTGAATGCTGAGGGGTCTGGAGGAAGTGTTTTGGGAGCCAGGCTAGTTCTCTTCCACAAATCCCAAATGCCCCATTACCTATGTGATCATGGAAATCTGCAGTCACTGCAGGGGGAGCCGAACAGGGCTTGTGATGAATAAGACATGCTGGGCAACTGCCTTGGAAATATGGAGACTTTTCTCTTCCACCCAGGAAGTCAGGAAGGAAGACCAAGCTGGTGAAGAGGAAACAGAGAACCCAGAAGAGGGCACTCCCAAAGGATCACAAGCCAAAGGCAATTTATTGGGATGAAGCCAATGGGCACCCTGAGCGCAGACTCAGCACTGCACAGTGCAGATATCTCCCCAGGAAGCTCCTTAGGGAGCTGCTCACCTTGTGAGCGGAGGGAAGGAGGGGGAGCCTGCTGGTCAGAGGCCACGACTCCTCCCTCTGATGCGGTGCTTAAAGACGCATGGCCCCCAGCTCAAATATTTTACTTTTCTAAAAGGCACATGTGGGTTCAGACGAAGACACTGAAGGCAAATTGTGATCCTGTCATGTGTCAGAAGAGTGGTGTCAAGGGATTTTTATGTGTGTGTGTGTGTGTGTGTGTGTGTGTGTGTGTTGAGGTCAGAGGTCAATATCAAGAGCCTTTCTTAGTCTCCATGTTACTTTTTGAGACAGGGTCTCTTTCTGAACCTCGAGACCACTGGTTCTTCTGGATGAGCCAGGCAGCAAGCTCTGAGGATCTGTCTGTCTGTGCCCTCTCCTCTAGCCTCACGGGGCATTGGCATAAGCGCTGGTGTATCTGCTTCTCAGGACCTCACGCAGGCACATCAAACTATCAATGGAGCCACCTCCCAGCCATACCCCAAGTCCTCTGTAAGAAAATTCAATCACCCATTATCTTCTTTGTATAAGAACACAAAAATGCAGTTCTGAGACCCTGGCTTACTCAAGTGTGCCGCTCACACCCTGTGCTCAGCATCGGTGTTCCTAGCAACTCACACGACCTCATTTCTTTGTAGCGGGCATTTAGTAAGTTCCTACTGATCACCCAGAGTTGGGCCAGGATAGTGATAGTATCCATTCTTTAGGTTCTCCCTGGTGTTTACCTGAAGGTTCTTTACCGCCCAGCACACCAACCCCCAGTGTGAAGGAGCAGCTTGCCTCAGAAGCCCCAGAGCGCACCTAGCTGCTGATGGCATCAAGGTCATCTTGACTCTCCGGTCGGGAACAGCCACTGGCATTGACCAAACCATCACCTCTCCTGCTGTCAAAACTTCCGTGCTCGCATGCTTGAGAACACTTTAGAATCCATGTAAGAGAATCTGACTTTCTCTCCGGGGAATGAACTGCACCAGTCAGCACCACCCACTCTGTGAGGAACCCAAATTAAGCCCTGTTCCTTGTCTCCAAATAGTCTATTCTAATGAGAAAAGAGAGAGAGAGAATCATGAAACACAAACCAGGAGTTTCAGCAAATGTAACACTCAGGACTAAGAACATTCCAGTCTAGGACCCTGGAACAGAGAAGGGGCTCAGTCAGAAAAGCAGTCATCTTGTACTTAAGTTCTTTAAATCGGGGGGCGGAGGGAATGGAGAGACGAGACTTGAGGATTAGAGTGATTTAAGAGATTCAAGATGAATCATGCCTGGGGACTTGCTCATATTAACTGAGCCTCTCTTTCCCTCCCTCTCCCTCTCCCTCTCCCTCTCCCTCTCCCTCTCCCTCTCTCTCTCCCTCTCTCTCTCTCTCTCTCCCTCTCTCTCTCCTCTCTCTCTCTCTGTCCATTTATTTACTCGATGTCTGTGAGTGTTAGCCTGTATGTATGTATGTTCCCCACATCAGTGCAGGTACACATGGAGGCCAGAAGGGGGCGACAGATTCCCTCAAAGCTGAAGTTACATGCCCTTGTGAGACACACTACATGAGTAGCTTAGATAGGGAGGGGTGCCTATGGAAGTCATCAGGATCTACTCTGTCTTATGCAGTTCGACAAAGCAGAACTGAGTGCAGCCGGGACTGGCAGGGAGCCAAGCCTCTCCAGGGACCACTAGAGGCCCTGGTGTAAGGAGCACTTGCCCCATTGTCTTACAGCTGAAAGGAAGGTAACCAACCAGAACTCACACTTGTTTTGGAAGCTACCGATATAGCTTCCAAACTGAAAGTACTCAGTGTTTTTTAGGCAAGCATGGTAGTTCATGCTTACAATTTCAGCACTCTTGGGGCTGAGGCAGGAGGATTGCTATGAATCCAGTCTACACTACATAGAATGACAGAAGGTTCTGGAGCAGGAGGTTCTTTGGGTTTTTCAAATGAGGTAACTGGCAGAACAATTTCTTTATTCCCAGAGGCTTTAGTTCAGAAAAACACATTTTTGTCGGTTAGTCTTTGGTCAACTTGACACAAGCTAGAGCCGTCGTGTAAGAGAGAATCTCCGTTGAGAAAATGTCCCCATCTAACTGGCCTGTGGGTTTTTTCTTGGTTGGTGATTAATGTGGGAGGACTCAGCCCACTATGGGAGGTGTCACTCGTGGGAAGGTGGTCTTGGGTGGTACAAGAAAGCAGCCTGAGCAGAGCCAGGAAGAACAGGCCAATGAGCAGCACGCTCCATGGTTCTGCTCTGGGTCAGGACTCAAGAGGACTTCCCTCAGTGATGAACGGTACTTGGGACGCGTGAACCAAATTAACCCCTTCCCCTCCAAGTTGCTTTTATCACAGTGATAGGAAGAAGATTGTTCACAGTATATAGTTAGAAGTAGTGGTGACTTCCAAGTGTTGACTTAGAAACTCAAGACATTCACCTTGAGTTTTTAAGGGATACTGGGCAGTCATATAAATTACAGGAGCAAGAAAAGACCTAACTTTGGACATTTTTTTCTCCTTATATTCTACTTATTGGACAGCAGGGTAGTTACGTTGGAAAAATCATGTTAGGAAACACTGAAGCAAGTGTATTTCCTTTTTTGAACATTTTCTGTCTGTAGTGATGGGGTGCCACCTGGCACTTTGTGTGTGTGTGGGGGGGGTCATTAGGGGACAACCATATAGAGCTTGGAGATGAAACTAAGGTTCTCAGACTTGGCAGTCAAGTGTGTGTGTGCATGTGTGTGTGTTTGTGTGTGTATGAGTGTGTGTGTGCATGTGTGTGTGTGCGTGCACTCGTGTGTGTGAGTATGTGCATGTGTGTGTGCATGTGTGTGTGTGCTTGTCTTTGTGTATGAGTGTGTGTGCATGTGTGTGTGCATGTGTTTGTGTGTGTATGAGTTTGTGTGTGTGTGCATGTGTGCATGTGTGTGTGTGTGTGTGTGTGTTTCCCACCGAGCCGTCTCACCTGCCTCTAGATCAATTTCTTTAAGCCAGTGTGACCTTGGACAGGAAACTTCTACATGAAACTTCCAAAGAGGAAGGAGTGCTGCTGATTCGAGTGGTAGAGCCCAGCCTCCGTGGATCCAACACCATCTCCCTCCTCACTGGAGGGAACATCCTGGGCCTCACTCAGTCATTTGCCAGCCTCCTCCCCCCCCTTTTAAAATCTGTTTCCTTCTCCCCTCTTTTTCTTTAAGTCTGTTTTCCTTTTCTTAACCTTAAATTTGCATGTGCGTTTACGTATGATGTGAGCCTGGATACATGGACACGTGTCATGTGTATGGAGGCCTGACAGCAACCTTTTAGACTCCACTGAGACTTCCAGGACATGAACTGAAGCCGTCATGCCTGCATAGCAAACACTTCTACCTGCCAAACCATCTTGCTAGCCTCTTTTTAGTTTGAATATTACATCAAAAAATATCTGATCTACAAAGTTAATTTATTCTATACAATGTGTTTTAAATGTGTATGCAACACACAATGTTTAAACCAAGCTAGTTATTACATATTCTTCACATACTTTAAACATTTCTCTCTTTCTCTCTCTCTCTCTTTCTCTCTCTCTCTTTTGAGACAGGATTTCTCTGTGTAGCCCTGGCTATCTTAGAACTCACACTGTAGACCAGGCTACTCTCGAACTCAAAGATTTTCCTGCCTCTGCCTTCTGAGAGCTGGGATCAAATACATGCACCACCACCACCCCGCTTACTTTAAACATTTTAATATAATATTTTCTCTTTAATTTTCATACATATATCATGTAGGCTGAGCAAGCCTCTCTCTCCCTTCTGTATATCCTCTCTGTGCCTTGGACATTTTATTTCTACTTCCATTTTATGTATGTGACATGAGTTTATTTAACTATGTCCAGTCTAGGATGCACAGATAAGAAAAATGTGTATATTCCAAAATTGGCTTAGTTTCCTAATATACAAATTTCTGCGTGCATATAGCTTACAACAAGCAACATAACGTCACTCTTTTTTATGGCTAAAAATCTCATTTTGATGTGTTTGTGTGTGTGTGTGTATGATGAAAACACTTAAAATCGTCTCTGCTAGCAATTCCTAAGTGTATAACATATTAACTCCAGGCATCACGCTGGAATCTAAGCTCTTTCAAAATTTTCCCTTTTGTGTTTGTTATTTTGTTTGAGATGGGGCCTCTTTACATTGCTTGCCTGTCCTGGAACCCACTCTGTAGACCAGGCTGGCCTCAAACTCACAGAGATGCCTACCTCTGCCTCCCGAGTGCTGGATTAAAGGCAAAGTCTTTCAAGCTTACCCTTCCTGCCTGAGATTCTGTGTCCGTCACCACCCTTTCACCAAGGAGCCCCATTTCTGCTCTTTGTTTCTCTGAAGTCACTACATAGAGCTGATGTCATATGTCACGAAGCATTTGTCTCTGTGCCACACTGAGTTATGTTTCCTTGGCGCCATACCTGGAACGAAACAGCGTAGGTGATGTCAAATTTTGGGAACGGTCACACTCTGTTCTGTGTCAGCTTTTAAGTTTTACTTGTGTATATAATAAAAGACTTTGTCTTACAAGTATGTCCAACAGTCTGTCAGGAGTTACCACTTTCATGTGGTTAATCTGCATAACTTAGAAGATGTGTCAACACCACTGTGAGCATGCTAAAACAAATTCACTTTCTACCAAGTTTGTGCAAAAGGATCTACATATTTGTATTTTCAGACTACAAGCATCAAAAAGGGGGCGTGAGAAACAACCTTTTCCTTGTAACTAGAAAGAAACTAGTTCGTAAAAGGCCACAGTCCCTAAACCTTAGAGAAAAGCCAGTGTGTTAGCTCCTGTGTTGCTTAAGTAACGAAAATAACAGAAACTCACTGTGTCCCGGTGTGAGGCTGGCTGTTAAAATCAAGTGTCTTCAGCTCGTTCCTCCTGAGCACCAGGATGGAAGACCTGCTCTGAGCCTCTCTCTATGTTTTTGATAAAGGGATGTCTTCCTCTGGCTCTTTTCCTTATTTTTAAGACAGGCAGGGTCTCTCCCTGAACCTGGGAGATAGATTGGATAGATTGAATGGCCATCAAGGTTTCTTCAACCTGACCTCTTTACATCTTGTGTTCCAAAAATCTATGAACTATAAAAGAATGTAAATTCCACGGGGAATTATTTTAAATGATTCAGAACCAGGATTGAGTTGCAAGGCAGAGCCTGCAATCTTAACTGCCAGCCACATTGCAACTGCTCTCTGACCTCTGGGGGCTTGCTATCTGAAAGACACCACAACCTCCAGCC
This sequence comes from Mastomys coucha, assembly GCF_008632895.1. Taxonomy (NCBI): domain Eukaryota; kingdom Metazoa; phylum Chordata; class Mammalia; order Rodentia; family Muridae; genus Mastomys; species Mastomys coucha. The sequence goes on from NW_022196891.1 coordinate 84,026,238, forward strand.
CAGGAGAGGAGAGGGTCATTCATTGTCTTTGCAAAGCTGAGGACTACCTGTGGAGAGCTGTTCAAATATTCCATCCCCAAACCCTGGGTAAAGGACACAGGAGAGGTGAGGTGAGTGAGGGCTAGCTCCATGACTGTCTGTGCCAAGAGGCACTGGTTTCAGCGTGTCTGGAAGTCTCCAAGCACCTGTGGCTTTGAGTATCTCCCTTAAAGACAGAGTCAAATGAGCAGTTTTTAAAATAGCCAGGTAGTTAACCCATTACAGATTTACTTGAATTGTTCAAATAATTCTCATACCCCCGCCCCTCGATCCTTTAATTGGGTGAAGAGAGATAACTTATTGCATGGTGTGAAGACAACATGGAGCAAGACTTATGGAGTAAGGATAACCATTTTTCAAGGTCACTGCACATGATTTTTCTGCTAAAAACGGTCACTTTGTGGAGAGCGTCCTAAAAACCCTTGTTCTTCTGGAAAACCCAAGTTGGATTCCTAGCACCCACACCGGATGGATCCCAACCATCAATAACGCTAGCTCTTGGCAGATCTGGCTCCCTTTTCTGACTTTCAGGGGTGCCCGAATACACTTAGCATGCATACACACAGATATTGCATAAATAAAAATAAAACCTAAAAAATCGAGACAAACCTGCTACCTGGGCCAGTGAGATGGCTTGGCAGGTGAGGGCATTTGTAACTAAGTCCGGTGATTTGATCTGAAGAACCCACAGAGGGAGAGGGGGGTAGAGAGAGAACCGACTCCTGCAAGTTGCTCTCTGACCTACACACACGCACATGGACATAGGATACGAATAAATATATTTTGAAAAACGCGGCCACTTCAGTCTCCAGCTATTAACGTGCAAAGGAGACTCAGACAACTCTTTACAGAGAGGTTTCCCAGTGATCTACAGAAAGAAACCTAATTATATGTATGCCTCATTGATAATTTGGTACTTCCTTAGAACACATCGACTAGATATTTGAAGGTTACTAGTGAGAAAATACGCCCTTTGAACGAAAAAGCCGAGCTATCAGCAAATGACTGACTACATTCATAAAATGACTAAATTATAGTGATTAAATCAGCGGCAATTGAAGCATCATCTTCTTACAGCAGGAAACTGAGCTTTCTCTCGAGTATGTTTGGTGATTACTAGCTGCTCATTTTAGCACCGGGTTCAGCATTCGACTGTCTAAAAATTAGCGTCATGGTGTTGCCTTCCAATAAAACTCGTGAAAAATACACACAGCTGGGTTAAAACAACATGGTCTTTATTTGAAAACAGAATTTGACTGTCACGTGCGTGTATGTCCCAAAGCAGGAAAAGTCAGTTGCCCCGCAAGACAGCACTGCCAGATGGCGGTGGTGGCTGAGAGCATGAATCCCTTCCGGGGAGATGTGGAGACACTTGCTTTGGATAGATAGTCCAGCTGTTGGCTAGCCCTGTCTCTTTGTTCAGAGGCACAGTCTGAAGAACCTAAGTTCAGAATGCTAATGTAGGCTCTCTCCCGCACCTCCTGCCTCGTCCCTGTGGCATTCCGTTTATCCACACCTCAGAGCCAACAAGCTCTGACATGGCCGCTTTCCCTCCTAACATTACCCAGTCTCTCGACATTAGCGAGAAGGAGTCAGAGTCATTTTCAGTCTGCAGTACCCACCCCCCCCCCAGCTCCCCGGTCCAGAGCAGCTGGAGAGGGTGACACGATTGAGGGGCCTGCTAATCCTAATGGCCCTTGGGTCTTTCCTCTAAAAGATACAGCAAGCAAACATGCCAAGTGCTATCTGTAGACAGGTAGTGTCATTGTCCTGAAAGAGCACTTACAGCGCTGTGTCCACACCGTGAATTCTGAGCGCGCAAACAAGTTGAAAAAGCACCCATGGCAAGAACAGTTGCCACTCCGGATCACTGTCCGGTTCTGAGCCCTCGCAGGGGAGGGGAGGGGCGGGCCCCGGCTCATCCTCTGCAAATGTGTGCCGACAGGGTTTAAGACGGAACAATACCAGACATATCATCTCAATTATTGTGCACAAGAGACATGAGACAGGCACAGGGCAGGAACAGCAGAGAGTCACTTTGTAGTTCTCTGCGGCCCTGGTCTCTTTCCAATGGCCGAGACAAAAAAAAAAAAAAAAAAAAAAAAAAAAATGCCTTCCTGATGATAGATGTAATCCTTAGGTGAGATATACCGAAAACTGCACTCCATAGCTCATAATTAAAGGTACCCCGGAAGTCTGTGGGTCCAGTTCTTCTGCTGAGGCACCAATAAAAACATTCTATTTTAATGAAATTGTGCATTTTCATTATTAAAAGTATGAGCTCGGTTGTTAAATGTTGACTAAATAGCTATTGTTGGAACTGTTGCATTTTTCAACACGTCTCAGATGAAACGTGACAGATGAGTTCTGACTTCTTTGCCAGATGAAGTATGTGTGACTGACTCACTAATTGACACGAGATAATTTAAAGTTTTGCACTGAGGTGGCCTCCTTAAAAAGTACAACTTTCCTCTTTTTCCTTCCTAGTTTTTTTTTTTTTTTTTTTTTTTTTTTTTTTTTTTTACAAATTATTGAAAATGAAACACTTAAGATTAAAAAAGTGCCAATCTGTAAAGATCATAAATTAAATGTGGCTTGGTAGGGTAAGCCCTCAAGAGCTAATATATTGGTAAAATCTTGGTCTTGAATTTTTTATGAAAATATATAATTATCACCAATTTTTTAAAATTATTCAAAAATTACAATATTCTTTTCTTAGAAAATAGTTTTATATTTCCTGTATGGGTAGTAGGAATTTTTATTATTGTTTTAGAGTTATTAAAATACTTTTATCATTAAATGTGATTATAGGAGAGACTTACCAATGTCATAAGCCATGCCTGTGTCGAGGTAATATTATTTTTATAGTACCGAGTTTGAAACATATTTTGTCACTAGGTTTTTCCTGTGCCTTGGAGCCCTCTTTGTACAGAATAGAAATTTTAAAGGGCTGGACTCTTACCCAACCCGTTATTTCAGTTGCTTAAACTAGTAACTGCTTGAAAGAACAAAAGTCCAGGATTGTGTAAGATTTTTTAAACATGAAAAGGATGTGAGCATTCTTTTTTTCCTCGAAGGAAGGAATACATTTTAAGTTGGAGTCTTCTTAGAAGCAGGATTTTTCCCCTTACAGCTGCGAAGCCTGGAGACCAGCGTGTGGGCGGCAGAGGGGAGTTGGAGGGCCTGCGAGCCGTTTCCACTTATCCTTGTTACCTGTGAGACACTGCTCACCTCTAGTAACCATCACTCTAGAGCTTAAATAGGTTGGCCCTCAGCCCTGGAAACCCTATAACCTCAATTTTTAAACGGTATGCTTCTTGGACCCGCTTGGGCTGTGACATTATTCCTTCTACCTTCCAAGTTAAGAAAATTACTTTTAGCAGGTCATAGTAAAGGCGGGATTATTACATAATTGGAAGAAGCATGTCCCATTTTTCAGGAGGCGGACAGCACCACGGAGGTGCGCCGGATGCGTTTTGCTTTCTTCTCCCGGCATTTACACCAGGGCCCTGTGTTCCTTTTGGATAGAGACAAGACTTCTCGGCACCTATTTCGCCTCCAATTTAATGAAGTTGTTAAAGTAGCAAGACTGACAGGTTAATTATCCTTTATAAAAGGGGGACAAATTGAACTGTGTCTTTCCATCATTTTTTGATATATCCGGAAGCTCCGGAGGTGCCCAGACGCGGCTCTGGTGAATAGCACAGCTAATCCACTCTGCAATTCTTCCCTGACCCTGGTCTCCCCACCGGGGCCTCGCTATATTGCGGCTGGTTTTTGTTTCACATTCAACAGATCCCACTTTATTATAAATTCAGAAGGATTTTTTTTTCCCTCCCTCTCTCCATATGTTGGCTGACAGCTCTGCTGAAATAACTGATGGCTAAATTTAAACTCTGATGAAAATTAACCCAAGTGTTAAATGCAAACAGGAGCTGCCTGGAAGAGAAAAGAGTTATCATGGTAGACGCCAAACAGTGGAAAATGTGTGTAAATTAATGGAGCCTCGCTGGTGACAAGCCGTCAGGCAGTTTGATGGCTCTTGCTAGCGTTTTAGTCCCACGGAAGTTGGCCAGAGGGCAGAATGGACAAGTCCTGCTTTTCAAAAAGACCGCGGGAAGCTTGACAGTTGTGCTAACTAGATCATCGAAAGTTCATGGTCAAATAAGAGGGTTTTTTTTTTTTTTTTTTGCAAAGCTTTGCACTAAACAGAGTTTGCAAGACAGGAGAGCAATGGATGAGATATCAAATCACAAAATGATCAAGAGAAGGGTCGGAAAGGATTTCCAAAACCAAACTGGCTGATTCTAATGTTCATATCGAGAATTGGCTTTGTTAAGCATCGTAAGCGTTTGGCTGAGAACATTTCTCCTCAGGAACGTGCTTCCTACGCTAGAGGAGTCATTCACAGAAACAACACTTGCACTTCTCAACTTTTTTTTTCAGATTAAAATATGTAAAATCTGCACTTTCACCATAGCTCATTGAGTCTAATCAAATGTGACTTTGCTTCCTGCCATGACATATATACGACAGTGAGGATGATTTAAGGAAGGAGAGCTCCATATTCCATCCTCTCCCTTTGGGGAAAGCACTGCTTTGCTTGATGAAAACATATCTTTAACAATGTGCAGTTATGATGTAGCATCAGTCAGATGTAATGGGTAGTGCATGGGGCTGAGGTGGGCAGGAGCCCTGTGTTCATTCCGGTCTCAGCCTGTCAACAGCACTGTGACCTTGAACTAGTGAGCCAGCCTCAGTTTGCCTGTTTGTTAAACTGGAGGGATAGTAATGAGACCCAGAGGTGCAAGAACTCCCATTGACTAAAGTTCACCTTGAACATGCCAGAGATGGACCCTTCGCACAGAGTGTGAGGTCCAGAGTCACAAAGGTTCCGTGTGTCCATCCTGTGATGCTGGCATGTCGCATGAGTTTGGAGAAGGAGCAAAGAGTCAGCTGGCTCCTTCCCAGGTGACTGTGAAAAGTAGTGGACTGGGGCTGGAGAGATGGCTCAGTGGTTAAGAGCACTGACTGCTCTTCCGGAGGTCCTGAGTTCAAATCCCAGCAACCACATGGTGGCTCACAGCCATCTATAATGGGATCTGATGCCCTCTTCTGGTGTGTCTGAAGACAGCTACAGTGTACTTACATATAATAAATAATCTTTGGGCCAGAATGAGCGGGCTTGGAGCAAGCTAGGCCAGAACGAGAAACCGAGAGATGGCTCAGTGGTTAAGAGCACTGATTGAGTTCATATCCCAGCAACCACATGAGATCAGACGCTCTCTTCTGGTGTGTCTGAAGACAGCTACAGTGTTCTTACATATAATGAATAAATGAATAAATAAATAAATAAATAAATAAATAAATAAATCTTTTTAAAAAAAGATAGTGAATGGTAGATGAGCTCTTTACAAAGCTGTGATGTCCTATGCAGCCATTAATTTTTATCCTGTGGTTTCTCCCTTTACCTGCAGCCCTACTCGTGAACCCTCCAGCTTCCTCCATGAGGTGGTCCTTCCCTCTGCAGCCTTCAGCAGTCGGCGATTAAGAGCAGAGACTGGAGGAGATCCGGGCTTCAAAGGGTCAGCATGTCAGAAAAGCAATGGAACGTGCTAAGTCCCTAAAGCTGGGGAACTGACATGGCGTGGGTTTTGTTCTATGACCACGTGGCAGGCATTGTGAGCCCCCCGACTCCTTCTGCATGGCCGAGTGTTGAAAGGCATCAGATAGGCTGCCTCCAGGTTCAGCAGAAATCATGGTTCTCTGGGGCGTCCTCTCTCCTGCTCCAGCGGGTACAGGAAGGTATTCACAGCGTCCAGTAAAGCCCAAGTCATGTTATGTGGCCAACCCTTGGGCTCTTCACACCAAGGCTATTTACAGGGACACCCAAGCTCTTCCTGTCTCCACGTGTCATCTCCAAGTAGCTTCTGGGAAATGACCGACTTCTGACACCCAAGCCACTTCTTTTCATAAAGATTTATTTCTATGTATATGTGTGCATTCTGTGTGTGCTCAGGCCATGGGAAAGGCCAGGAGAGGGTGCCGAGACCTCTGGAGCTGGAGTTTCAGGAGGTTGTAATCCACGAGACATGGGTGATGAGAACTGAACTTGGGTCCTCTGGAGGAGCATCGGGTGCTCTTTAACTGTGGAGCTGTCTCTCCAGCGTCCAAGGTACTGGTTTTGTCTGTGGCTTCTTCTCTCCCTCTCTGGTCGCACGAGTCTGTGTGGGCCTACTAGCTGCTCAGAGAAAACTTGCTGCTCCTCTGAGGTCCGGCAAGGGGTCATGGGGAGGTCACGTGCTCTTTTGCTCTTCGAGAACAGAAAGAGAGTGCACTCAAACCCCATAAGGGAAAAAACTTAAAGCCACAGCTAGCCATTGTACTTACTTGGTAATCTGCCTGACGGGTTAATATTGGAGAGAGACTCATTAGTATGAAAAAGGGCTCTGCAAAACTTTTTTTTTTTTTATGTATTTAATCAGGGCGAAATGTCTGCTATGTCTTTGTTCTCCCCTACAAACAATTCTGCATGATTTCACCACCTGTTTACCTCAGCAGAACTCTAAGGCAATCTCCTTTGGGATATGTAAAGAACTGGTAACCAGGCATGTCTTAGAGACGTGTGTGTTCTTTTATTCAAATGCTCTCACAACACACAGCTCCTGATGGTGTCCAGGGAAGATGGCCCTCCGTGTCCTCTTTCCACAAAGTGGCCAGAAAGACTTCTTTGACGTTTGTTTAATTTCTTACAAGGTCTCATTGTAGCCGGGACAGCCTCTAAGTCACCCCGTAGCCAAGACTGACTTTGGAACCCCCTCCATCGTCCTGCCAAAAGTTCTCCCAATGCAGCTACCAAACCCCTTGCTTCTGGTTTATTTTCTTACAGTTTCCCTTAGGTCCTGCTGTACTTGATGAGCCTCGCACGCCACTGTCCCCGGTGTGTCCCACAGATGAGGACCTCTGCAGCCAGGCAGAGACAGGACCAGGTGCAGGGAAGCCCTGGAGAGATGGCACGGAGTGACTGACAGCTGTTGACATCTGACAGCCCTTCAGTGGCCTCTGCCAGCAGGGCAGGAAAGGGTTTTCATCCTCAGCAGATGATCCCTACACAGCAGCTTGCATTAATTGGTCCTCTCTCTGGCTCTCACGGCAGGGGAGGCTGGAGATTGGCAAGGCTACCTTGCTGCCTGCTTGGCTGGAGTCGGGGGTCCCAGGGATGCTGGGGTACGGAAGGGTCCTGAACTTTGTGAAGCTAGCTGCTGACTCAGCATTCGCCAGCAGGGTGACATCAGAGCCTGGGACCTTCTGCGAACTGAAATCAGCAGAGAGGACTTTTTAAAATCACAGCAGTGATTCATTGGCAAGTAGAGAAGAAAGGAAATAATGTTGCATAACTTACATTGCCTTGCTTTGAAGATATTTTTCCCCCTCTTGGTTGTTCTTTAAAAGCATATTTTGCTTGTAATGAACTTAAGAGCTGGCATTCATCCGATCCCCAACTTTCAGCTGGGATCATTTCAGTTACATTGGCTCAAATAGTCCCCTTTGACTCAGCTGCATTATGTAGAATACTTAATGGATGAACTGTGTCCATTTCTCTGTACCTCCTTATTGTCTGCAATATAAACATCCTGTCTACATTCACGTCAGCTCCTATGGTCTCTATACACAGGTGTGATAAATTCAGTATCCCTCTACAGACCACTGCTGCCTGAGAGATTCCCAGCCGTCCAGCACTAACTGTAAGTCATGGGCTTTAGAAGTACACAGGTCCAGTAATGTTGTGTGGTCAAGTGAATGGAAGGCTGTCTGCCTAGGGGTTGTGACTGCTAACCTTCCTGTCTCCGGTGGAGGGATTTGTTGATAGCCTAGCATCATATAAATCCATGTTTATCTCTTTGTAGGCTTAAATGAATACATCTGCACATACACACCACCCTAGACCATAAATTGGAGGAAATGTAGACTCCCTTCTAACCAATCAGGACTGCCTTTTACTCTGAAACAATTAGTAGTCAACTAACTAACTAAACAAACAGTTAAATAAAATATGAAGCCACCTAGTGTAACAGGTTACGGGCTTTAGGTCTTTCAGTATCCATAAGAATAACCGTCCATAGTAGCATGTATCACATTCCGTATGATCTGTGTCATAGGAGGTGCATCTGAAGGGCAATACGTGCACACATATATCTGTGTTCAGGAAGCAAAAATGGAGAGCCCCTGAGCATGCACTGCAGTGTCTTAGCCATGTCCCCCTCCCTCGGGGATCAGGGACACACATTTGACCTGGGCCTTGGCAGAGAATGCAGACAAGTTGGGGTTTTAGAACAGACCCAAGGACGGGATTTTCAGAATTACTTGGCACATTTCAGACAGCTATTGAGAGAAGAAGCCCAGTCCTCACTGGGACTGTTTGGTCAGGAGTATGTCTGTCCATCTGAGGCCTGTGGTAGCCACCATGTCCCTTGTGACAACCCACTGGTGAGGGATTCCAAAGCAGAGATTTGCTTTAACTGGCTTTGATGACATCCAACCTTGCTGGGAGCAAAATATCCAGCTCCTGATTTGAATCACATGGGCTCAAATATTTCCTTTTAATTCAGCTACTAAATTATGCAGACAACTGACCGTATGAACTGCCCATTTCTCTGTACTACCCCATTTTTTTTCACTTAGCAAAGTACCACATTTAAAACAAACACAAGCGTGCTTCCATAAGCTGCTAGAAAGATGTCTGAAATATCATCAACTTGAGGTTTATGACATTCTAAAGAGTGAACCCATTCCTTTCTCCCAGCAACCCTTTGGGGGCAAATATTATTGTTCACATTCATCATCTCCTTTGGCCTTTGCTTGCTAGCACATACTGGCAACACATGTGCACAGGTATACGTGTATCACACATATATCCCCCCCCCCAAGCACACTAGAGTTGAATGTGAAAACGAACAGGTCTAAACCAGACTAATAAGAGGACCATGCATTCTTCTTTGAGCAGTAGGCAGCTCTGCATAAGAGTAGAATAGTATTTAACCTTCGGAACACTCTCTCCCATCTCCCATCTTAGGATGTCCCTTCCTTACACCCCACAGCCCCTGATTATTTCCTAATGGCCCCTGGCAACCCCGGAATTGCTCTCTTCTCAACCTGCCCCCCCACCCTGTGTGTGGTGTGTGTGTGTGTGTGTGTGTGTGTGTGAGTGTGTGTCCAAGATTCTACCATGTTTTCACTCTGGGCCTCTTGGGCCTAGCACAGTTCCTCATACCTGAATGCTGGCATGCTGTTTCCTCAGGTCTGCGCTGGTCTGATCACCTCTGAGAAGAACTTGCTGACTGCAGAGCTGTACCCCAGAGCCTGCCATGGAGTAGCAGGCTCTCAACTAGCATGTATTTATTTTAAATGCTACTGGGGTGACATCTTTTAAGTTAAAAGATTCCCTGTGTGAACACACCAGGAATGACGACGGCACAGGCTCATGGCCTGGCAGCTGGAGTAGGAAGCTGCTGGTCATAGGTCCACCCACACGCAGGAAGTGGGAAGGAGGAGCAGGAAGTGGGAAGAAGGAACAGGAAGTGGAAAGGAAAAGGAAGTGGGAGGGGACTCTAGGGACTCAAAGTCCACCCCAGGGACAAGCTTCCTTCAGTAAGGTTCCAGAGTTCAGTGGGTCCATACTTTCCCCAAACAGTATCTCCAAGCGGGGACCAAATGTCCAAACGCTAGAACCCATGGGGGACTTTTCTCGTTCAAACCACCATAAATAGTTTTGTCTTCTCCATTGCTAAAGGGATTTTGAAGGAAAGCTTGGTTTCTGTGTATTGAACCATTCTGTGGACTGCACAGTGCCTAGTTCTATGTCCCACTTCGTCAGCAGCAGAATGAGCCCTGAGCTCAGAACACATCACTTTCTGAGAAGCCTGGTCTTGGCTGGTCACACGCGGAAGGTGTCGCCCCTTCGGCATGTGATGTGTCCAACTCGATCTGTCGTGTGTGCACATCCTGTGGCAGCTGGTCATCTCCACTGCTGCCTTTGTTTCCAATGGGGAAGGACCAAGGTCCTTCAGCTGAAGCCCAAGGGGATGCCTACAGGCTACTTTTCAGAGGGTTATGGGGCCACCGCTCCCACTGGGTCTGACCTCACCCTATCACTTCTCTGTGAACTGTTGTCTGTGTGAGATGAATCTTCCTCGGCATCCCTACAGTTATACAGGAGGTGGCAGTTTAGGATGGTCGCTCCTGGTGGTAAGCACTGTTGTGCTGAGGACCCTAATATTCACACGTCCATACCATCACTGCGATTGCCAAGCACAAGTGCCAACTCTACTGTACTGAAGGCAAAGATGCGGGGTATCCCAGCACTGTGGCCATGTGCTGTGGGGTTCTTTCGAATCCTCCCTGTCTTAAGGACTATGATGCACAGTTTTGTTTGTTTAAAACAACCCAAAGTCACAGGAAGAGAGTCTCAGTGAGGGATTATTTGTTTGGGGCTGGTCTGTGGAAATGTCTCCGGGGACTGTCTTAGTTAATAGACCTGTGAAGTCCCGGTCACACTGTGAGGGCCTTATGGATGACACTTTCACCTAGGTGCGTGTGGGGAGGGGCCATGTCCTCAGTGGAGAACCCTAGCTGAGCAGGAGTAAGGGGGTGAGCATGCGAGCATTCATGTGTCTCTGCCCCCGATTGTAGGTGTGATGTGAGCTCTTGCTGCTGTGACCGTCCTATGAGGGACTGGCACCTGGAACTCTGAGCTGTAATCAACTACTTTATTATTATTATTTTGTCTGTTGAGCCCCTTCAGGGCTCTCTAGAGGCCTGTGAGTAGGGAGGACAGGGAAACATGATCTGGCCACAGTGTCCCAGGGCTGAGAAAACCTACTGCGAATGAGCTGAATCGTGCTGCCCTCCAGCTCTGAATCCAGAAAACTGAGGTCACGGGGACCTGAAATATCAGGTCACAGCCTTCCTGATGCCTCGACTAACCCTCTGAAGCATCAGGTCACAGCCTTCCTGATGCTACCACCGACCCTCTGAAGCTTCAGGTCACAGGCTTCCTGATGCCTCTACCAACCCTCTAATATAGTTGCTTAAGCTGTGATGACACCCAACCATAAAACTATTTTTGTTCCTGCTTCATAACTATAACTTTGTTACTGTTATGAGTCATCACGTAAATATCTGATATGCTGTGCATCTGATTTGTGACCCCTGTGAAAGGGTCATTCAAGACCCAAGGGGTCACAGCCCACTGGTTACTTTAAAGGCTCTAGAAAACCATTTAGCACTGTGTAGTCTCTTGGCTGGAAAATCGTAACAGCGGTCTTCTCTTGGTGCCCAACGTCTCCACCTTCAGGTTTCCCTTTACTGTAAAGACACGAGAAATACTGGAGTGACGGTACCTCCCACTCCGGTATGACCACAGTTTAATCAAATCTGCTGTGGCCCCATTAACAAATATGGGTACAGTCTGAAGAACCAGGGATTAGGATTTCCAGGATGGGTTTGGAACCTCTGCCAGTTTTCCCATTCTAAGACCAGGCCAGAGCCAGCAGCTCACCCCCTGCCTCCATCTCGGCGTGGACACAGCCACCCTGGGGGCACAAAGATCTCCTTGGTAACTAGGCCCGAGTAAAGCCGTCTTTTACTTCAGTGGCTTGAACGTGCAAATTTGACTGCTCCTTAAACCAACCACTATACTCCCTGGGCCAGCCGCAGGAGAGGAAGAATAGCAATAACTAAACTTCAAAACCTACCCAGGGAGGCAGCAGGGGAGAAGCAAAGAAATAAATGGCCCAGCTGCCCTGTTATTCACCGCACACGACTGTCCTTGCAGGATTCACAGTAACTTCAGCGCGGGGAAGTGAATTAAATGAATACAGGAGCCCGCTAACAGCATGTTAGCTCTCTGTTACAATGCACTGTGACATTTGCTTTAAAATCATGTAGAAGTGGTTCACAAATTCTATTACAGCAATTACCGAACTTCACCGCAGATGCTCTCCCCTGAAAGGGAGGCAGGAAGCCATTGAGTGGAGAAACTGGCTACTGGCTGCAGGGCCCAGAACACCCCGCAATACGGGTCTGCATGATGGGGACTTCTGGGGTGTCGATGCCAGTACTCGGGAAAACGGGATGAGGACCATGCATCGTCACAGGCCATGAGTCCTATGAAAGGCACAGGAGAAAGGAGAAATTGCTTGAAAGAAATATCGATGCTAATTGCATTTAGAAGCCCTGTCCTTTTTTTTCTATGAGGATTCATAACTTTGGGCCAAAGCATCCATTTTATCCCCACTTATTCCTCCATTTGAGTTTTATGGAGATCCGAGGGACCAGACTCTCTGGTATTTTGAAAAGAGACATGTTTTTGAAGAAATACTTGTAAAGATATTGGGTCGGGGGCTGGGGAGGTGGTTCAGGTAGTAAAGTGCTTGTCTTGAGAGCATGAGTACCTGAGTTCAGTCCCGAAGAATGCAGGTAAAAAGGTAAGCCAGGCACAGCAGTGCCTGTGACCCAGTAACCCAGTGTTAGGAGGCAGAGGCAGGCTCTGTTGACCCAGTGACCCAGTGTTAGGAGGCAGAGGCAGGCTCTGTTGACCCAGTGACCCAGTGTTAGGAGGCAGAGGCAGGCTCTGTTGACCCAGTGACCCAGTGTTAGGAGGCAGAGGCAGGCTCTGTTGACCCAGTGACCCAGTGTTAGGAGGCAGAGGCAGGCTCTGTTGACCCAGTGACCCAGTGTTAGGAGGCAGAGGCAGGCTCTGTTGACCCAGTGACCCAGTGTTAGGAGGTAGAGGCAGGCTCTGTTGACCCAGTGACCCAGTGTTAGGAGGCAGAGGCAGGCTGAGCCCTAGTACTCACTGGTCATCCAGTGTAACGCACTTGGAGAACTCCAGGCCAATAAAGAACCTCTGAAAACAAGGTGGATAGCCAAAGAGGACTGATAGCTGAGATGTCATATACATCTGCATTCGAGGGTTCACACATGTACACTCACATGTAGATGCTCACGGGCACACACATATGGCACCCTGCACATGCGTGTGAGCACACATACAGAGATATTCAGTGAGCGTCTAATCTCTGCATACATTCCAAAGTAATTAAATGAGGTGGATGTTTCTGTATCATTCCTATAATAGGTCAGAATAGCACTGACATTCAGGGCCAGGGCCAGTCTCTCAAAAGGCAGAAATCAGTCTGTTCTAGGTGACTTTCTACTGCTGTGACGAAAAAAAAAAACTCTGAGAAATCACAGCTCAGTGGAGGAAGCATTTATTTTATCTCATGCTTGCAGGTTACAGTCCATCATGGAGTGAGGTTGGCCAGAAACTTAAGAAACTGTAGAAAACCTCTGCTCGCTGGCTCCATCCCGGGTTCATGTCTAGCAGGCTTTCTTACACCGCCAAGACCTTCTGTGCAGTGAAAGGTGCTGCACACAGTGGGCTAGGCACTCTCACATTAATTACCAATCAAGATAACCTTCCACAGAAACACCAACAGGGCAACCCCTCAACGGAAACTCTTCTCGGGTGACTCTAGGCTGTGTCAATTCAACAGGTACAGCTGGCTGGGGCCCAATGGAAGCAACATCAAGAGCCGAGGTCAATCCATAACTTAAAATGTGACATAACGTAGGAACCAGAGAGGACTTGTTCTAAGGTGGATCTAGCTGTGTGGAGGGAGACGATCCCATCCAAATGGTTAGGTGCAGACTTAGACAACAACGCATTCTGAGCCTCATGGGATGACCAAAAGGGAGGAGGGCAGAAGCAAGTCTTGCAGGACATTAAGCGGCTCGGTTGAGCCACTGATGTCTCTGGCCCCAACATCCCATCTCTGCCTCCTTCCTCAACTTTCAAGTGATGTTATTATTTTGCAGAGATATTGCTAGCGCAAAGAAACACAATCAGAGCGAGATTGTTATAGAATGTAAAGGGTCCCCTGATCAGGCAATCGCCAGGCCTGATTACCTGCATCTGGCGGCCCTCTCCAGGATTTTTGTAATCAGTGGGATGAGCTGACCCCTCCATGATTAACCTGAGTATCAGGCACCTTATTCAGCCTCAGTCCCTCCCTTCTCAACCCTGACAACCATGTTGTCCCTGACTCTTAGGCAGCATCCGATGCCTGTGGAGTTGCCGGTGTCCGTCCGGAACAAGTCAGATCACAGGAAACCAGAGTGTAGCATACCCCACCACCCCAAAGGGGAAACATTATGCCATGGCTCTGAGAAAGCGCACAGTACAAGCAACCCATACCAGACTACATGAGGGAGACACAGGTTCAGCGTCCACACAGCTGGCCATTCCATGAGGCCTCTGCTCTCTGTGCCCGTCTTTTCTTCGGAGTCACATGATTTTTTTTTTTTTATACATTTTGAAACAAAACCCTGGTTCTGTTTGTTGGCTTTGCTTGCTTTCCCCCTTGTCTCGGTGAGTTCCTCAGATAAAAGTGTGGTAAACACTTGCCTCAAAGTCGATGGGAGCCGTGTGCTGCCGTGCTGGCATGGTGACGTGCGGTGTCTTGGCAGCAGACAGAGGAAATGACCGTGAAGCTGAGATCAGTGTTGGGCCCACCCGACACAGCACTGGATTCTGGAGCTGCGGGTACCAAGGAAACCGGAAGTAAGGAGAAGAAATAAAGATTCTGCAGCATCCCTCCATCCAGACAAACAACCAAGGGGGGTGTCCAGTACAAAGCAATGCAGACAGATGATATGGAGTTCATGCCTTCCCTTGGAACTTTCCCAGTCTCCTAGTATTTGTAGGATTCCAGGAGAAAGAGCGTCAGACTGGAATAATTCCCATAGCTCCAGAAAGGTATTTGTCCTATTTAAGGTTATTGCTGTCATGAGAAAACCATGACCAAAGCAAGTAGGGGAGAGGAGGTTTTATTTGAGCCATGCTTCCGGATCACTCTTCATCACTGAAAGAAGTCAGGACAGAAACTCAAACATAAAGGAGCCTGGAGGCAGGAGCTGAGGCAGAGGCCACGGAGGGGTGCCGGGTACTGGCTTCAATTGTTCCGGTAAATCGAGGTGTTCACTTCAATGGTTCTGGTATCTTGTTAATATCAGCTGATTCTTCAACCCCTAATAACCAGAATGACACATTCTCAACTCAAAATGACAATGGCCCTGAGGGTCAGTAAGTGACTCTCAAATTTTCCTCTGAAACCTCTCAAGCTAGGCCACCAAGCTCCCACGGGACAACTCAGCAAAGTTTGAACGTTCAATGGGTTTTCTAGCTCAAAGTTCTAAAGTCCTCCCACAATTCTTCCAAAAACCCCAGTGCATACCACACAGCGATGCCTGTGTGTGGTACCAAGTCTGTTGTAGTCATGGTTACCACCACGGTGATCAAACCACATGACCCCTGCAACTGGCGGAGGGGGGGCATTATTTAGCTTATGGTCTGAAGAGGAAGAAAGTTAGGAAAGCAACTGCTTTAGGCATGAGCATGCCTCCTTGAAGCATCTACAGACGACCAAACAGTGAGGTTAGCCGGCATCTGAGGAGATTCGTATAAAAGAATCAGGAATTCTGGGCGGATGCTTGGATTTCGGAACCATATTAGATAGCAACATTCAGAGAAACATACGGAACTGTCCACAGCAGACGGAGTGAAAGCACGTGTGGTCAGGGGTGGCACCAGCACATCAGACCAAGCATGTAGAGAAGCCAGCAGCAACAGGGCACACCTTCAACCCTTTAGTCAGGAGGCGGAGTCAGACATGTCAGTGAGCTCACAGGCCAGCCAGCCCTTCGTACTCAGTGAGAATGTCTCAGCAAACCAACCAAGCAATCAACCAAACGAACAAAAACACACACAGAGAGAAAATAGAGCAGACATCCCTTAGAAGAGGAAAACAGAAGAGCAGAGTGAGATCTAGGTTCTAATTGGACGAGCATGGTTGGCAGTGTCATGGTGCCTCAGAAGTCAGGTGAAGGCAAACGCTCCAGCAGTCAGCGGCACGGCCTTCCAGCGCGTCGCCTTCCACAGGGCCACAACAGCCTGGCTTCGACTTTCATTTCTTTTTTTTTTCTTTCTCTTGTATTTCTTTGCTTGTTTGTTTATTTTGGGGGGAGGGGGTTGAGAAAGGGTTCTCTCTGTAACAAGCCCTGACTGTCCTGGACTCATTTGGTAGACCAGGTTGGCCTCAAACTCTCTGCCTGCCTCTGCCTCCTAAGAGCTGGGATTAAAGGTGTGTGCCACCATGCCTGGCACTTAGAGCTTCTATCACTATAATGAAACAGCATGATCTGAAAGTAACTTGGGTGGGGGGAGGTAGAGTTAATTCAGCTTACACTTCCACATCACTGCTCATCATCAAAGGAAGTCGGGACAAGAGCTCAAACAGGGCAGGAACCTGGAGGCAGGAGCTGATGCAGAGGCCATGGAGGGGTGCTGCTTACTGGCTTGTTCTCCATGGCTTGCCCAGCCTACTTTCTTATAGAATCCAGGACCACCACTCCAGGGGTGGCACCTCCCACAATGGGCTGGGCCCTACCCTACCCTGTCAATTACTAATTAAGAAAATGCCCTACAGCCCGATCTCATGGAGACATTTTCTCGATTGAGGGTCCCTCTTCATGACCTTAGCATGTGTCAAGTTGGCATAAAGCTCTCCAGCACATTATTTAATAAAATTAAGCTTAGTTTAGTTGTAGTAATATAAAGTTAGATGTCTTGCATAACTTGTGTTAGCAGACTGAAGTTGGTTTAGGGCAAAAAGCAAAGGGTTCTCCTTCTCCCTTTGTCTTGGTGGATTCACGCGCGCGCGCGCGCGCGCGCGCGCGTGTGTGTGTGTGTGTGTGTGTGTGTGTGTGTGTGTGTGTGTGTGTGTGTGTGTGTACGAATACACTCAGTGTGGTTAGGCCAAAGGACAACCACGTGCGCCATTCCTAAGACACCTTGGACAGGTTTTCTCCTTTGCCTGGAGCTCACCGGTGAGGTTACACTGTCCGCCAGCTCACAGCAGTGACCCCCTTGACTCTTTCCTCAGCATTAGGGTTGCAGTCACGTATTGTCATACTTGGTATTTTTATTTGGAGTCTGGGAATTGAACCTAGGTCCTCCTGTTTGCACAGTAAGGGCCATCCTGAAGCATTCCCCAGCACCTCCCTGTAATTATCTCTATCGAGTGCCTCTACGTTTGTGTGAAATGAAGGCGTTAAGTCTACAGCAATGGAAGTGAGGAATACGGGTTGCCGCTGGCAGACCATGCCAAGAAGCTGGGTACCGGTTCTCTGCTGCCCTGAGGGTGAGCGACAGTGCTGTTGAAAGCTACCGAATGTCCATCCTGTCCCTTGCACCGTGTCTGACGGCCCAGCAGCTGACACTCCACCTTTCCTAAGCCTCTCCAGCAAGCCGGGCTCCTCCATCTTTCCCCTCCTGGCCATCTGTTCCCGCTGCTCCTGCAGCCTCCTGCTTCCCTCCCTCCATGACCTGTCTGAGCAGGCGGGTGTGCGAGCCACTGATGAGGTGGGCCTCGGCCCCTCCATCACTCTCAGCCTCGAGGAGAGCACCAGCTGTCTGGCTTGATTTGCATTTTTTTTCTCTCGCAAATAATGAAATTAGCCAAAAGTTTCCTGAGGTGATGCAATACGCAAATTTGGGCTAGAGGTGTCAGCGCGTGATGGAGAGGCCGGTGAGGTCGGAGGCGTGAGGAGAGCCAGGCTGCTGCTCTAACACAGAAGGGAAACACAATCAGTGTCACTAGGGAGGCGTGCTGGCTCAGGAGAAAGCTAGATGAGGTTTAGAACAGGTAATTTTCTTCCAGTCTGAGAGAAAAAGGCACAAATGTTTTATGAACACAGACGAAATAGTGTCCGCTAAGGTGAAGCCGTTCTCGGTCGCCGAGCTTCTGTAGCCAGTCAGAGAGATGCTAGAACTCTGACGCGCACAGGTCGCAGACTCTGGCATCATGCTGGTGCAGGCGCTGATGGACTTTGTTTCTTTACTATTATTACTGGGATATCCTCACCTGACAGGAACTGTCACCTGACAGGAACTGTCACCTGACAGGAACTGTCACCTGACAGGAACTGTCTTCACAAGACTTGTTGTAAGGCCTTGGTTACCAGTTCTGCCAGTGGTTCTCAAACGAGCTCTCTCTTTTTCACAGTTTTTAAACTAATTCATTAGTTGTCATACCTGAGGAAGACACAAGAGACTTGGTTCTCTTCTGAGGCACATGTGCACGTGAAAATGTGTAAACACACTGAAGGTATCAAGAAGTTCAAAAACTTCTTCAAATGGCCCTCTTTCTAAGCAAAGAAAAATGGACCATCAGCTGAGAAAGAATTAATGCTTCACATACTTAGGTGCTGCCTCTCCTCATGCTCCGAAAGAAATTTAATTTCTTTCCTGTAATTCAGTAGCTCCTACAAAGTCTGTCCTTGGACCCCATTTAAGCCTGCCCCCTCCTGCCTTCCTCTAATCATTATATTGCATATTGTTGAGCTGCTTCTATTTTAATGAGCAACCTACCAATCATGTCCAGCAATACAAGTGTTCCAAATAGAATTTCCTGGAGCTGTGGCAGTTAACTCCACCAGTGAAGTGCTGGCTGGGATTGGATCCATGGGGACTGGGATTCCATCTCTAGGACCCACAGAGAAGCCAAGCATGGTGGCACATGCCTATAAACTCACTGCTGGGAAGGAAGATAGGCAATCCTGGACTTTTCTGGCTAATGTAGCCAAAACAGTGAGCTCTAGGTTCAGTGAGAGACATCGTCATAAAAAATAAGATAGTGACTGAAGAAGACACCCAGCATTGACTTCTGACCTAAACACACACACACACACACACACACACACCCCACATATACCACACACACACACCACATATACCACACACACACACCACACACACATAGAAACACACTACACATACACACACACACACACACTACACATACACGCATACACACACCACCTATACCACACACACACACACACACATACCACACACACCACCTATACCACACACACACATATACCACACACACACACACACACACTACACATACACGCACACACACACCACCTATACCACACACACACATATACCACACACACACACACACACACACACACACACACACACGCACACACACCACACAAACACTGCAATACGGAGCTTGCCTCATCATAGGTGTCATTATAGTAAGTAGTAAGTGGTAATCTTTGCAATGTGGAAATCAATAAAGCAGAACTAGAGTGTGAAGTGCCTGCCGGGGGGAGGGGACATCATTTAAAAGAGGACACTTCTGAAAACTTTGAGAAACTGTCACATGTCCTATGCCCCTCGACTCCTCATGACTCCTGTCTGCCCTTGGCTTTCCATATTTGTCTCCATTTGACTACGAACTCATCCACCATCCACACATTGTCCTTCTTGCCTCTGTCTCCTAGCCTCTTCACATGACTGGCTTTGGGACACCTGAACCTAGCATAATCTCTTCCTTATCTTTAATTATATCCACAAGATCCTGGCTTCCAAATGATGTCACACTGTAAGGTCTGTGTAGGACCTGCGCTAGGGAACGGTCAGTCATCAACCCGGGACAGACAGCCGATAAGGTTCCCATCCATCCAATGGGGTTCCCCGTCAGAATGAGCAAGAGGTATGGGTCTCGATAGACCCATGATGGTTTCTACAAAAACACACTTAGCTAAGGATTTTTCAAGGCACCGAAAGCCTTGGGCAGGGGCTCCCAGTGTGCCTTGACCCTTCAAGGCTGGGAGTTACCTAGCCTTTGTTTTCTTGCACAGTATAATCTTGGGTGTCCTTGAGTAGAATAAGATAAAATAGGAAATAAGAGAGAATAATAAAAAGAAATAGGATAATGAAGAACTAAAAACCTATGCATGTAGGAGCAGGCTCCCCTAAATGGCCCCATCCTGCCATGTCTGTCTCCAGATTGTTCTGTGCTGCCTCTCACAGTACAGTGGCCTCTTGGAGGCACATCAGCCTTGACTTCGCAGATGTTTTCCTATTATTTTAAAGAGTGAGCATACTGATAACCTGGGTAGGGCTGGCTCCTTGACCTCCTTTCCCTCAGCTGTAAACATGGTGGCAACACCGACCTCGACAAAGTGTGTAGGGGGCTTGACAGGTGGTGCAAAAGCTCCTTGAGACAGCGCCTCTCCAGGAGGAGGCGTCTGTGTGGAGAGCCACGGACTTGGAAATACACTGTGACTCAACAACTGAGTCCTGCTGGTTGTCAGGCTACACCATCTCAACTCGTAGCCGGACATCTGAAATGTAAAAAAAAAATCTCAGCTTTTGACATGAGAAGAAAGAACCTGGAAGAACTGACCTCCGAGATGTTGGATTAGCATACAGAGTAAGTGATATGGCGAAATAGGATATAACTTTGTCATGGAGGTCATGATCAGGTTCTAAAGGGAAATGGTGAGGCTGACCTAGTATAGACCTGCGGCTCCACTGTCCTAGTATAGACCCGTGGCTCCACTTAGCTAGTAAAGACCCGTGGCTCCACTTACCTAGTATAGACCTGTGGCTCCATTTACCTAGTATAGACCCATGGCTCCACTTACCTAGTATAGACCCATGGCTCCACTTATCTAGTATAGACCCGTGGCTCCACTTACCAAGTATAGACCTGTGGCTCCACTTACCTAGTATAGACCTGTGGCTCCACCACTTACCTAGTATAGACCTGTGGCTCCACTGTCCTAGTATAGACCCGTGGCTCCACTTACCTAGTATAAACCCGTGGCTCCACTTACCTAGTATAGACCCGTGGCTCCACTGTCCTAGTATAGACCCGTGGCTCCACTTATCTAGTATAGACCTGCAGCTCCACTTACCTAGTATAGACCTGCGGCTCCACTTACCTAGTATAGACCCGTGGCTCCACTTACCTAGTATAGACCCGCGGCTCCACTTACCTAGTATAGACCTGTGGCTCCACTTATCTAGTATAGACCCATGGCTCCACTTACCTAGTATAGACCCATGGCTCCACTTACCTAGTATAGACCCGTGGCTCCACTTATCTAGTATAGACCTGTGGCTCCACCTACCTAGTATAGACCCATGGCTCCACTTATCTAGTATAGACCCGTGGCTCCACTTACCAAGTATAGACCTGTGGCTCCACTTACCTAGTATAGACCTGTGGCTCCACCACTTACCTAGTATAGACCCGCGGCTCCACTTATCTAGTATAGACCTGTGGCTCCACTGTCCTAGTATAGACCCGTGGCTCCACTTACCTAGTATAGACCCATGGTTCCACTTATCTAGTATAGACCTGTGGCTCCACTTACCTACTGGGATGTGAAGCTGGTTTGCCCGGAGTCAGATCAAAGTAAGCCGGCTTGAGTGAAGTTGAACCAAGATCCTTGTGCAAAATAAAAAGTAAAAGCGCAGGGGATGCATGCCTGACAAGCACACTGGAGGCCCTGGGTTTAATCCCTACTCCAACAAAAATAAATAAATAAGTCAATTAAATTAATCAGGAGCGACAGAGATTGAGATGCAGGGATCCCGCTACCACTCCAAGGCATATTGCTATTCCAGACTATAAACTAGGGCTGTGGAAAATGACTGGATATGTAGAGCACTTGCCAAACAACTGTGAGGGCTTGACGTGGGAACTCCAGTGCCCATTTAAATGCTGGGTGGGCATAATGGCCCTGCCGAAATCCTTCCTTAGGAGGAAAAGACAGAGGGGGTTCCTGGAGCAAGCTTCCTTGCTGGACTAGCTAAATCAACAAGCTCTGACATCAAGGGAGAGACTCAGTCTCAACACACAAGGTGAGGCCAGCCCAAGAAGACACCCAACCAGGAAGGCACACCGACCTCTGGCTTTTACATAAATGTGCAGACACCAGCTCCTATACATGTGTGGACATGCATACATACAAGCACAGACGTACACATGAAGGAAAAAAAAAACGAGGCTATGCTGGGCATGGTGGTGCATGTCTTAAGTCCCAGTATTTGGAGACAGAGGTGGGGAGTATCTCTGTGAATTGAAGTCTGGCTTGGGCCGGGCGGTGGTGGCCCACGCCTTTAATCACAGCACTTGGGAGGCAGAGGCAGACAGATTTCTGAGTTCGAGGCCAGCCTGGTCTACAGAGTGAGTTC
>NW_022196891.1:84048444-84073977 GCF_008632895.1 Mastomys coucha
GTTCCAGGACAGCCAGGGCTACACAGAGAAACCCTGTCTCAAAAAACCAAAAACCAAAAACCAAAATAAAATAAAATAAAATAAAATAAAATAAAATAAAGAAGAAGAAGCCTGGCTTGGTCTATGTATTATGTTCTAAAGTTAGGGTTTCTTGGTATATAGTGAGACCCAGTCTCAAAACAATAGCAAAACCAACAATCAAACTGCAATCTTTCTATATAACATGGGCCAATTCTGCCTTACATTTAGCCTTTTTTTTTTCTATAATCACTTTGGAATGGTATAAACTGGTACCAGTAACAATGTATTGATTAAAGCAAGTCATAGTTTTTTTCCCTGAGTCCCGCTCCTGGACTTCTGGACTGCCCTGCTCTGTCCTTCATCCAGTCCAGGTGTGGCCCACCATTATGAAAGACAATATTGTCTGAGGATGGCCTGAGGGGGGCAGTAATGGGCTCGCCGTGGAGTGGGAGCCTTCCCTGTATTTGTCTTCCCTCTTTTTCCTCTTCCCCTGACTCACTGTCATCACTACGAAGAAGATTACTTCCTGACAGCTCTTCATGCCAGTCACAAGTCTAGGTCAGACACTTATCAATTGACCCACTGTTAAAGGTAGACACTCATTTCAGCATCTGTCAATGGCCTCTTTTGATCCATTTAGACCAGAGCCTATATCCTGCAGTGATTTATTTGCAAGCGTGTACAGACTTTTAAAGACAGGGAAGCATGTCTAGAACTCTGAAAGTCAGCTCGTCTGTGTGTGCTTGTCGCTTCTGCAGCTGCCCATCAAAGGACTCCAGAGATGAAGCTATGCCTAGGGATGGTCCCCTGCGACCCTCAAGGCAGACCCTGACAATCTGTGTTCTCCCACCAACAGAAGGGCCAAGTTGACTCTGTAGATCTTCCTTGTGTAACCCGTGGTCTCTCCGTCTGCCCGTAGAGCTGTGCTTCCAGTGGCTACAGGCCACAGCTCACCTGCACACATCCTGGGCAATCTCGAGGTGATGGCTGGCGGGGCCAGCGTGTGACATCCCTCCGGACCCAGTCAGGCCTCCTTTCCCCTTCAATCTGGCCAAGCATCAGGAGAGACTTCCCACTCCAGGGCAGGTGTCTTTCTCCTCCGCCAGGGATACTGTGCATTTGTCTTTCCCAGGTGTTTGTCACAGTGCTGTCAGTGCCTCCGAACCTGGGAGACAGGAAAAGAAATGTGAACATGTAAGACGTTCAGGGGAGCCGAGGAAATTTTCCTGACGTGCCCCTGCTGCGCCACCGCGGCAGTTGAAGAAGGCCTGTCATTGGGCTGTCAACCTTTAACCTCCCACAGACGTATTTTGAAATGATGTGTGAAGAATTGCTGTGCCGTACCCACTGGCTCCTTTCAGCTCTGCGTGTCTGTCCTTGATGTCAGTCAAAAGTAGTTTAACTGGCACCCATGGAGCCTTAAAGAACACCTCAACCAAGCATCGGTGATGACTTTAGCTACGAAGACTTGCTCTTGTCAAGTAATGACTTTTTGACATAAGGTATTGTTTACCTAGGCAACGTTCTCTTGCTTGCATTTTAATGAGCCTAATTAATAATAAGTTAGGAGTCCTCAGCTATTCCTTCACAGCTGGACCATATGCACTAATTACACTAAATGGGAAAAAATCTAAAATAATCTACTTAGTGGGGAGACGTACTTTAAGGATAGAGAAAACCCCCATTATTTCCTACATTTCTTCCTCGTCTCCATCGCGGGATCTACGGTGAAGGTGGAGCAAGTGTGCGGATCATTACGGTCGGTGGACATCGCTTTCGAAATGGTAGTCTGCTTCGTGGGCTGCCGAGCTTTCACTTGTAAAAGTTTCAGGAATGTTCCAGAGAGAATGACACAGGGAGGTAGGTGTTTGATAGATCCTCTGGGTAAAGAACCCCGAGCCGCTCTTGGGTTGAGTGGAAGGATGAACATCAGGGGTCGCGGGACGTAGTCTCCTAATAGAACTACATCACTTAACAACAGATAAATACCCTGCAAAGGACCATGTGGGAGTTCATGTGTGTCTTAGAGAGTGCAATTTTATTGATCCCTTTTGTGGTTATAGTCCTTATAAACATTCAGGTATCTTTAGTGTTATTTAGTAATCCAGGTAAGCGTTTGGGACCAGGGCAAGACAATTTCAAAGGAAACAAACACTACCAGAGCTTTTGCTCCTCTTCCCCCCTCCCCCCCCAAGTGTGCAAAAAGCCCAGGGAAGGGGCAAGGAGCCTGACCCCCTAGACTGTTGGCATGATTGGCAACAGGACACGGAGCTGTTGGGCTCTCTTCTGATTATGTGACTCTGGGAACACGGGTGTGGGAACTGTCACAGACAGAGGATAAGCTGAGGTGCGGCTGTTAAAGGAAAGATAATCTCTTATAGAATACATCATCGATCCCTTGAGCAGAGAGTCGTTATTCATTCCCACCCCCACCCCCACCCCCGAAATGAATCCTGTGGTCTAGGGTTTAGGTTGTGGAAAGATCCCTAGAAAAAATGCCTTGAGGAAAGTTAATGATGAATCCAGTCCCCAGACGCTGTTCCAGGATTCTTCTAGAACCCGTGCCACAAACTTAAGCCCCAAGATCACTAACTATTAAATGCAAGGCAGAGAGGCGATGCCACCCTCCGGGGGATCCGAAGCTTGGCTCTTAAGAGTGACTTTTGGACTTTGCCGGGTCCCCTTCCGCCCATGTTTTTACAAGACACAGTTCAAAGCAGTCAGAGATGATTTGAGCTAATTGGTTGATTCAGCAAGAAACCTGGGAAAAGGTGGTGCTGAGGTTGGTGGCATCAGGCTGGCAGTGTCAGCAGATGCTCTCCAGAAAGGGCCTTGGAGTGGAGGTGCACCCCGCCAGGCACCATATGTGTGATGGACATGACAGAGAGCACGGGATGCCTGAGCGAAGGTGACAGCTCAGCCCTCTTCCACAGAGGAACAACTTCCCTTGGAGTAGACACAAGTGAAATGATGTCCACAAAGTGGGCGCATTTGGGAGCTTCTGGCGGACTCCTCTGAGGAAGTTATCTACTGCCTTGTGTGTGTACAATAGGGGAGGGGGGTAGCACAATTTTCTACGATAGCATGACTGACCTAATTGTTCTCTGTGCATCTCCAGGACAGCAAAGGAATAATTACAGATCAGAGAGGCAGGGTCCCTATGGCCACATGAGCTCACCGGGAGTGCATTCCTAGACACTGTCTCCTTATCTGCAGATTACAGGGTCGAGGTGGACACACACATTTTCAACAAGAGAGGCAGGACTCACTTGTGTCTCCCTGGCTCTGTTGTGAGGGCTGGTTCTAGCTCCCTCCCTGAGTTTAAGCTAGAAAGAGCCAGGAAAATGTCATCTAACAGGACAGTGTTACTATCTAAGAACATTTTCTAGTCCCCAGATAAACTTCACGTTTCCCTCCTATATCTGTCAGGAGGTACGTGTTTGTAGCCCCATGCTTCTTACCATGTTTCTGCATTGAAAACCCACAGTTTGACGCTATCTTCCACTTAATAGGTGTTCCTTAGTATTGCACAGAAATATGTTGTTTAAATGCAGGAAGGCAAGTGGAGGTCAGATCCGTGCTTTTGAAGACTGAATTCACTAAAGATCTCTGCTTTTTTTTTTCTTTTTTTTTTTTTTAACTGGATGTGGCTTCTAAATAAAAATCCTGTTGTGCAATCTATCTTTGACACAGGCAGAAACCCTATGGAGTGTTGTTGTGGGAGGGAGGGACAGAGGGAGGGAGGGAGGGAGGAAAGGAGGGAAGGAGGAAGGGAGGGAGAGAAGGACTGAGGGAGGGAGGGAAGGAGGGAGGGAGGGAGGGAGGGACAGAGGGAGGGCATCTCAGAAGCAAGCTCCCCAGCTAGGAGCCCAGGGCTTTCCCAGTGATGAAGCAGGTCTCTGTGGGAGTGAGAAGTCTGCCTCCTCCTCCAGGATGCTGCTTTTGCCATCACAGCAGATGACTGGACACTGCAAATACTTCCCTAAGCCATTGTTTGCATGGCTCAGCATTGACCTGTGTCACTGAAGCCATCTATCCCATTTAGGCTTCTAAATTGCCATTCGCTCACAGATCCACTTTGTCTACACAAATAGAGAATGATCATTTCACTAAATATTATTCCCTAGTGTACTTTAAAGAATTATTCCATATTTATTTAGGTCCCTTCTCTCTCTCTCTCTCTCTCTCTCTCTCTCTGTCTGTCTGTCTGTCTCTCTCTCTTTCTCAGTGTGTGTGTGCGCGTGTGTGCGCGCGCGCACGCATGCATACATTCACGCACATGTGTGCACATGTGCCGTCATGTAGTGTGTGGAGGTCGGAGGATAACATATAAAGTCCGTTTTCTCCTTCCACTGTAAATTGGTCCAGGAATCAGGCTGTCAGGCTCGGGGGCAGGTGCCTTCACCTGCTGAGCCATCTAGTTCTCTCTGATGTACTTTTAAGATAAGATAACTAGTAATTATGAACAGATGGGATGGATATTATTTATCGGGACGAGGAGTTGGCAGCCAGTTCCCTGGTCTGCCCCTCCCCTTTGCCTCCACACTCTCCTGCCCCTCCTCCAGGTCCAGCTTCCTAGGCACCTTCCCACTGCCTGTGGGGGACCAGAGAGAGTCTGAGAGTCCTGGGTAAATGTTAACTTTGGTCAGTCTTAAGATCTGCACATGAAGAAAAAAAGGGAACTTTAGATTGAGGCAGCTTTGGAATTTACCTTCTTTAATGTTAGCACAAGGTCTTAGAATAAAGAAAATTTTTATCCCGACTTCTTTCTCTTGGGCCAAACTACACTAGAATAATTCCTATTCCCTGAGAAATTTGAATCGACCTCTGAGACATACTGGGTACATTCTCTGAAACTGTTGTAAGCACTGAGCAAGACCAACCGTTGACCTTAAGGAAATGCAGGGTTAGTTCCCAAGAGTCTCTGGTCATCACATGATCATCAACCGATTAATCATTTCCATTGTGGTTCTGTTTCAACAGCACTGTATGTATAATATATAGTATATAATGTGTATATACATATGCATATATACGTACACACACAATTTGCTTCACTGAAATAGAAATCATAGTAGCGCTATACTAAATGTCTGAACAAAGTCGATCTCACACACTGATTTGTGTGTAGGGCACATGTCCATCTTCTTGAGCTTACAGGTAGAGGTAGTAGCTTCAACATCACAACTTCAAACAGTAATGCCACCAACCGAACCACATAAATGTCAAAAGGTCCCCTTGGAATACAGCATAGAAAGAGCACTGGTGGGGTGTGCACTAAATCTGACAAAACAAAGTGCGCCACCCCTTCATCTGACCCCAGCAAGGAGTGTGCAAGTGAATGCTGTGGTTTGCCCATCCTGTGTGTGTCCTCGAGTGGCCAGGAGAGCACAGGAATGATTTGAAGCTTAAGTAATTTTTGGCGAGCAGGCAAATTCACAAATATGGAATCCACGAGTGATGATAATAGACTATACCTTATTTAAAAGGTTATGCCTGAAAAAAATCAATTAAAACTAGTAAGCTCGAGAAATGATTAATGAGTCTCATTTGGCTTGGCATGGTGCTGTACAGCTGTAATTCCAACAGGCCGGAGGCTGGGGATAGAGGATTATTGAGTAAGAAGCCAACCTGGGCTACAGCGTGGAACCCAGTCTCGATAAATAAATAAACAGATCAATAAACGACAAAAGTATCATTTGTGCTTAGCCTTTCCTTCAGCAATGGTGGCACTTTTGTTTCAGCAGTATCCATCTGGGCTGCAGTAGGTCCTTGGTCGCCTGTGGGCTTCATACTTTCTCATAGGCTCTTTTGTCACACTGAGCTACGTCTCAGTTCCATAGCGCCTCAGTCACACTTGCGCTGTCCTCATTCTTTTGGCTTTTCTGAATGCCACTTGGAGGCCATGCGTGGGATCCAATGTGCCCTTGCCCCGGAAGCCAGAGTTTCCCAGCTTTCTGGGTAACTTTCTCTCCTTCCTGAAGAGGGTGCAGGGCTACCAGCGAGTGAGCTTATGGTGGGACAGGCCTGTTTATGTGATGCTCAGCTCCTCCTTGTCTTGTGGGGAGGAAGTGAAGGTGACACTGTTGCTTTTATTGGGCCAGAACAGGCACAGGGTCATGAGGTGCTCACAAACTGTAAATAAAACTAAGTTTATTTCAACATAGGGAACCCTTTGCTTTGTCTTTCTCCTCATCTCTCCATTTTAAATATTTCGCTGATATGAAAATAGTAAAAAAAAATACTAGTAACCCTGAAAAATTATTGGGGAATGTTCTAGCAAAACTGAAATACAGGCACACAAACTTTCTGGTTTCAGAAGTGCACGTTCTCTCTTCTTGTGCTAATAAGTGATGAATGATCCTCTAGGTCTTGATTTATTTGTTTTTCTTTATCGCAAACCAAGCTTTTAGGTATTGTAAGTTTAAGGTGGTTCTCTTTTGACAGCCATGTTTCATAAAAAGATAATTCAAAGGAAACGCTTGTCAGCAATAATCAACTGTTAAGCACTGACAGTGTCTCACTGAAGCAGATGGAGGGGGCGAGCTACCGTCCACAAGCTTGTGGACGCCATGAGAACAGCCACCTTGAGGCTACACAGGCTTCCTCATTTTGTTTTTTTGTTTTTTTCAGCAAAGTATTTCTTGCTCCGAAATCTCTTTGTAACTTTGGTTTAGGGGACAACACCAGGCCTAAAGGGTAAACCTAGCTTCGTAGATGGTTCCTCTGAATAGCCTGGAGCTATGTAAAAGGCAGTGAGGAAATCAGGCAGACTTGAAGTTGAATCTCAGGTACCATATTTAAGTTCGGTGTTTACGGTCAGTGGTGCGACTTCTTGGAGGTTTACCTTCCTCTTGTCAAATGGAGGCAGCCACTTCTCCTGGGCTTTTGTGAGGACTGAATTCAGCCCTATATGGAAAAGCTTCAATCCGAGGGCCCAGATACATGGGAGATGACAGTGGCAATGGCGGGTCCGTCTTTCTCTGACTGCCCAGTGGGAAGGTTCCCAGGGAACTCACTCCTAAGCTTTTGTGTGGTTGTTTTTAATTTTGGGTTGTTGCTCTATTTTGTTTGTAACACAGTTCTTTCTATCTTCTGACTCTCATGTGCTTCATAGAAATTCTTCCCAAAGTAGTAAAGCCATTCATTATTGGTATTAACACTCAACAAGAACTTCATTATTTAATACAATTATGTAATTTCTGTAAGTTAAGGTACAATTTGTAGTTATATATATTTCATAATATTTTGTTAATTGGGAATGTCATATCATAAACTCCAAGCATCCTCACTTTCCAGTCCTCCCAAGTCCCCACCCCAAGCATCCCCACTTTCCAGTCCTCTCAAGTCCCCATCCCAAGCATCCTCACTTTCCAGTCCTCCCAAGTCCCCACCCCATCCTTGGGACTCCCTTCCCCCAGGGGGCGAAAACTGCTGTGATCAAATCCATGAGTAAGGCAACTTATGGAAGGGAGGGCTTATTTTGTCTTCATGACAAGGGGGAGGTGTGAGCAGCCGGAGCCTGGGGCAGCTCTTCACATCACAGCCACAGTCAGGAGATGGAGAAGCTGGGGCTTAGCTTGCTTTCACCCTTTATTCAGTCCAGGACCCTAACCCACGGATTCACTCACACTCAGGCTGTGTCTTCCTATCTCAGCTACGTCGGTTAAGGAGTTCCCTCACACACACAATCACAGGTTTGTCTCTGTTGTGATTCAAACATCTCACCAAGTTGACAATGGAAACTCATCGCTGTTGCACATCTTTTCTACCCTAAGGGAGCCTCTGGCCTGGCAGACTTCACCAGAGAGGAAGGCTACTGTCACTGCAAAGGGAGGCTAGTTTTATAGTCACCAAGGACGAGCCTTCACATAGCCAGTTCCAGAACACCTCATTTCAACCCTTTCTGCTGAGACTGCAGCGTGACACCTGAAGCTATGTGGTGCATTTGCTTCAACAGAGACTGTTGGTTTTTTTTCTTTTCAAAAAAAAAAAAAAAAAAAAAATCTCCTGAGTTCTGCCAGAAGAAACTCATGACGTGCTGCAAGTTTAATTATGTTCAATTCATTAACACAATCAGAGTTGCGAACACATCTATTGACACAGCCAGAATCACTTAGTAACAGGCATTAGGTCGTAGATTAAAAGCCTCACTGCTGCAGGGCCTCCAAACTCCGGAGCGGGGAGAGAGCTGGGAACTGTCTTCAGCTTGTGGCCCAGTGGTGAGGGGAGCCTGCCCGAGGACCGGAGGTTGCCCTCGTCGCGCCCTGGATGCTGTGTTCACATTCAGGGACGATTGTTTTGTCTGTTGGAGGACAAACTGAGTCCACTGGAGATACTTTTCATTTTGACATAGAGATTTGACGCAGGTGGATTTGATGTTAGCTTTAGCTAAGCCGGACAATCTCACGTAGAGGAGACGGAGGCTCTTGCTTTTCTAGCAAAGACAAACGGGCCATGGCAGATTGAGAGCCCAGGGCCAGCCGCTCTTCTCTTTCAATTCCTCCTTCCAGAGTGACAGCTCTCTAGTGCCTGGGGAGTTGTTTGGCCTCAAAAAACAGTGAGGAAAGCTGGGGTCCATACATGAGTGAGCTGCTCTCCGGGTAGACCTGCAGGGTCTGAAATATTCTGATGCTTCTCCTTTTTCGTAAAAGCAAATCCTCAGGTATGCTGGTACACCCCTGTAATCTCAGTTCTTGGGAGGTGAAAACAGGAAGAGCAGGAGTTCGAAGCTAACCTCTGGCTACTTAGTAAACTGGGCCCATGAGACCCCATTCCAAAAAACAAAAAGCAAACACACAAAAAAATAACAGAATATTTCTCTAGACACAGAATTTAAATATTTTTTATATTAATTTTATGTATGTATATATGTATGTATGTATGTATGCATACATGCATGCATCTGTGTTGGTGTATGTGTACATGGACACACACTTATGCATCCTCTTGAAAGCTAAAGTGTGTCAGGTATCCTCTATTACTCTCTACACATTTCTTTACATCAGGGTCTCCCTGTGAGTCGCCAGCAAGCCCAGCAGGGTGATAGGATGTGCAGGGTGGGACCCAGCAGGGTGATAGGTTGTGCAGGGTAGGACATCTGGTTGTTCCATGGGTGCTGCTATCCAAATCTCCTCCCTCCTCAGAACTGCACAGTAAGTTCCCTTCACTGCTGAGCTGTCTCTCCAGCACCTTCAAGCACAGATTTTCAAAAGAGGATTCAATAAAGTTTCAAGTTATTATTTTTTTTGTTAACAAGTTCATTAAAAAAATGCTTAACAGTACATAGTTGGCTAATTCTGCCCCCCCCACCCTAGGATTGTGGGCTTCTCTGGACAGTTGGTTAAGATGCTGGTGTGGAAACCTGACTCATGGGAAGTTCCATACATGTGTTTCTGATGCCATCATCTAGCTGAATGCATCCACGCTTCCCAAACGTGCGAAGTGTCCTAGTGTGCACTAACACACTAATACAGCAGGCCTCGGTTTACACCCTGCGCTCCGACCTTTTAGTTTACTGACTGTTCTGACCTAGGGTGCGCTTTCAATGTTTCTGGCTCTTTCTTTCAAACTGAAACACTCTCTTTAGGAGGGAGGTGGAAGCTCATAAAAGTTACAGTATCCGTGGGCCCCATCCCAAGATTACCTGAGAAGTAAAGATTGCTGGTAGACTTCAGCCCAGGTGGTTGCAAGTTGGGTAGAGAGCTCTGGAGCCTGAGCCTTGGTGAGCCATCATTCCAGCTGGGTTGAACATTCTAGCTGCAGCAGACATCAGGGCTCCTGAAAAGTGGCCCCAGTAGACTTAGGGGCTCACTGAACAAGACTTGGATACGATCTTCAATTTGGTCTGCTACAGTCCCTGTTCTAGATGAATGGATTTTTGTTCATGGCTTCCCAGAGAGTGTTACAGGCTCACTTCTTGTATCTACAAAAATGGCCAACATAGGGTTGGGTCACAGGTCGGGGTAGAGCACCTGCCTGTCTAGCATGCATGAGGATCTAGGTTCAATCCTCTTTATGCAAAATAATATGTAAGTAAACACCCGAATAATTGTGTCTCTCATGGATACTTAGGTTTAAAAAAAAATTAGTAAAAACCTTTGGGCCATCAGCTGGTGCCCACAAAAAGGGACAGTCACCGTAGACACAGCCATCATCTCCCTCATTTCTCCTATA
The DNA here is from genome assembly GCF_008632895.1 of Mastomys coucha. Taxonomy (NCBI): domain Eukaryota; kingdom Metazoa; phylum Chordata; class Mammalia; order Rodentia; family Muridae; genus Mastomys; species Mastomys coucha. Next base: position 84,058,642 of record NW_022196891.1, read on the forward strand.
GAATAATTTGTCTTTTCCACACATCTACTGAGAATCCTGTGTTTCCTGGTACTCTCCACATGGTCTCTGTTTTAGTCACACAAGTTAGTTGCATGTGCAACAAGCTTGCCACCTTTTCCAAGTAGGAGATTTTTAAAATTGAACATAATTTGTACGTTATTTCTCTTTCGACACAGTCTTACAAGGTTCATCTGACATAAGTGGGTTCCCTGAGGAGCAGAGAAGCAGGACGCTGGGTGGAGAGAGTAGGTATGCAGTCTCAGAAATTTACAGACATGGCGGGAATGTGGACCCGTACACTTAATAATGTCGATGCTTTGTGTATAATGGAATCTGATACAGAATCGGCACAAGATGCCCAAATGGTTAAGATGCAGTTGTTGGGTAGGGCCTCACAAATTGTGGGGGGGGGACAGCTGTTTTGTTTTTTTGTTTTTTGTTTTTTGGTTTTTTTGTTTTTTGTTTTTTGGTTTTTTTGTTTTTTGTTTTTTGGTTTTTTTGAGACAGATGTCAGCTGGCATGCTCAGGGCTGAGTATTTGTGGAGTGCAGCTGACCCTCCATGGAGACGGTGACAGTAAGTGAGGCAGACAGCACCTGGGCTTCAGGAGCAGACAGGTGCCATCATCCTAGAGAAAATTCAAGCGAGATCAATAAAAATGATTAAGGGACTCACGGAATTGATTTCTGAGAAAAGATTAAGAAAAATAAATGTGCAGCTTGACACATAGCCCAGGAGGAATATGATAACTGGGTGGTCCATTGATGTATACGATGCTGACGAAAAGACATTCGCCAGGCATGAGGAGACAAATTCCCTAACAAGGCATCTGGGGACACAGTTTCCCCCAAGAAGTGGTGGGAAGCCCTGTCCCAGAAGCAGCAGGGACTCAGGTGCACAGATGTTTTCTGAACTTTGCTGGCAGGGCAGAAAAATGAACCAGGCCACCACATATTTTTTAATGTGATTTTCTTAATTCCTAGGAGCACGGGAATGAATGAGAGCAGAGTTACAACTTCAGCCAAGGTCCTGTTTTGAGACTAGTGACATTGTAGGACTCAATTAACATTGTTTAGGCTGCATCATTAAAAATCAAGGGATGAAGAAGAGCCATTGGATCTAAATAGACATATCTATGCCTTGAGAATAGATGGATAAGATATATATATGTACATATATATACATATATATATGTATTATAAATGTCTATACGCATAACAGAGTTCTACATGGCAAAAACGTTTATTTAAAAAAAGTCAGTTAATGTGTATATATTTAGCGACATGCCACTGTTTCCAAAGTGGCTTGTGAGGTGACAGAGCTCCAGGTGAGTTACCTTTGCCCTTTGTCCTGGCAGTTTCCAGAGACAGCTCCTGAGCCAAGTGTGAGTCATCTTTTGCTGGCACTGCGAGAGCCATTTCAGCTAAGCCGCATTTCAGGGTTGTGGCTCTTCAGGCTTCATTATGAGGCTTCGGAGGAAATGACATAATCCACCCCAGTTCACAAGGACCGGCAAGTAGAAGAGGCTTACAGGCCTGCCACACCATGTGTTTATTCTTTAAAAGTCACAAAACTTTGCAATACAGTCCCTCAGGAAGAAAATTTCTCTATGATGAATGGGGGCGAATGGCTGGAATTACACCCTTCTGGTCTGAAACATCCTTCACATATTTATTGCAATAATGAATGTATAGAGAACACTATACATTTATTACTATACCACACATTTATTTATATTACAAAAATGATGGATGTTTAGTGGCCATTTTTCATACTTTCCTTATGGTTCAGGGGACCTTTTCATAGACACCATAATAATAAAATGTGGGGAGGAGAAAATGACTGTGGAAAAGTGCCAGATGGCATTGACCTATGTATTTTCCATAGCAGAACCTCGTATCCATTGGATGGTGTGACTTAGATTTACTTTCTGCACTGCTGAAAGATTGCAGGGGTTAATGTACCACCTTTTTGCTGCCTGAGGACTGAAGAGAAACCGAATTTTCCTCCTAAGTGAACTGTCTGTTGAATACGTGTCTTCCAGGCAGCCCGTGGTCTGCTGCTTCCCCATGAAGAGGGCAGAGCTCCACTCCGCATAAAAGTCCGGACTAAGTTGCCTTAAATGTCTGGTACCAAGTTAGCACTGGGCACAGACTGCTGTTCATGGATTTTTCCCTTTGCCTTTCTGTTTTGCATGTAATGTATGGCTGCTTTCCTCTGCCCTGAAAATACTCATATTTGCTGCTCTTGCTATTTTTGTGAATAATACTGGAACAGGTACAACGTAAGGGAGGCAGGATTTATTTGGGCTCACGGTTGAAAGGCATACAGCCGCCATGTCCAGGAACGCATGGCTGCCGGCACCTCTGTGGCATCAGGAGCAGGCAGCTCATCCTCTCACATCTCAGGGAGGACACCGCCTAGCCTAGCACAATTTCTCCAAAGTTGGGGTAGTTTGCCTTCTTTTTCCTCTTCCTTCATCCAGCCATACACTTTTGATGTAAAGTCTTCATTCTATTCTCATGACAGCAACATCTTGACTTGAAAAGTCAAGAAAGGTCTCCTTTTTATAATGTCATTTTGTAAGTACTGACAACTCCGTGGTATGTCCTTCAAGACGGTACCACACAGAAGAGGACCCTGCTCTCAAAGTCCCTCTCCTAAGCTCCCTCATCCCCTGGCAATCTCTAATCATTTGTTTTTAATCTTAAAATTTTCCCCTTCTTGTGATATGCGATGGCATACACTCCAATACCTTTTCATTCATCCTTCTTTTGCTTAGACAAATGAAGTTGAGATATCTGTTATTTCCTGAATCAATTATCTCTCCTTCCTTGTAAATGTTATTCCATTACGCCAACGTAACATCCATTCACTTTAAGATATTTTAGCTATGTTAACCTTTGATTGATAAAGGGGAGATGTCCATTTCATTTTGGATAGATTTCTAGGAGAGGATTTTTGGATTAACTTTGTAAGAGGACGCTGCCAAGCCGTCTGTCAGCGTGGCCATACTGTGTCAACATCTCTGCCTACACAGAAGGAGGATTCTTATTGCTGGTATCCTGGACGACATTGGGCCTTGCCAGTCTTTATGCTTTTAAGGATGCTGGGGGTCATGTAGCATCTTTGTGATGCGAATGTGCACATATTTGATGATATTTGTCCTTGTAGTAAATGTGTTGTTAGGAGTCCATTTGCCATCGTGACATCATTGGGAAAAATCCTGTATGAATATGTGTGTATCGACATTCTTACATCTTATCATTTTTCTTACAAAATTAATTTCATTTTTTTGCTCAGCAGCTTCTCTTGATTTCATTATAAAGGTTTGCACATCCACTCACAGTTGAGAGAGACAGGAAAGTTTACTCTCCTTCATAGTAGTTAAGATCTAAGAAAAGCTTGCCACCCTGTTTGTGCCAACCAAAATTCTTGAAAAGGAACTGATGTAATTTTCTTCCCCATTTGTGATTTTCATAGCTCAAATTCACATGACTGAACACCGTGAGTGGTAGGTCACTGATCGGGTTGCAGATACATTTTAGTGAGCACTGCGTTTGTAAATCTTGATGACAAACGTTGCTTTGATGGCTTGGGAATACAGTTCAAGAAGCAGCTATGAACTAGTTCTGAGAACCTTATCTCAAATTAGAAGGATAAGGGTGTGTGTACTGTAAGTTCTAGTCAGAGCAATTAGACAAACAAAAGGAGATCCAAGGGGATACAAATTAGAAAGGAAGAAATCAAAGTATCACTATTTGCAGGTGATATGATGGTTATACATAAGGGACCCCAAAAATTCCACCAGAGAACTACATCTGATAAACATCTTCAGCAAAGTGGCAGGATATACAATTAACTCAAACAAATCAGTAGCCTTCCTTTATACAAATGATAAACAGGCTGAAAAAGAAAACAACACCCTTCACAATAGCCACAAATAATATAAAATATCTTGGTGTTACTCTTACCAAGCAAGTGAAAGATCTGTATGACAAGAACTTCAAGTCTCTCAAGAAAGAAATCGAAGAAGGCCTCAGAAAATGGCGAGATCTCCTATGCTCATGGATTGGTGGGATTAACGTGGTGAAAACAGTCATTTTACCAAAAGCAATCTACAGATTCAATGCAAATCCCCATAAAAATTTCAGCAAAATTCTTCACAGACATGGAAAGAATTCTCAACTTCATATGGAAAAATGAAAAACCCAGTATAGTCAAAACAATCCTCAATAATAAAGAACTTCTAGGGAAATCACCATCCCTGACTGTACTACAGAGCAATAGTGATTAAAAACCTCGTGGTATTGGTCCACAAACAGGTAGACCAATAGAATTGAATTGAAGACCCAGAGGTAAACCCACACATCTGCGGACACTTGATCTTTGACAAAGAATCCAAAAACATACCGTGGTAAAAAGAAGGCATCTTCAGTAAATGGTGCTGGTCTAACTGTCAGTCTGTATGTAGAAGAATGCAAATAGATCCATATTTATCACCTTGCACAAAGCTCAAGTCCAAGTGGATCAAAGACCTCTTCTAAGCAGTTCCTTCTACTTTCATACTGTGTGTGTGTGTGTGTGTGTGTGTGGTATGTGTGTGCATATGTGTGTGTGTGTGTGTGGTGAGGGAGTGAGGCAGGGGGCTTGGGGGTGGAAGGAGTGCGGAAGTGGGCATGATTGGGAGTACGGGGTGGGGGTATGTCAGCACTGGTTGGCTTCATGCTCTTTCCTCTTATCATCCAGGTCCCAGTGTGCAGGATGTTGCTGTCATATTCATGGTGGGTCTTACTTTACCTATACATCAGGATAGAAATCTTGTTGTTCAAGCCATTTTCGATTTGAAAGCTATAATCCATAATGCATGGTAACAAGACTAGGCCGTAATCTTGTAGCATATCTCACCTGTAGCATATCTCTCAAGGATATGTCTAGAGTTTTGCTCTCCTCACTCCCTAGACATGTTTCCATCCCGTGAGGTCCTCAGTCACTGGCATCCACGATGCCTCCCCACTGCCCTTCTGTAGGCTCTGGGCATCTCAACCTTCCCTGCTCCCTTTCTAACGCCCCACATCCAATTCCAGCCCTTCCCTAGTGCCCGCCTACCACTGACTTGATCACCTAATATCTGGGCACATGTCGTTTAGCTTCAGTAGAACAAAAGCGCTGGCTTTCAGATTCAGTTGCTTTCTCTCCCAGCCACCCCCCTTCCCCGAGGTCCACAGCTTGTAGAGTAGTTCCTGGCCTAAAGGAGATGCAGTAACTTCTTTCTGTATACAATAAACCATCTTTACTAAACCAATTTCATAAAGTTGGGGAATGTGTCTCTTTAGTTCATATTATAAAGCCTCTTGACTTAACACATTTATTAAAATGTCTTAAAGGTCAAATAGGAGGATTTCACATTTATTTGCTTATTTTAAATGTTTAGAATATTAAGCCTGATTTAGATTTAGATTTCAGCAGCAGCAAGAATGGCCTCTGTGTTCCATTTTACAGTCCTATCTCTCTGTACATGGGCATCTTCTGCAACGCTCTCTACTGACCCACAGACAAGGGGATACATGGAAATCAAAGTCCGTCTTGTTTTTTGTTTCAAGCCTGCAGATGAGCTTACCATCTGGCTGTCCCGGGCTTTCAGTGTCCAGATCAGTTGTGAGCCTTAGTTAATGTCAACAGTGTTTGGACGAAACTTTTTTTTAATGCAACAAACAATACATATTCATAAATGCTGATGAGGGGTGGAAGTGACATGGCTTCCAAACAAGACACACGACTAGAAAATAGACAGTTGAGAGTGTGTTGCGTCTCTCCATCAGAGAGAGAAGCCCTGGTGTGCCTTGTTTTCTTTGTGAAAGCCACATTTCTAAGAGGAACTTGCAGTGACATTTTGAGCCTTTTGGTTTTTGTTGGATGGTGATTTTTATAATTATATATGTAATATATATTTATGTATACATATACACATGCACACACATACACATACACATGCACACACACACACACACACACACAAACACACACACACACACACACACACACACTGGCAGTACCTTACAGGCCAGAAACATAGCCACACATGGTATTGCCCAATCAGCCAAGAATCCCATACTGAACTTTGAGACCCATAAAAAATGACTAGAGTGAGTTTCAAGAGCATCTGAAACATGCCTTGGAGGAGGTGGTTACCCGGGCATGGAAGTTAACTTTAATTCAGAAAAATTGACAAGAACAATGTGAGAGCAATGTGAGCTGATTGCTGTGGCTGGGGAAGAGAGGTAAGCTATGCATGGCAGCATGGGTACATCCCACCTCGGGGAACTACAGTGAGTCAGCTGTGATACACTCCAAACTTTTGGCCTCAAATCTAGAAATCAAGATGTCCAAAATAAGTTATTTTATGTAGCACATAATGTGAAAATGTTCAACTCACCCTGTCTTGATGTGAGAACTTTATTGGACTCAAATGTCAGCTCAATGGTAGGACTGGCAAGCAGCAATGCTGCCTGATAGCCTGGACACCCAGGGAGAGAGGCCAGGGGACATCTGTCCAGCAACATGAACCCCACAATGCCACACTCTACTAATGGGTACTATGTAGTTGGGAGTCTGGGCTCATCCACAGACTTCTGAATAAGTCAAATGTTTTATAAATGTCAACAACTAGATAAAGGCAACCCTGACACATCCTCACGAATAGAGCACTCTAAGGTGGAGGTGGGGTACCCAGATGCTGGCATCCCCACTGGTCAGGGGCCTGGATGGGAGAGGAATGGGGCCAGAGTTCCTCGGCAAGGAAGCAGGCCTATGCTAGGGCAGTGAACCCTGGCACCAGGGCACTATGCATTTATAAGACCAACAATGAAGGGAATCTGTCCATACATGTATGTCAAGCTATTCATTCTGGAACCAGGAGTGGGGGTCCTTATGTAGTACTCTGTGGCTGGTGGTCCTGGAAGTGGGAGACTTTGTAGAGAGGATAAGGATGATGATGAGGCCATGGAGAGGGAGCATTTCTATGAAGATGAGGATCATGGCCATGCTCATGAGAAACCAGAGCTGCTGGGCAGCGCCACACAGTGCCAATGACAAAGCAGGACTCTAGGCTTCTCAGCATCACCCACAGACCAATGCCCAGCTAGAGGAAAACCCCTGGGAGAGAAGGGAGAGACTGCGGGCAACTTTCCCAGATTCAGGGAGAAGGCACATCTGGAAGGACTGGTACTTTTATCATCAGAGAGTGATGCTGTCAGTCAGGAAGCTGGTGATGAGGACTGTCACCACAAGTTAGTGATGCCGGCCGTATCTACAGAGATGATGGACTTCACCAGCAGCTCTAGCTGCGTGGCCAACATGGCAGCAATGCTGGTACCACCTGTGGCTGTGTCAGGGGCAGCACCCAGGGTGTGAAGAGCACCATAGAAGATGTTTAGGATGGTGAAGAGTGAAGCATGGTCTTGGGCTGGGTCATGTCTGCCAAGAGGGTGTGGTCAAGGGTGGCGAGAGGGCAGGCATACAAGGGGGCGTGGTCGAGGATGCTGGGAGTACTTGTGAGCAAGAACACAGAAGTGTAGCGAGAGGGCTGGTGAGCAAGAGGGCGTGGGCAAAGGTGGCGGGAGGGCAGGCGAGCAAGGGCGTGTGGTAGAGGATGACTGGTGGACTTGCGAGCAAGAACAGAGAAGGGTAGAGAGGGCTGGGTCACGTCTGCCAAGAGGGTGTGGGCAAAGGTGGTGGGAGGGCAGGCAAGCAAGGGGGCGTGGTCAAGGATGGCAAGATGGCTGATGAGCAAGAGCAGAGAGAGGTGCTGAGGGGTCCAAGGCTCAGTCCCTTTCTTAGCATTTATCTGAAATCTACTGTTTTAATGAAAGGCAGAGTTCTCTACAGAATAACACGAGACCCTCTCAAGGGTGAGATCAGGCAATTATTAAAAGGATCATCTCAGAGGGAAATCTTCTCAAGATGGGAGGATGAACAGTGGAGCGCACAATATGAAACAAACACTCTTGAGGGGTGAAGGTGGACAAGGGCCAGGGAAACCACTGTGCCAACCTGTATGTTGAAACAGGCTTTACATATACATTACATGCAATGTATTTTCATTATATTCATATATTCATTATATCTGAGCAGTGGTTCTCTCCCTTTCTAATGCTGAGATCCTTTAACACAGCTCCATAACTGTAATGTTGCTGCTGTTATGTCTGATGTGAGGCCACTGTTAAAGGGTTGATTGAGGCCTGGGAGTTGAGACCCAAAGGTTGAGAACCACTGTTTTACAGTCTCTAGGACAGACAGCTTTCCCTAGGGGCAGTTTATTATCCAGGTCATTGTTAGACCCAATTAAGACTTAAGGAAGGAGACAATATGGTATCTTTGTTGTTTATCAGAAATCCATGTCCCTACCCAGGGCCAGGGATTCCACTAAGAGCCAGTTCATTGGACAAATACCATGGAACAGAAAAGCAAACAAATGAATAAATAGTGAATGTATGAGTAAATCTATAAGATAGCCATGTTTTACAAAGAGGACATGGCCTTTCCTTAATGGATCTCAACAAAGCCCCGTACACTGTCACCTTCTGCAGTGTAAAATCCTAACAGGGTTGTGTGTGTGTGTGTGTGTGTGTGTGTGTGTTTGTGTGTGTGTGTGTGTTGGATCATTTCTCCTTCATGTCATTTGGTATTTTAAATTCAGAAAGACACTGTGACAGTTCTCCCCTTCTTTGTCCAGTACTGATTTCTACTTGTAGATGGGTAGTTCCCAAGGGTGAAAACCAAGGTAAATAATGTTTGTGATTTCCCTTTGATGTCAGGAGCAGATGGATAGAGATACTGTCCTGCAGAGGGATTCTGCCTTCCAACGGGGAGGATACATGAGTGTGAATTTCTGCATGTTCTCCTTAAGGTTCTCTGGAACTGGCAGAATACCTTTCAGTGGGCACCTGGGCAATGGCTGTCCAATCATTGGACACATCTTACTAACATCTGATTTAAATTGCCTCCTAACATTTTATAATGGTAAGTTTGTTTGTTTTTTTAAGAACTGGGGATTAAATTTGTGATAATTATGAAAGATACTGGGAAGTGAATTAATAGTAATAAAAGAGTGAACCTTCTAGAAGAGACAGCAGAAACTTCAGGGAATCATGGTAACCTCCTCATTTTGCTTGGGCACCTAGGAATTTGGAGTAGCATGCCCTATCCAATTCCAGAATTATATTGTTTGGTGGGAACCAAGTTCTCTGGCCAGCAGGGACCTTGAACTTTGACCCTCCAGTTTCCACTTCCCAAACACTGGAATTATGGGCATGTGCCATTATGTCTGGCTTCCATGCATCTTTAATGGCCTGATTCAGTGTCCTAAACTTCATTACTAAGTAAACTCATGCTAATTTTGCTTATACTAAGAACATTTCTTAGCAGAATTCTGTCGTTGTTTTGTTTGGTAATAAATGAGCCCTTCAATTACATTAATAAGCCTTTTTGGAAGTGCACAGACTGTGAATGGACATCACAACTTACTTTGCATGATCGTTTTTAATAAGACATCATCGTGTTCATGCAAGAGCAACGATTTCCTCGTTAGCTTTCTATACCATTCCTATAGATGCAGTGAGCCAAACCCAGTAGAGAAGGCAGGTGGACAGATGAGCGGCAGCAGAACTCAGAAAACAAACCTCAAAGTCTAACTCCTTGCTATGCTGAGCATTTGGAAGAAAGGGCCTCCAGGAGGGTGCCCCAACCTTCTTCACCCACTAAGGGTGGCCATAAACATTACAACTCTTTTCTACAGAAGCTAGATACACTGCTTAGGAATACAGAGTAACTCTCCCACCTTTCTGCCTAAGAGCCAACACAAAGGAATTGTTGTAAGATCAAGGATGGGTCTTGGTAGTAGAGTGCTTGCTCAGCATGCACGAGGCCCTCAATTGATTCCTGGCATTTAAATAAAGGGTGCCTGTTTGGGGAGCTGGGGAAGTGAGGGGGCAGACAGACAGAGGCAGAGAAAATGAGACAGACACACAGATAGACAGAGATCTAAGGGAGTTTGTCATGGTCTCAGAGAGGCCAAGAAAGTCTGAGCCAATGTTCTTATTGGGTCCCCTCTGTGTCCATTTGTCAGTCACACCTGTTCCTTAAGGCTGTCTATTTATGTGTCTTGAGACAACTTTCTCTAGGTCTTTGGGGTCTCATTACTAAGGTTCTGAAGGATCTGAGGACATACACACAACCTGGATGAAGTAAAACTGACCATCTCTCTGGCTAAAGGTCTTGTCAACAGCTGACCAAACCCCATGACACACGGGGAAGTGTGTCTCCTCTTAGCTGGGGCTTCATCAGGCTTCTGGTTTTTCTGAGTCAAGCGCCTCTTCCTCTGGAGGCGTGTGAGTTCCAGATTCACTTTCTGTAGCAGACGCTTTCTTCTAGAGAGTGCTGGAACGTGTAACTCCACACAGAAGTCTGTCTCTGTACTCCAGCAACTCATCTCAAATACCAGCGCCCGGTTCCAAAAATAATCCCACTGTGCTGAAGCCGAACCTGGAATGCAGCGTGGTATAAAACACTCCATCTTCTTGGCTAACTGAGCCTGCTCTAGAGCTTCTGAGTTCACTGTGGATCCTGTCTAGCTTCTGAGGTAGGGATAAAGAGAGAAACAAGGCCTGTCGCCCAGACTGAGGGATGGCTTCGCTGCATTTTTTCATTTCTTTCCTCTACTTAAGATAAAGAGAGTTCATAACCCTTGGTAACTGTTTCAGGCTTTCAAGTTCTTAGTTAGCAAGCTGTCCTTAAGTTGAACCTGGATTCTTCTTGATGCAATAGGAGCACATCCCCCTCCCCTCAGCACCCTTCTTATTTTACACAGCTGCTAAACTCTACTTATGTAGCAGCAATTAGCCTGAACTAATTTTCCCAATCTCCTGAGAGGCAGCCATTTTCCTTAGATTTGGGTGGGTTTCTAGGGAGCGTAGAAGGGACAGAAGCGTTTAGGAGTATGGTTTTAAAAACACCATTTGTCCCTTCAATCTGAATACAAAGATAAAAAGAACTATTACCTGATAGAAGAAATATATATATAAAAAAATGTGTCCTTTCTTTAGATTCTGCTATTTCCTAAACTGTTGTTGAATTGGAGTTGTCTTTACAGCCAACTGAACGCCTGTGTTGCTTAATTAAAAATTGCAATCAGCTCAGCGTGACTTTAAAGCTTGGCGTTACCTCTGTCCATCTTGACTTCACTGTGTCGTATGCGTGGAGGCAGCCAGGCAATGTTAAAATGTGACCTGTGCTGAGGACCCTAGACCTTGCCAGACAGCCACAGAGCCTGCGCTGAAAACTTTATTATAATAAATCACCTTGACCTCTAGTGGAGCTGAAAACTGTGCTCAGGCTCCTGGGCAGTCACCAATCTACCCACCTGTGAACCACAACCAGGACTGGGGGGGGGGGAACCATATCAGTAAGGTGCAATAGTCGCACTTGGATCTTGGCGGTCGCCAACAGCTGTCTAATTAGACTTATGGCCGCCTTTCCTCGAGGGAAGTCATGCCTACCTAGTACTGTAAACCTGACCCTACTACCCAAGCTTAGTTGTGAGGTCATGGATCTTAGGGGAGAAGCTACTGCCCCCACGACTAGACCCACACAATTGCTCACTGCATTCTACATGCTCATTCTTATACCCACAAACGAGCAAACAAACGAACAACAAAACAGGGCCTTCTCTTTGCAGCATGGAAACCATCCCCCAAAACCAAACTGGTCAACTGCTTGTGGGGTGCAAGACCCAGCAATACATCTGCAACACAGCTCCTGCACCTAAGGTTCAGGGAACATTGTGAAGCAGGGACACAAAGATTGTAAGAGACAACAGACATATACACAGATGTAGAGGGCTCTCAAGGGGCTGGTTTAGTAGCATGGCAGTGGTAGGTGCTCTGTCTTTCTGTGTGGCTGATCTCAGTCTGGACCTTTTAGCTTCAATGACTAGAAAAACAACTATTACAACTTTGCTGAGTCTCATCAACCCTTTTAACAAACTGCTGACCATGTGGGTGGTCACAGGGACCCACAGACACCAATGCCCTTTCTGGGTTCACAGCTACTCAGTGGGAGAGATTTATCACTACTCCACATAGATAAGCAGTTATGTGCTGGCTGATTTGGGCATATAGGCCTTTTTACCAAAGTTGCTGGGAACTAAGTATGCTAGATGGATCATTAAAGGAATAGAATAAAGAACTCCAGAACTTTAAAACCAAAAAGAACATGCTTCTCTATATGCAAAGCATTTGCATCAATGAAACAGATTTTTATACATCTAACTTTTCCCAAATATGTGGTATTTTGAAACCACAGTCTTTATCTTTCAGAGTGGAGACATCTCAACTATCCTCCACATCACGGAATCTTTGTGGAAAACTATCTGAAGAAACACGGCTAACCCTTGGGGCAGAGAAAATAAAGGAAGTTGTGTGTGTTCTTCTGAGACTTGGTACCTCTCCGGACATCAGCTGGGGCAAGCACAATGTTACCCATGTGTCCTGTTTCTTCTAACTCCATAATATTTGGAGTTATCTTCAAAGAGAAGGGAGCTGAAAATGGCATAGGTTCAGTCTCATTCGGAGACATGAAGGTGTGGGGATTTGAATGGGAAATGATGGGTAAACTCACCAGCACATCATAAATGTGGAAAGTATCAGATGACCATCAAAAATATAAATTATTTCCAAGTGCTGGAGGCAGAGCAAGTCAAGTGTACATGCCTGAGAGAATTTCAGAGAATTAAACATAACGGAGTTACATTAACTACCTTTCTCATTACTGTGAATAAATACCCAACAAACGAGCAACTTGAAGGAGAAAGGGTTTTTGTAGGCTCGTGCTACAGTTCACAGTGGCAGGATCAGGAGCCGGACGGGGCTGGTCACACCCCATCTGTGATCAGGATGAATGCTCAGCTCTATGGCTTTTCCCTGTCTGTTCAGCATAGCACCACAGCTCAAGGGTTGGGACTACCTACCTTCAGGGTGGATTGTAACTCAGTTAAACCTCTCTGGAAACACCTACAAGGACACATCCCACAAGTTATGTCTCCCAGGTGACTCCGAATCCATTTCGGAGCCCAGTTGATAATGAAGTTTAACCACCACACAAGTGTGCAGGCTGCATGAAAATGTTCTGCCAATCACCAGTTTATCTGGTCTCTTCTGTCTGAGCTTCACCTTCCTTCCCTTTAAGACCTGTTTCCTGGGGTCAAAGCTTTAGTTTAATAAGTCTTTGCCTCATTGTCAGCAGTCATGGTTTTAATTCTTGGCACTAGAGGGCAGTAGAGAGACACCGCAGAGAGGAAGGGCATTTCCTGGGCTCAAGCCTGTGCTTAGGCAGGCTCTTACTGCACAACCACAGACAGTTTCCTCTAAGTCCACGTGTCTGTGATGGGACTCTGTTCATGAATAACTTCTCCCAGGACACGGCGTCACAGCAGGTTCTGACAGTGCAGCATCACCCGGTGAGTCAGGGCCAGCTCTCTGGTTCTTCTGTATGCTGGGAAGCCTTCCTCAGATGTTCCACCTGAGTCCCGCTCCTTCTGTCTGCTGATCTGGTGTTCTGCTCCTCCAGACTTACTGGCCAGTCCCTCAGCACACCAATTTTAGCTATAGTTCTTAATTCCTTAAACTTCCCATATTTGAATTGATGTGGGGTGTGTCTAGCATGTGGCCTGGCATCTTTGAGCCCTTGCAAAATAATTTACGAGCGAATTAGAACTCCAAGTGTCACCTTTGTTCTCTCTTATGAAGTAAAGCTGCATGTAACCTATAATTTTCTTTCTCCTTGCCCAAGTCTAGGTAGGAGTTAGGAAAGTTCCTTGTCTGTGTTCTGAAGGTTTGCTGAAATGAACCTACAGAAGACATAGCAACAAAGAGAAGATAGAAATATCAGTGTGTCTAGGACACCACCTGAAAACATCCAGACCCTGGAAGACTCAGAATTTTACACAATTTCCTGGTGGTGGTGTGGAAAAGGGGAAGCAGATGATTTTAAGGACTTTTCAAGGGAGGGGAATGGGCACAAAGACTAATGGTTTCTGCTTCTCTCTGAAAGTCGAATGGGCCAAAGGACAGAAGACAGCCGTGGCAAAGTCTGTCTGGGGTGGGGCCAGGCTTTAGTCCTTCTTGGTGAGGTAGGGTTTGGTCTTTCCCCATCAGTGGAACCTCAGGGAGGGATTGGGGTAACTGTCCTGTGGATCCAGTTTTCAGGTGGATGAGAGATTTCAGAGGAAAGTCCCTCCCTGTCTCGGAAGGAGAAATGGGCGCAGGCCAGGGAAGCTTTGATTGCAGGGCCTTTCAGCTTCCCCTGCCTCAAAGAACTGGGCATGTCAAAGCCAAGCCCTGACACCCACTGGGTAAAATGCTACTTTGGATGACAGAGCAGATTCATTGGAAGCTTTACTACAGCGTTTTGTTCAAAAGCTCCTCAGATCCATGGCCTTCCAGAGTAAAAACACCAAAGCCAAACGGCTTCGGTGGGCAAGCGTGTTTGGAGAGTGCTATGGGAGAAAGCACAGGAGAGCTTTGGGAAGTGAGCTCATGCTCCTTTGCCCATCCAGTCACTCTCATCTCACCAGATGGGACGAGGCCTCTGGGAGGACTTCTCATTCTTCTCTTCTGGAGAGAGTGGCATCCAGCTGTTTTGAGCAACTCAGGGATAGGATGCTGGAGTCTAAATTCAACATCTCCAAGTCCAATCATGACAGGAAGACTAGAGATGTCAAAGCCACCTTCCTCAGCATTAGTAGTGATGGTCCACAAACAGGATGAGCGTGCAAGCCTCACCACAGACCCCTAAACTCGAAGTGGCTGCACTAGTGTTGTTCCAAAGGCAGGGGCCTAGGCTGGTGGCCCGCCTGAGGCTCTCTCTCTCTCTCTCCTGGGTGGCAGGGAGATTAACCTGACCTCTGGCTTAAAATCAACCGCAAGGGCAGTATGTGCTCCTAACATCTCAGCTATCTCTTTGGACAAAGTAATTCAGCTCCCTAAGCCATCTTGCAAGCCTTTTCCATTTTTTTTTCAAATAAAAGAATTTAGACCAACTTTCAGGGTTCTTAACTAAACAAAGAGGCTGCTATTGTAATAAATTTCAGCCTTAAGAAGCATCTGGTGCTTAGTCCATGTCACTATATAGACACACTCCATGTCACTATATAGACACTCTATGTCGCTATATAGACACACTCCATGTCACTATATAGACACACTCCATGTCGTTATATAGACACACTCCATGTCGTTATATAGACACACTCCATGTCGCTATATAGACACACTCCATGTCG
>NW_022196891.1:84074429-84114867 GCF_008632895.1 Mastomys coucha
TAGACACACTCCATGTCGCTATATAGACACACTCCATGTCGCTATATAGACACACTCCATGTCACTATTTACACACACTCCATGTCACTATATAGACACACTCCATGTCACTATATAGACACACTCCATGTCACTATTTACACACACTCCACGTCACTATATAGACACACTCCATGTCACTATATAGACACACTCCATGTCACTATATAGACACATTTCATGTCGCTATATAGACACACTCCATGTCACTATATAGGCACGGTCCATGTCACTATTTACACACACTCCATGTCACTATATAGACACAATCCATGTCACTACATAGACACAGCCTATGTCACTCCATAAACATGGTTCATGTCACTATATAGACAGTTCATGTCACTATATAGACAGTCCATGTCACTATATAGACAGTCCATGTCACTATATAGACAGTCCATGTCACTATATAGACACACTCCACGTCACTATATAGGCACGGTCCATGTCACTATATAGACAGTCCATGTCACTATATAGACAGTCCATGTCACTATATAGACAGTCCATGTCACTATATAGACAGTCCATGTCACTATATAGACAGTCCATGTCCCTATATAGACAGTCCATGTCACTATATATAAAATGCATAGGTCAAACGGGGTGTGCAGGGATGTAGGTGCTATACTTGTTTGAAAACAGCTTTATGATTTAAAAATATCTACTAGACTTCAAACTTTCCTGAATCATTGTATTTTTCTACCTAGTAGTTTCACAGAAAGTCACCCCAAAGGAAGAGCCACAAAGTTGCACGAGGTGACTCATCTCTAAATTTAAGGATTGCTGGTGCTGACAGAGGGAGGTGACATCCCTACTGGCCTTTCCAAAGTCTGGCACTCGATGTGCATGATCTCATCCTATGGAGACAGAATGGTCTACAGATCCCTTGGCATAAGATGATGAAGAATGAGGAAGGAGGTCAGGATTCTTAGCAGTGTAATCTTCAAGAAATGTTCTACAAAGTCAGAATGCTTCTAATCAAAACCTGATGCGAACTTCAATTATGTACTGTTGTCAGATGAGAATGCTCTAGATTCAAGGTGTTTGATGTAGCTGTGAAATATAAGGACTCAAATACAGAGCTAATCAGTCAGGTCTTGAGCAAAATGAAACACAAATTCATGCAATGCTCCCATGTGTCCCCCACATTTCATCGATGTTTTCCCTTAACAGTCCAGCACTAAGGCTTCAGCCAAGGACGGATACTTGCTTCCATGACTGACTCAGATGGCTCAGAGCCCATTAAAAAGAGAGTTACCAAGGACACAGTTGGTCTCCTGGCATCCTATTATAATTCCTTATCTTGCTTTGAAGCAGAGGAGGCACTGACATCAACCTTGGGCCAGCACCCAAGACAGGACGTGTTCAGAGTATTAAAAAGCTCCAATAGGCATCGCCATCTCCACTGGGCTCTGTTTTATTGAACCTAGAATTTGAAAGATAGAAAACAGGTTTGAACCTGGCTTTCAATTCAGGTGGCAGTGGGTGCTTAGATTGCCACAGGAAGGCTTCTGACAGGAGGGTTAGGATAAGCACTGTTAGTCATGGCCACCAGGAGGAGACCTGAGGAGCCCAAAGGTGGGAACACAGAAGAGGTAAAGAATGTGGAGGACAGTCATGGAGATCAGAGCACCAACTGGCTCTAAAGCACTGGCTTAGAATCAGTGAGACCACAGGCTCCCCATGGCAAAGGCCCGATGACCAGTCACAGAAATCCAACATGGAAAAGCAAGACTTGGGGGGAACTCAGCCGAGGTAATGTAGTTGCTAGGAAGGATTCTGACCAAGGTGGAGGTAAGCACTTGCTTAGGAATTTCCCCCTACATCCACAAATCTAACAATGGGAAACTCTACCTTCTCTGTGGTAAGGCCACGTGCAATAAAATCCGATGTACAATGATGTACAGCTATTAGATATATTTATGGTGCTCCCCCTAAAGCTCCTCCCCAGTATAAAGGCAATATCTGAACTCTGCCGTGTATTTTAGGAAGTATTTTGATTTATAAGTGTTTTTAGATGTGCATTTGAATTTAAATATTATATTAGTTGGATCTTGCTAAGACAAACTATTTGGTAATGGCAATGTAAGGAGAGAGGGAGGGAGAGGGGGAAAGAGGGAGGGAAGAAAAGTAGAAGGGTTTATTTTGACTTCCACTTCCAGGGACTGTGGTCCGTCATGGCCAAGGTAGCATGGTGACAGAAGCAGGGTGGGCTGGCCCTACCATGCTCACAGTAAGATGCAGACGAGGACGCATGCCCATCCCTCTTGGGTGTTCAGTCTAGGATACAAATGGTAGGGCTTACCTTCAGGTGACTCTCCTCACCCCAGTTAACTTGTCTTGCAGGTGTGCCCACATATTGGCTTCCACTGTGATTCTGGTTGGCATGACTAATCACCACAAACATCTTTAAGAAACAGAATTTGGGGCTGGGCATTGGTGGCACATGCTTTTAATTCCAGTAGTTGGGAGGCAGAGGCAGGCGGATTTCTGAGCTCTAGACCAGCCTGGTCTACAGAGTGAGTTCTAGGACAGCTAGGGCTGCACAGAGAAACCCAGTCTGAAAAAAACAAAAAAACAAAAAAACAAAAAACAAAAACAAAAACAAAAAAAACAAAAACAAAAACAAAAAAACAAAAAAAGAAAGAAAGAAAGAAAGAAAAAAGAAACAGAATTTGGGATTCCAGTGTGCAATCAGCATCTCTGATGCAGAGTGAGCAAGATGGGAGAAGCCCCAGGAGACCGACACCCTGTGTCCAGAAGAAAAAGGCCCCTGGATTTTGCTATGGACTCCTAAAGTCTTTAATTCTCCCTTCAGCGTCTTCAGGCTGGCGTGGGGGACGTGCGGCAGATGGATGGTGAGGCTCATCGCGAGCAGCACACACATATATCTTGTGAGTTGATTTTTTTATTTGCCACTCAAGGAGAGCAGAGAGATTGATTTGAAAGCACAGTAATGAAGGTGGGAGGCACCAGTTAGACTGCAGCTCGCCTTCCCAACATGTTCTCACCACTGTTTCCCCTCTCTCGTGCTGGCCTGCTCTCCTCATCTCCACACAGCTTTCCTGAAGGGGAGAATGAATGTTCTGATATAAGAAGCCAGAAGCTGAAAAAAAACAGTAGCTGAAATGTTGGAGCACAGAGCTTCTGTGGGTGATGTCTGGTGAGATGTTTCAAATGTTTTAAGTACATCTCAATGTTTGCCATGTGCCCATATGCACTCAAACATACATGTACATTTAAAATAACTGTGATCTTTATATGGAAACGTGGTTTCAGGTTTTCTCTTGTTCCCTTCCTTGTACTTTGTCTCATGACAATAAAAATAATTTGCTACAAGAGGAGTAAGCAATTACAGTTCCTTCACATTACAAGAAACATCTCTGCTCCTAACATATAGCAAAAGAAATGGCTGCCATCGCATCCACCATAGCCAGAGAATGCACCATTCCTTGAGGAGACAGCAAACAGCACAGGCTTGGTGGCACCGCTGCATGCCAAGGACATAGATGGGACCTCAGAGGACTGCTCTCGATGATGTGAAACCAACAGCCAGAGCTGAAACTTCAGGTTAGAGCTGAGTCTCAAATCTGCGATTTTCCTGTCTTTATTTAGTTCTTGGATATGGGAATGATATTCCTAAATTCATGTGGTTTTTGGAAACCCTAATCAAAATAACTGTGAATACATTATGAGACATATTTAATTATTAAATATTTATGTTTACTTACAAATATTTAAATTTACAATGTAAATATTGGTAAAAGATGGATATGTATACATGCATGCATTTGAAACTATTAGTTTCTGTGAATGTGCGTGCTTACATCTTATCTTAGCCTGTCAAGGTACATGCATACCACGTGGTGTGTGTGGAGGTCAGAGGACCACCTCAGGTGACATTCCTCACCTCAGAGTCTGCTGAAGGTAGGCACTCTTTCTGTGTTTACCACCATGCTGGGTACCTCAGACTAGCTGGCCTGTGAGCTCCCAAGGCTTTCTCCTATCTCTTCGGAATACTGTGGTTGCAGACACATGCTCCTGCATCGAGCTTTTGCACAGTTTCTGGGGATCTGAGCACAGGATGTCAGGTTGAGCCATCTTCCAGTCCTGCCCCCACTTTCTTGACTGAGGTAGTGTATTGCTATGGAGCTCTGACTGGCCTTGAGCTTACAGTGTTCCTCTTGCTCAGCCTTCCGGTTGTGGGGGTTACACACAGGGGCCACCGTGCCCAGACTTGAATGTGTTTTAGTAGCATGAAGCTGCTATGCAATGCCCAATTTACAGCTGAGACTGGCGATTTTTCTGCCAAGTCTTGTGTGTGTGTGTGTGTGTGTGTGTTTAATTTGGTTTATTTTTCCAGTAGGAATTTCCAAAGAACATAAGGTCATGGATTTTTGAAATAGAAAAAGTTATCATTTATAATGTTTGTAAAATTTGAGTCTCAAGAGCTAATATGAACACATAGTTATCAGTGATTTTTCACTTCATGGGAGAGTCCTTACCACTAAGTGTATGTGTAAAACTGAAGGTCTCGGTGTGGTTATAAAAGTTTCATGCAAAAAGAGAGGTGTGAGCCAAACTTCCTCTTTAGTCAGTTTGAAATTACGAATGCTGTGCCTCACCAAACAACCCTCAAAGGCTACCAACCACCACTGAGAACACACAAACTTTTGCAACTCATATCAACTGTCCAGTAAAAGAGGAATCCAATTTCAGAAAGTGAGAGTTGTGATGGTTTGAGGTACAATGTCTACCATAAGTTCCTGTGTGAATCCTTGGCCTCCGATGCTGGCATTATTCTGTGAAGTTCTGGCAACTTTGGGAAGTGGGGGTCTACCTGGAAGAAGTAGGCTGCTGCAGCCATGTCCATAGGAGCTGTGTGCCAGCCATCATGTCCAGCTCCTCCTCATTGATCTGTTTCATATCTGCCACATGGTCAAGGAAGTTCTCCACCACAGATCCCACTCCTATGGGGTTCCGTTCAATCAAGGGGCCAAGCCACTGTGGACTAAATCCTCTGAGAGTGTGAGCCAAAACAAACGCCCCTGTAGTCTACTGCATCAGGTATTCGTTACAATGACTAAAAGCCTAACATGAGGCCATGAGTCATGCAACGTCTGTGAGGAAGGGGGGCGTTGGAGATGGCCATGGGCTGATAGGTCTGAGTGTCCAGCTGCTCAGTGCTCATCATCATGTTGGTGCTATGGAAGAGGTGAGTTAGATCAGGAAGGCAGTTAGTGAGGACAAGAAAGATGATGGCGTCAGGAGAATATGGGTGTGGGGGGCTACAGGCTCTTTCCTTTGCTTCAAGAGGCCACCATTTATGTTACCACAGCTCCCTGTTTGCTTTTGTTTCCTCCAACAAGCTAAGCAGTACTGTTTATTGAGAGAATGTTGAATCAGAAGAGCCATGCTAAGTGACTTCTACTTTTAGTAGTTCTGAAAGAATGATTAATTCAAATTTTAGGTGAAGAAATTAAGGCTAGGCAAACATAAGAAATGTTTCCAAGGATGTAGGCATAGTAACTGTCGGTGGCATGTGAAATATTCCACTGTGTTTGACCAGAGTAGGAGCGTAGAGAAAAACTCAGCTCTGCCTGTTCTCTGCGTGAAGTTTACACCTGCTGTCTGTTGTGGATTGCTGTCTGTATTTCGATGCCAATTCTGCTCCCTCAAGAGGGGTGTCCCCACGGGGAGTAGATCATGTACTCAGTTGATTTCAAGTGAAATCTTAATTGGTCAAATAAAGGCTAGAGCCTGTAGTTGGGCAGTGGAAGGAAAAGGCAGGGCTGGAAGTTTTAGAGAGGAAGAGATGAAGGAAGAAGAAGACAGGACAGAGGGAGAGGAAAATGGAGGAAGAAGAGGTGGAAGAAGGAACAGAGACGCGTGGTCTGGAGGAGCCACAAGTAGCTAGGGATCTCATCGCTGGGCAACAGAGCAGTATCGTGGCATACCTGCCTAATCTAGGCGTGCAGCTTCTAAACATATTAACTGAGTTGTGTGTTCTTTGCACGGGCACATTGGGGTTGGAGATTTACCGATATAAATCTGGCTGGTATAAATATAAGTCTCTAGTGTTTTCCTTTCAGGGGTCTACAGGGAGCTGAGTGCATGTGCTTTTTGTGCACATAACCAGAGGATGCTGCTGAAGAAAGAGCACCTTCTTCAGAGAGCATGTGCACTAGGTGTGTCGTGTTTGCCTCGCCTCTTGCATTCTTGCCTCCTTTCAGGAAAGTGTGTAATTCATGAATGATACATCGACAACTGAGGAGGCCAGAGTATTACACATAGACTAGGAAGACCCCAGTGACTGCAAGGGTAACTCAGGCTGCCAGAGAGAAGCTATGTCCTTTTAGCTCTATATTGATGAAATAATTATCTGTATATTTATTTTGCGTCATGTATTAGTGAACTTGATTTTAGTGGTGATTTTTTTTTATGTGGTGTTCTATATTTCATTTAATGACCCTACCTCTTCCATATCTGTGAATTCAGTATCTAGCTCCCTAGGTGGCCTCACTTTGTAGCTTCCTGTCATTGTCCACCTGGATTTTAGTTCCTTGCTCCTGCAGTGTCCAGGGGCACGTAGCACACAGGGGAGGTTGTATTCTCTCATTGCTTGGCCTCGTTGATGTCTTCTTAGCAGAGTCAAGCGTGTGGTCTTGCATTTTATGGTTCTTTACTGACTGACAACTCTTCTAACAAAAATCTGCTCTTGTGACGGGAGCCGAGAAGGATACCTGACAGGAGCAGAGGAGGAGAATACCTGACGTTGTGCTTGGATCTTCACGTTTCTCACCTGTTGTCTTCTGAGGCTTCTGGCCAAGGGCCATCTACACACGTGCAAGTGGATTTTCCTCTGTCTCCCTCCTTCCCTTCTGAACTCCATGTAGGGATGGTTGCTGCTCTCGGAGAGAAGCAACTGGAGAAGGCTGGAGTCAAGCTTCCATTTTGGGTTCCATTGCTTTATTCTCTAAAGTGTGGACTACCTACTTGATAAGAGGAAATTTTTTTAAAGCAAATTTTATTCCATTTATTCATGGAAGTATTTTTTTTTCTTAGAATGTGTTTTTGCTTTCACAATGACAAAAATACAAATGGAATACTTCAGGCATGAATATTTCAAAATACCTGTGCATTTTCAGGCTAGTAGTATGAGTATGTGAAAAACTAATGGTTTACTAGAATTTTACTAATGATGCTCTAGCTTATAGTTTTAAATATGAGTAAAAGAATATCCTTCAGGGCAAGCACCCTCTCAGAGGTAAAGGAGAGGTGGGAGTGGGGTGAAAAACTCTGGGAGGGGAACTGGAAATGGGGGCAGGCAACATTTGAAGTGTAATAAAATAAAATAATCCGATAAAAACAGTTCATTCAACTATTCTGCATGTTTGTAGTGTTTGTCGTATGTTGTATGTGTGTGGTACATACATGTGTGAGCATGCAGGGGCCTGAGACAGATCTTGGGTATGTTTCTTCCTTACTCTCCACCTTATTGCCTTGAGATAGGATCTCTCACTAAATACAAAGTTCAGCCAGGTTGACAGACCAGCAAGCACTCAGAATAGGCCTGATACTATGCAAGCATTGTGTTTATATGAATACACAGTCATGTCCTGCTTTTTATCTGGGTGCAACATCAAATTACCTTGAGTAGAAATTTTCATTGTGAGGATGAATTTGGGAATGGGATTAGGGGCACAAGAACATCCGTTGTTTATTTAACATAAATATTCCAGGAAAACTCAAGCCTTTAGGAAAAAGTAGGAATCTTACCCGGCTTCTTCGCAAATCACAATTCAGAGTCACCAGAATAGCCACAGCCACAAATCTGGGTGATCTTGTGGCTGCTCCATTCTAAGCGGCCTACAAATGCGTTTCTCATTTGAGAACACACCAGCTTGGCTCACATACCCACTACTCTGTGTCTGTCGTATCTCAAATTCCAGGGCGTTGTTATGCAGCAATTTCTTCTGAGATGAAACATTCCCTTCTGCAAGGAGCTGCTAAGAGTCAGAACTACACAACTCATAAGTTTTAGGAAGTTCCTGAAAGTGACCAGATGCAAGATGCCCCTCCCTCTTCTAAGCTTCTAAAAGTAGTAGTAAAGACTGCTAAGAGACACTCTCAGACAAGCTGAGGTGCCTGAAAGAGGCTCAGACCAATAGAAGGTGCCTATAGAAGATACTCTTTAACTTTAAAGCTGCCTGCAAGTTGTGCAGTGGGCTCTAGATTTCCAGATTTCATGAACTCTTGCTGATGTGGGCTTTTGGTGATGCAGTTGTCTTTCTTTGAGCCATTTCTACTCCTATAAGTAACCTCAATAAAACACATCGGTTCATCAAGTTGAATTGTGGTGGTATCCTTACTTTGATGTCTTGTTGGTTCCCTGCGTTAGCTGAGAGAGGTTTGTTTATGTCTGTCAAGGAATAGTGTCATACAACAGACATGGAGATATTGTTGGGATAATGTATCATCATTTCTCTTGTGGAAGTACTTTTATGGTAACTACTTCCCTACCACCCACACTTCAAATCATGTTAGTTTTTACTAACTGTTGTCCAGTAACACAGGGAGGGTTAAGGTTGCTCATAACTAAATAGAGTGACAGGGGTCAGAATTTTGTCATGTCAATAGAACCTTCAATGGAACCACTTTTTCACTTCGGGTGAAAAAGGCTATAGTTGTTAACAGATATTCTCAAAAGCATTTGTCCCCAAATAGATAAGGAAGTATGAAATAACTCCACCCCCCATGGCTATCCATCACAAACTCACATATACCCCCTTCATACAAATACCGCACATGACACATACACCTACCCCCACCCAAAACACACACAAAATGAAATGTGTATAAAATAAATGTTATAGTTTATTGAATCACAGTGAGTCTGGCTCACTGGTAAATTAGAATAGTTCTTATAAAAGCCTCTTTTGTATTTTCCTTTCTAACTATAAAGTTTTATAATGAACCAGAAATGGTTTTAATTTTTTTCTTCTGACAGATGAGAAAGTGAGAGCAGGAGAAAGAGGGGAGAAGAGGAGGGATGGGAAGGACAGATGACGAGAGCTGGAGCTCATGGGAGTGCACGGAGGTTAAAGGGCTGATGTCAGGATTGCTCCTCCGCCATGGAGGTCAAGTCTGGAACTCTGGGCAGTGGCACCTTTCATTTCATGCTCACTTCATCTTAACTTCATTTCCACATTTTGTCTTCTGTTCTCTAAAACCAAGCAGCACAGTGGGAGGGAGAAGGCACTGTGTTAAAACACGTTTTCACACTCTCAATACAAAGTGTTGCCTCAGTCTAGGAAGCAAGGGCCCTGCCATGGACACCTGACTTTTGTGCGTATTCTCCGTGTTCTGGGATGCCTTTGTCTGCACATCCAGATTAGCAATCTTGAAGACAAGTGTCAGTAATAATCTTCCTAAGTTACTGAAAACACAGGACACTCTTCCCATGAGCAGGTGGGTGAGTGACAAACAGAATCTTCAGTATGAGGACAGTTTAAGAGAAGTGTCTTCGTTTATTTTCTTTGACAGCTCACTATGAGAAACCTGAAGGTTACAAACGTGTACAATGCCAGTATGAATGGCCAGGTTTCATAGTTTTTCTTAGTGGCTTAAAACTTTAATCCCCAGCAGGTCAAAGTGTGCCTTAAATGTTTGCTTACCACTCTCGACTTACACAGCTCATTTTCCTTACCCAGTGGCTACAATACTGTTTCCTCTTTACAAAGACAAGAGAAGTTTCCATTTTTTCCAACCCATATGTCAAGTATACTTATTTTTTATTTTCAAGTTTTGAGTCGTTCATACGCTAGATTGCCACAGAATGCAGGAAAATGAGCACTGCTTTTCATGTCTAAACAATGATTTAATTAAAACTTACCTCCAAATAGAAACACATTTTAGCAGAAAGACATTCTGGACCAAAGCCCATTCCAAAGAAGGGTGGGGATATTCATCAGAACATAATGTAGGATAACTCCCACGGATGCTGCATTAACTCTGATGGGGCCCCATTCAGAGTTCAAATATAAACAATGCTCTCGGCTTCTTGGGACAATGCCTTTCTACTCTGTTTACTAGAGATTTCCTGTCTGGTGGCATGAACGGGGCTGCAAAGATAGCTAAACACTGACACGGCCCAGCGAAGTCTGATTTAGGTCAAACTGATTTGGGGACCTATCAAAAAGTGACCAGTGACAAAGGCAAATGAAAGAAATGACTAGCACTGCAAATTCACAAACTATGTAAAACATGAGATGAGTCAGCAGGCAGTTCTTTAAAGTCTGCCACACACGTGTGTTTGCGTGTCTGCCATACATGTGTGTCCTTGCATGTCTCTGCTCTTTAATTAGACCAATGTGACAAGTTTGTTGTTCTTGCTCTTATCATTCACTATAAACAATCTAGCAAGTATTTTATCTTCAGAAAAAAGTAATAACTGTGCCTTATATTATCATGATTAAGAAGAATTGTAATGTTCACATGTTTGTAATTGCAGAGGAGAACTATTAAGCTTCATTGGAGAATTTGGTTTAACACTGCCTTTGTCTGATTAAATGAAAATTTAAAACTAAGTTGAAATATAAAGCAGAATCGGGAAAAATAAGGTTAATGAAAATCTTACCAGTCAAAGATAACTACCATTACCATTTCTGCAATATAGTAATGCATATATACATATTTTACATATACATGGGTATATAGAAATATGCTTCAACAGATATGCAGTTATATATATATGTACATGTGTTATGCAATCAAATTGAACAGTGGTTTTAAACAAAGCCTTCTTAGAAATAGGCATTTTCTCAGACCAGAGTGTAAAAACATTTTCCTTTTTTTACATCAGTATAGAATTACACTGTATTCGCTTTCACTGAACTTGCTATATATTAATCAGCATTTAGGTTAGTTCCAATACTGTTGTGTAGTACTTTCCTCGGAATAAAGGCATTTCATCCTGGAGGGAAACTTCTTAAGACTCAGGAAGTTCTTAAGGAGGCTCCTTAAGAGCCAGGGAGCCAACAACTCACAAATCTCACCAAGTCCCTGAAACCAAGCAGATCCCCCAAGGCCATATCAGCAGTAAGAGCTGCTGAGGAGGGCAGACTCTATGCACTGAGCTGCCTCCAAGTCATGCAGAGGGATCCAGGCTTGTAACTCTCAAGCGTTGTCATCCATGTTGGAATGGGCTTTCAGGGATGCAGCTGCTTTCGAGGTGTCCGCATTCCTGTAAGTAAATCCCTAATGGTACTCTCTTTAGTAATCCAATAAACTCACTTAGTTACCAAGTTGAACTTTGATGGTTTAGTGACTTTTTTCTATTATCAGTTCTTTATCTGGCAAAAATAGGTGATTGGTCATGCATCCCAGAAACAGCATCACACAAGAAATACTTCCTTATAAAGCCATAATAAACAGAATTAATAAATCTTTTAGTTAAAAGCTGCATACATATGATGTGACATACTACGGGCCACAGATACATACATATTCAATGGCAATAATACTTTTTTTTTTTACCTGCCCCCCTAAAACTCCCTCAGGGTATTGCTTCTTGAGTGCTAGAGAGCAAACTGCAGGCCTTACGAGTGCTAGGCAGCCACTTTCCTACCAAGTCAGCCTCACCCTGAGACTTGTTTTTTTTTTTTTTATTAGATATTTTCTTTATTTACATGTAAATTTCTCCATTCCCAGTTTCCCTTCCAAAAATCAAAGAAACAAGGCTCACAGCCATCCATTGAACTGAGTACAGGGTCCCCAGTGAAGGAGTTAGAGAAAGGACCAATGGAACTGAGGGGTTTGCAACACCTTAGGACGAACAACAATATGAACTAACTAGTACCCTCAGAGCTCCCAGAGTCTCAACCACCAACCAAGGACCGCACATGGAGGGGTCTGATTGTTCTGGCAGCATGTGTATAGTAGAGGATTGCAATTTGATCATCAATAGGAGGAGAGGAGCTCGGCCCTGTAAAAGTTCTGTGCTCCAGTGTTGGGAAATGCCAGGGCCAATAAGTGGGAAAGGGTGGGGTGGCAGGCATGGGGAGGGGGGAGGCAACAGGGGTTTGTTTTTGTTGTTTTTGTTTGTTTCTTTGATTTTTGGAAGGCAATAATACTTTTAACCTTTGAAACAGTGTTCTTACCTGGTGACACAAGTGTAAAATTTTTCTATTAACTAGGAATATTTTCCATTTCCTCTCAGGTATTCTTCCGGAGAAGTTAAGTGGTGAGTATTAGTATCAATCTTTAATATATTAACACCCAAGTCGAAGCCTTCAGAGAAGTGTGAAGCAGAGGAAACTCAGCCAGCATAACCAAATGTCGGGATGCTTTGTGGACACCATGCTCTTCCCAACAGGCCAGTGTGTGCTCTCTCACCTGTTGGCCTGGGGGACGCTGGGCAATTCTAACACATGACTTCTTATATGTGACCTTTCCCTTCAACTATCTTTTATCTCATAGCTGCTAAAGGTGTGCAGAAAAAGAAACACACACACACATATCACAATACTGTCCATGATCTTAGTTCAACTGCAATCATTTTTTAATCTAAAATACATTAGCAATAAATATAAAATTATTAAAACCTTATTTGGCTCTTGAATTTTAGTGGTTCTTTTTTTCTTGTCCATCCTGCATACTTTGGTAATTATCAGAGACCCTAGATTATTGCTATCACTCTAAATTAAGTAACGAATCTTTACCTATAATATTTAAAATGTCCTAAGAAATATTTTAGCTTTTGGGATACCACTGGTATATTTTCAGGCACTGTATAAACCTTTAACTGTGCTATTTAATTAAAAGATAAAGAATACCTCAGACATTTGTTAGTTCTGGTAATGCATTTTAGTCCATTTTAGAGAAGATATTTGAAAACTAAAACCAATTGTTGAAACCATCAGATTAGAATTAAAGATATTTATGGAATTTCACCT
Source organism: Mastomys coucha (assembly GCF_008632895.1). Lineage (NCBI taxonomy): Eukaryota > Metazoa > Chordata > Mammalia > Rodentia > Muridae > Mastomys > Mastomys coucha. Next base: position 84,087,431 of record NW_022196891.1, read on the forward strand.
TACATGAATATTGTTACAGCATTTTAAAAGTACTTAACAGTTACGTCAGTCTCATTTGATATTTGATTAGTAATTTATTTAGTGTATATTTGTAAGTACTCAGCAAAAAAAAAAAAAAAAACAATTCATACCTTTATACGATTTCTCCAGCTTTTGAATATAACTTTCCATACTTTGAGAAGAGTTCAAATGACGGCAGAACAGTCTGAAAGTCCTAGGGGAGAGAGCACAGGTTACCATAGAGATCCCACTGGCTCTTCCGGCATTGCTAGAGCTAGCATTCAGATTAGCTTGAACTCCAAGGTAGGTTTTAACAACCACCCTTCAGGTTTCCTCATCACCCCTCCCCCATACACACATTTTAGATATTTTATCAGTTTAAAGCTTTCATTAAATTCAAATTCTTTTTTTTTGTTTGCTTGCTTTTTTGTTTGTTGTTTGTTTCTGTTTTTTTTAGTTGTTGTTGTTGTTTGTTTGTTTGTTTGTTTTGAGACAAGGTCTCATTGTGTAGCCCTGGCACCATTATGTGGACTAGGCTGGCCTCACACATGTCGGTCTTCCTGTATCTGTCTCCTGAGTATTGGGATTATAGGCATGCAGCACCACACCTTGCAAACACACAGTTTTTAATGTCTATGCGTGGCACATGTAAGCAGCTCTGGGCCGTGCCAACATGAGATTTAATTACATGCTTTCAGGGAGTTTGCAACATGATGGCCTTTGCCTTGGTTTTACATTTGTTAACAGAATCACAAGAAGAGGAGTGTGGTGTGTCCAAGTCCCTTTGCTAGAGGCCGAGCTGTGAGCTGGAGCCCCCTCACACTTGACTTGTTCCTTAGGAGGCACTTGCAGAAGGAGTCTTTTGCAGGTAGCCAGATTCGAAGCATTTGATTAAGAAATGGGTGTTTCTGCAGCCTGAGGGTTAACAGGGCAACTCTGAATACTGTGAACAAACTGAAGAGGTTTGGGATTTTTTTTCTTAAGAGTCTATTAGTGAAGAAAATTTTGTCTGAACCTTTCTGGCTGAGGAAAGCCTTGGAGAAAAGCTCCATCCTTGGCCCGAGTCTTCAGAAGGTCCACACTTGACAGGTAAGTACACAAAAGCAAGATTCTCAAACGAGCCCGTGGTGTGTCAGTGTTTCTGTTGCCACACGTCTGACTCTCTGCTCTGGAACAGTAGACTCCTGACCCTAACTATCTGTTTTGATGACTAACCTTAGGCCCCAGGAAAATGCCTGCACTTGTCTGGGTTTGTCTGCCCGAGTGGCTGTGGTGGGCCCTACTTCCAAGTGCAGAGACCATGTGTGCAATGAACATTCAGATAAAAAATAGTGAGTTAGTCTGAATGAAATGCTCCCCTGTGAGCCGCATGTGGATGAGTGTGTCTAATGAAGCTTGCTTTTCCCATGGGCCTCAGCTCTGTCCCTTCTGTTCCAGACACGGGAGCAGAGGTGATCCAAACCCATCTCACTGTTTGCAGTATCTCACGCACATTTACCAACAGCCAGTATCTCAAACAGCTCTTCCCCTTGAATCTAGAACATTCTGTTGTCTGTGTCATGTGATAGCTTGACGGGCACCATCCCCTAGAACTGTGAGTAGCTCCATTTGTGTGAGTGTGTACAGCGGTATCTTAACGTTCGGAACAAATAGACCTGTTCCACACGAAAGGCTCAAGAGGAATGAAATGAAAAGTAGTTTTTCTCAATCTATAAGATAAGTCTGTTATATATAAAATTATAGCAACAGTGATATGATTGGTGAGTGCAGCAAACGATGTCAATATGACATGGAAGGGTCTGGAGAAACAAAAGGGAATCTGTTAGCATCTTTTAATAAGCGAGGCAGTGGTACTTGGAAGGTGACTCATTAGCTGTGAATACCTACCCACACTCTAGAGTAACCGTGAGAAGTTTTTAGGGACTGCAGCTGAGTCTGAGAGTGAGGAGATGTGGGATACTATAAAACAGTCAATTAATAGCATATGTGTTAGATAAAGATGAAGTCAAACTCAGACTAAATAAAGGGTAAGCATAGCAAAGAAAAAGCAGTTACCACAGTGGTCGATAGTAACCCAGATGCATTAATAGTCATTTTATACAGGCATGGTCTAAATGCCCCATAAAAGACAATGGAATGCTGAATAATACATTACCTAAATATTTGTCTTAAATGAAAGACACAAATAGTGAAAAGCAGGTGGACAGAGAATGGCCCTGTGTGTTCACACTAGTCAAGGAAGAGATGAAAATGCTTTATTAATTTTGGATCAAACAGATTTCAGAGTAAGAAAAATGATAGGGGATAATGGGAGTGACTGTAGAATGCTAAAGGGGTCAAGTCTCCAAGAAGACCTGTCAATCAGTAATGTCTATGTGCCTGGAATCAGAGGGTCAGCGTACATGAGGCCGAGACTGATAGAGCTGGTAAGAAGCGGATGGCTTCACTATTGTAGTTGGCAAATTCCACACCTCTTTATCAGTGACTGACAGATCCAGCAGGTAGAAAATCAACAAGGGGGTAATTGAACTGAACAGCACTGTCAGTCAACTGGATGTAATTGACATCTATAGACTTTTTTATCCACCAGCAGCAGGGTGTACACTTTTCACGGATTCATACAGAAATACCACCAAGATAAACTATGTACTGGACCATAAAACACCTTAACAAATTTAAAACAAACCACACAAGTACCATTTCATAAAACAGCAGACTTAACACTGGGCATCAGTGACAGACACATGGAAACCTCCAAAAATTTGAACATTAGATAGTGCACCCCTGAAAAGAACACCAGTCAAAGAAAACTCGGGAGGAGACAAATCTGACTGAGAGTGAAATAAAGCTTATGCAGATGGCGGAAGCAACAGGAGCCGCATGGACAGAACGGAAGGCAAGGCCTTGCCCAGTGACCACAACATCTGCTTCAGGAAACTAGGAAAAGAAGAGCACTCATAAGCATGCAGAAGAAAATGAGCCAAGTAGAAACCATGAAATCCAAAACAGAAAGCCTGGCCAGGGGCATGACTCAGCAGGTGAAGTGCCAGCCGCTCATGCACTAAGCCTGGCCAGGGGCATGACTCAGCAGGTGAAGTGCCGGCCGCTCAAGCACTGAGGCCGGACTCTGGACCCCAGAACACACGAATTCCTGTACTCTAGAGGCAGAGGAGGCTGGACTCTGGACCCCAGTACACATGAATCCCTGTACTCTAGAGGCAGAGGAGGCCAGACTCTGGACCCCAGTACACACAAATCCCTGTACTCTAGAGGCAGAGGCAGGGATCCCCTGCGTGGATACCAGCTGTAAGTGGTGAGGCCCAGCCTCCTCAGTGACAAACCCTGTGACAAACAGGAGACAAGAATATGTCAGGCAGTTCTGGTACGGAGACCTTAAAGCCAAGGGGTCTGTTTCTTCCACTACACTAGAATGCTCTCAGATTTTCCCCAATACCATTCGCCTCAGTGAACAAAATGCAAAGTAATGAGGACGACGGCCTGTGTCAGCTTCAGGCCTCCACAAACAAGTGCCCATGAGTGTATATGCACAGATACACACATGTAAACAAACATATGCATGTGCACACATACATGAATATACATAGACGCATAAAATAGGGAAACAGAAAGATCAAATAAATACATCATCCACTTCCTTGTCAATGCTGATAAAACCAGGAAACTGCTAACCAAGCTGAGCAAGAAAAGAAAGCCAATAGGCTAAAAGCTAACAAGGGAAGGACAGACAGACCTCAGGCTCCAAGAGGACAATACAGGGATGCAATGAGGAAGTTTATAGTTAGAAAGTATATAACAGGCAAAATTGCCCAAGGCTCTGAGAGACACTGCAGGAACTCTACTAGGAAGAGCAGATGATCGCAACAGCCTGTATTTACTACAAAATGGAAACAAGGCATCGTTCTCTCCTTTGGCCACAGGGGTGTCTCATTAACTGCCTAGTGGGGTGGTAGGCCTTTCCACTTCATTGTGGAGATGCACAGAACAGCACAAGGCTCGCAGCTCCATGTTTTCTCCCCTCTGTCCACCAGTGGTCAGAGTCTGCTGGTAGTCCACGTTTCCTGTCCTCTTAAGTGGCCCACTAAAGCAACCAACTGGTTCTCTGACAAGTTCAGAGCAACGTGATGAAGTAGGCTTTGATCCTATAAAGCTATTTTAAACAAGTACTGTGAACATACATAAACATATGCACTGACATGTACAGATACGATTAAGAATGATTATAGCCAGAAGTTCTGGGCTTTTCTTCCTTCAGTCCTGTTACGCTCTTGTGCTCTTAACTTCCGACTTCTGTGAGTTATAGAATTCCCCCTCCCCATACATACAGCTAGTATCTGGACCTGTGTGTACAGAGTGCTGCGTTCTGTCCAAGCCAATACCAGGACTTAGTCCTGCCTAGGGCCAGACAATAGACACAAGTGCCCAGTTATGTGGGTGAGCATGGATTGGTCTATTCTGGACTGTATAAGGGAAATCTTTTAGAAAGCCTTAACCAGCTTTGCTTCATTCTCTGATCTCCAGGCCCTCGCAGCCTTAGCCAGTAACTAACTGCAGCTTTTGTCTAGGGAAAGCTCTGGTCCTGATTCCAAGTTCCATGCAAGTTGCTTCTGACACAATCAAATGGTCACCCTGCCATGTGAAGCGCTTTACTCCTAAGTTCAAGAAGCCACTTGCACCATGCTGTTACGCTCTTAAGCCCAGGTTAAACAGGGGCGGGGGTTGCTTTTCTGAACAACATCCTCATCAAGAAAAACACTGGGGATAGTGACTCTACATCCTGCCAGAGCAGACAGCTTTTGCTATTAGGATGCCTAGCCAAACACAAATCATCCACTGCCGCAATGAGCTCCTTGGGACAGCTTAGGAGTGTTTGGAAGTGAATGGCTCTTTCAGCTGGAAAGCAGCCCAGGTCTATTTCAAACCCAAGTCAAAATGACAAAGAGTGAATTTCCTGGGCCACTCAGCCCAGAGTGTAGGAACTCTAGGTCGGCAGCTAGTTATGTAAGGCTCTCCAACAGGCAGTCACAGCTGAGCATATAACCAACTCGTGCCCATGTCCCTCAGTGAAAGAATGCTGCTGTGCCATGGACAGCGCCCCGAGAGAAACAGTGGTGGGGGGGGGGGCGCATCACAGGTCAGGCATATACCTATCAGCTGAAATTATTTTAATATAGTCATCTTTGAAATATTACAGAGATTTTTCTCTTAGAACTAAGGAACCAAGGTAGATGATAAGAGATGTTTGTCTGAACATTCCTTGCTATCTTAGTGAAAATGGTCTCTAGCTACTCTTTTGGATTTCCTGTTCTTCTCAAGTGGGAGTTCATGGGGTGCCTTCAAAGAGTGCCTGACATTTTTCATGCAAACCAAACCTAAATAAGCCTTCTAAAAGTGTTCTGAGTTACCTTCAGCTAACTTTAAAAAACACTCATTTTGGAAGCCACATGGCTGAGAGATATATTATTAATTTCCTCCTGGTTTTGGTGCAGGTGGCATTGCTGGTATATGCATCATAATGACAATGGTGACCCACTCTTCAAGGAAGCCAAGGCTGCTCTGTCAGAAGTCTGCAGCCCGTCCTCTGTGCATGCGCAGGGGCATTCTCTCCCAGCAGGTCACTCCTCTTGCTGGGCATGCATCCCATGAAGGGCTGGAAGGGCTGGAGGGCTGTGAAGAGTGTCTGTGATGCCTTCACGCTGTGGTGTACCCCTCCCCTCTTCCTCCATACGGTGCCTTCCCATGAGCCTCGTTTGTCTGGAACTCTGCTACGCAGCCTGGCTTCATACTCCAGATCCTGTTCCTGCTTTACAAATGCTGGGGTTGTGGTTGTGCTCCAAGCTAGGACGCTCTGTTCCTCTACCCCGCAAATATCCAAACACAAAGGGCCTACACTCGTGAAAGACAGATGGGTGTCCAGTCGCCTTACCGCTGGCCACCTAAAACACTCACGGCCCTCTCAGTCAGACAAGTTCTGTCCCGCTCTTGTCACATGAGGAAGCCCTGGGATGACAACAGCATCTCCACAGTTTTATCCAAAGCACAAACACTGGGCAGCTGCCTGAGCTGAGGATGTGCCTCTGTTTACTCCAGGGTTTCAAGTGTTCTGTTCTTTGTATTCTAAGTCACAAGACCTAGGCTTTACATGGAACCACTTGTAAATGCATGGAAAGGGTCAGTGTTTAGCTGTGAAAAATGATGACAAATCGTCAACCTGAACCTAAACAAAAGGAGAATACACCTGCACATGACCTCCTAGCCTGGAGGCTGCAGGTGCCTGCAGGCTCTGCCCACAGACTTGTGAGGGCCTCAGACTCAGAGGAAACTCTGCCTTGGAGCCCAGGGCCTCCAGAAAAGTTTCTTGATCTCAGGCAAGCCCCCAAATCTCTATCATGCTTATTGCCTTCTAAAATGTGGGAGGCTGAGTCAGGGGAGTCACACATTTGAAGTCAGTCTGGGCTCCGTAGAAGGTTCCTTGTCACTGTGTGCCAAATAGAGAGACTTCGCCTCAACTGACAGAGACAGCAGAGCCAGAGTCCAACACGTAAGTACTTATTTTAGAGAAACACTTGAGTGCTCTTGTTTTAAAGTAAATATGATGAATAGTCTCATGTGCTTTCCAGGGCTCACCATACTTGTCTCAGGTCAGAGGGGGCATAGCCAAACTGTAGTCTTGTGCATTTGAGGTGCTTCTTTCTTCTCTGCTTTCTGGAGACATCCTTCCTGAGAGCTCCACCCTCTCACTGTCACTCACTGAGCTCACCTGTTTAGTTCTCATAGTCGGGTCCCTGTCTCGTGCACTGTCTTGGCTATAAATACACACATAGGCACTGGCAGGCCTGAAATATGAATCAGCACATAAGGGGTGGGGATTCTTGTTTTGAAATCTATTGTACTATGTGGTACATATCTCATAGTAAAAGGAGCACCATGAGAGAACAGTATGTCAGGAGAAACAGATGCACATACAGAAATAGATGTATGCGCAGAAATATAGGGATCGATATTAATTTCACTGAAATAAAGCAAAGACATCCAACTAGATGCTGTGCTGTAGCTAGGAAGGTCCGTGGCCTGCTCATTGCTTTTTATCACATCGATAATGACGTCATAGCAGGAGGCTCTGGTAACGCCACCTGTGTGTACAAAGGTGACATGAGGTAAGCAGGAGGGATGTTGGATGAGACTGGTACTTAAGGGATCGTATGGCTTGCCCATGGCTAATCTCCTGGAAAATACACTGCAAAAATGTTCAGAGCTAGTATCAGGGTGGCTTCACAAGAACAAATTACAATGGGAATAACAATAGACACTAACATGATAACATTCCGAAATAAGTGTTGCTTGGTAGAAGGAAAACCACATGCCTCTGTGTAAGGAGTCTCCCTAGGGATGATCTCATTGATGCCAGGAACCGCTAAAAGCCAGGTGACATATTATTCATAGTTGTATTCTCGGGGTTTAATTTAACACAGTTGATAGGCACAGAGTGGGCTTGGTAACTGCCTGGCCAAAGACATGGCTGAACAAATGCACCCATGGGCTTGGGCCTGCATCCCTTTGTGGGCAGTGCATCTTAAAACCTGTCTGCCTCTCAGCCTGGCTCTCTAGAAATGTCATCAGAACCCTAGTGTCAACTCACACACTAAAGGCTGAAGCCTTTAGGATCCCAGCTAGCTGATACAGCCTTGTCTCACGTCACAGCTACAGCCCAAGTCTCGAAGCACTTGTAAGATATTAACCAAGAGGGCTGAGTCTACTAGAAAGAAGGAAGGGTCAGACTCTTATCATCTGTCTTGTCTTGTCTTCCTGTGCCATCATAGTGCTGAATACATCATTCATACACAATTACACACAAATAAATCTTAACTAAGTAGAAATGCAGGCCTTATAAGTGTGACTCTACTTTGTCAGAGAGTGGGTACGATGCCTTTAATGGGGACTTCATAAGAACACAGCTTTCACGCAGATCTAGACTCCTGACAGGCACATCTGTTACTGCTCACTTCTTACCCACAATCCAATGCTTGCAGTACTTGAATGGCCATGTGCAGGGTCAGGACTCATTCACATCCTCAAGCATGGTGCTTAGATGACTGAGTGCTTTGAACCAAGACCTGTCTCATCCTCTTTGGTCCTTTTTAGTCAGTAGAACCCCATTTTCCCCCAAGGCAGGAGGATTATGATAGCTAGACTCCTCCCTATCCATGTCAGTAATAAAATTGAGACATGGTTTTAATGTCCTCTCACCTTTCTGTGGCAGCACTGGCCATGAAGAAATGACCTTGTCTACCAGGAATGCCAGAGACATAAATGTTATATAGAGATGCTAAGAAGACACCCAACAGATAGGCCCTTGTGTTTCCCTCTGCTTTAAAACAATTACACAATACCATTTTTTCCAAGCTCATTCCTACATGGTTATCTTTTCCTCCTAAATCGTGAATATCCGAGCAGATGGTGTCCATAGATGTTTAGATCTACAGTGTAATATTTGTTGTTCACGGTGACCCTGGAAGATAGATGATGAGAGTGAAGTGTATACGCCAGGGTTAGGCCACAGTTCTGCCATGACAAATCATTGTGCTTGAATGTATAGCTTCCAATACTACATGGCAGAGTCTAGGCCACCTATGATGAGAAAATGGCAGAAAAGCCAACAAATGAGAACGTGAATAAGTAAGATAAAGTGACAACTTAAAACGTGCACACAGATCTTAACTAAATCTTCATGGGTGGTAGCCATGTATAGGATCCTCCCCGATTCAAAATGCTAGGGATTGAAATGTTTGGGGTTACTTTAGTATGAATGGATTTTGGAATAAGTACATATACATAACTCAGTATATATGTTGGTGATGGGTCCAATCCACATAGGAAAGTCATTTATGTTCTACAAGCACAGCACACACCCAGCGGAAGGTAATTTTATCAACTACTTAAATGGTTCTGAGCTTGAGTCTCACCGTGAATCTCACGAAGGGGTCTCACAGTGCGGCCCTTTCCACCAAAAAGAGTTGCAGATTTTGGGTTTTCAGGCCAGGGAATAGTTATGTACATTTGAATTTGAAATTTAGTTTTAAAAAGAATAATTTTGAAGTCAGGACAACTTCTCTGAGGTAAGAACAGGCCAATGTGTGAGTGGAACTTTGAGGAACATTCTGTACACCTACGGCCACTTGCCAAACCTGGATTCCCACCACTGTTCAGGCATAATCACATTTGTTACATGGGTTTCTTTATGCTCCTTTTAAAAACTGATTTTAAACATTCATTTACTTATTCACACAGTCTTTTAAATCAAGTATTAATCAAGTGCCTTGGCAGTAAGAATGATTAAGTTAGACAAAAGTTCCTGTCTCCATGGAATGAAAATTTCTAGAAACGGGAGACAGGTAAGAAGCAAACATGGGACAGAAATGGGAGACAGACGGGTGGGGTTGTGAAAGCAGCTGTGATTCCCAATTAGGTGTCATTAGGTGTTGAGGAGGCTGCCCGAAGACACATCTGCTCAACTTTAAAATACAGGAGTGAGTGACCCTACTATTTACGAGCGCAATCGCACCACTAAGTGTGTCACTACAATTCTCGTGTCATATCAACTGACCAAAACCAAAGTACCCCCAAAAGATGGTAGAAAATTTTGGGGGGGCTAAAAATTTTCAACTGAAAGTTGTTAATGCCTTTGATATTTGCAATGCAGAATGCTGGTCATACGACTAACTGCCTCTTTAGAGCAGACAGCAAGCTAGGGCTACCCTGGCCTTGCAAGCTTACAGAGCTCTCCCAAATCACGCCACTCCCCTCACAGCCAAGTCTGATCCATATGCTGCTAGCATGTAGCACCTGCCTAGGAAGAGGGGCAGCAGCTCAGAGGTGAATGGGTGCCAGCCCAGCATATTGAGTGCTCTTGGTGTTTTTCTGAGCAGCGCTGTCTGAGAGAGAGACTGCAAAAATGGAGATGACTGTCTATAATAGTTATCTCTTTCCTTCACTGAGCACTTAAATGGTGCCTGATATCAAAAAGAAATTTGTTTGGGAGAAATGCAAATAGAAAGATTATGTGTTGTCTCGGCAGCTGGGTATTTGCATGTGTGCATATCTGTCTGTTTGTATGTCCATATGTACATGTATGTATGTATTATGTGTGTATGTATGTATGTATGTATGTATGTATTATGTGTGTATGTATGTATGTATGTATTATGTGTGTATATAATATATACCTATGCAGGTGCATTTGCCTATGGACACACACAGAGGCCAGAGGGGAAACATCATTAGAAAGTGTCCGCCCATTGTTCTGTGCCTACTTTATTTCCTTGCAACAAAATGTCTCACTGAATCTGGAGCTCCCTGTTTTCAGCTACATGGCAACCAGCAAGCCACAATGATCCTCTTGTCTCTGTCTGTAACCCCCGCCCTCATTGCAGCGGATACAAGGAGTCACCAAAACAAAACCCAAAACCAAATAGATAGGTAGGTAGATGGATGGATGGAGGGAGGGAGGGAGAGATGGACAGACAGACAGACAGAGAGACAGACAGACACATAGATACATAGATAAGGTGGGAGCCATCTTCCTAGCCCAGGCAGGTTTAAGAGCAATAGCGACTTCCATCGGGATTGGGTTTTCTTTCTGTGGCCATTGTCAATGGTGGGAGAAGTGGCCCTCCTCTAAGAGGATGCATTTTTCTTCCATTTTTCTGGAAACTGTTGAGGACTAAGATTTGTTATGGTATGTATTATTATTTCAGGGATAGCTGGAAGGCGGGCCTATGCATAGCATGTCTTGTAAATTTTCTAATTACCTTCTGAAAAGGCAAACATGTCTGAAACAATCAGCTGGCTAATTTAAAAGGCAAAGCTAACTAAAACGAAGGGCAATTTTCTGTGTATTTTAACGGCTTTACATGTGCAAATCTTACCCTTGGAATCAACTAGTCAGTCATCAGATCTTAAAAGAAAAAGCAATCCTGCCTTGCTTCATGAAAGCAGTTCATCTCCTTCTGCACACGTCTTCATCAAAAAGCATTTTTCACTTGTTGATTTGAGTCTATGCTGTGAGAACCCGTGTGATAATGTCTGGTATAAAAATCAGGAAATTAGTCTCACTGCGGGAGCCTGCTAAGGATGCCGTTTTAATCTTATCTTTGAAGCACTGGCAGAAAACATATTAATTGTAGTTTAATTTATGCGACAAATATTTCATTTTAATTATGCTTCATTTTTGTCAAGCTATAAAAACATCAACAGTTCTGACAGTGTTTTTCTTACAAGTTTTTTTTCAAATGAAAGAATTAAAATCAAGTACTGTTTCTGAACGAGATCGCGAAAGATTTCTAATTACTGCTTGTGTTTTTGAAAAATTGCCAGTCTAGTAACCCCAAAATAACATCTGGGAGTGTGTGAACTTGAAGCTTTGTTACTCAATGTTTATAATTCTTAATAGTATACATGCATCATTAATATAATAGAATTCCCACTGCAAAGATTTTTTTTCATAATTACAGTATATATCAATAACCGTCATTACTGGGAATGTTCTTTCTGCTTGTGATCATTTCTCCCAGGGAAACTGGGATGAGGATAAGTGAGCTGATGGCAGCTGAGACAGGGACCTGAGGAAAGAGTGTTTATCATCAGCAGAACTGCACAGCAGCACGCCAAGCCAACAAGCTGGAGAGTGATGTGAGCTAGCAAATATTTAGTATGCCCTTAGTAGGTGCGGATCCACCCGAAACATTAAGTCTCCTACAGAAAATGCCACTTCCGTTAGGAAAGCCTCTCTTTAGATATAAATTAATTAAATTCCCCTGCACTGAAGACCTATTGTTAATCTTCACACCTTTCTCACGTTCTTTTATGCTTCTTGTTTTATGTCACAGCAATTCCCCTTGAAGTCTGATCTCACCTATCAGATGGAAAGGTTTCTGAGTTAGATCTTGGCCTCTGTCCACTATTCTTCATTAGCTAGATTCAAATATGTGTGCACAGGAAAATCTATGGGAGCAGAGCATATAAGTTATTACTATACTTTTAGTATGAACATTATCATTTCATAAGCCTGTCTGAAAAAAAAATAATAATAAAATAAGCAACAACAACAAAACAACAAAACCTCTGTAGTGAGATTTCACCATGGCAGAGCACTGAATTCTTCATCCTGTCCCATCCTCTCAGAAACGGTTACTCTCAGCCAGGCAGTGGTGGTGCACACCTTTAATCCCAGCACTTAGGAGACAGAGGCAGGTGGATTTCTGAGTTCAAGGCCAGCCTGGTCTACAGAGTGAGTTCCAAGACAGTCAGGGCTACACAGAGAAACCCAAAAAAGAAATGCCTACTCTCAACTATGGAGACTTATGCAATATCTGGGACACCACACCCGCCTGGAAACTAGAAGGCAGTAGGAGCCTCCAGGTGTTGCTGCTGGTGAGCAAAGCTAGGGTGTGGCACCAACTTGAAAGTGAAGAAGTAAGGTACGGCCAAGCTCTCCTCCTACTCTTCCTCTCTGCACTCAGAAGTGTGAGCCGCCGACATCTCCAGAGGGGCTGGATGGCAGAGCAAGGCACAGGGTTTGCTGGAAACTGTATGCGAGGAACACAGACACCAAGGTCCCTAGCTCCTTCTCTGCATTCTCCTCAGAAACAACCCTTCTTCGTTTGCCCCAGTTTCAGGGATGAGTGGACAGAGCAGGAGGCAAGGGAAAGGTCACATGATAGCACCCCCCTTATTTTGAGTTGTTCAGCACTTTGTCGTCTACAGTTACCTGAAGTCTGAAAACAAATGGAAACTTATAGACATCTAACACGTTTTAAATACATTTTGTTCTCCTGTGTTATAATGGTTCTACTTTAGCATTGCTAGTTGTTAATCCTGTAACTGTGTGCATGTAGGCCTGCGTATATTTAGGGCACCACATCTGTGCAGGTGCCAGCAGACACCAGAAGAGGGATACGAACCCACAGACCTGGAGTTCCAGGCAGCTGGGACTGGACCTGGGTTCGCTGCAGGAATAGCAAATGCTCTTTACTACTGAGACACTCATTGCCCCTGACTTTTTGTTTTGTTTTGTTTTTTCAAGACAGGGTTTCTCTGTGTAGCCTTGGCTGTCCTGGAACTCACTTTGTAAACCAGGCTGGCCTCGAACTCAGAAATCCACCTGCCTCTGCCTCCCAAGTGCTGGGATTCAAGGCGCGGGCCAACACAGTCTGGCACCCCTGACTTTTAAATTCAACTTTACAAAACAATTCCTTAAATATTTCACTTTGACTTCAAACTCAGAGCACCTGCGGCACATCCAGCTCTGGGTTCTGATAGGAAAGATTTCTCTCAAGTTCGTTGGTCTGACACCTAAGGCAGATTGCCAGTGAAAGAGTACGATTGCCCTGGTTCTGACTGGAATTCTATGAAGCCAAGAATTACAGTCAGATTACGGAGGAAGAGCGTGAGAATTATGTGTCGTCACACCAGGATCTGTCCCCAGTACACTGTCTCCTTAGTCCAATCACAGTCCCCAAAGAAATCACTCACCATGGCTCTGAAATTGTCTGTATGTCCAACTCCTCTCTGCCCTGCAAAAACTTAAGCCTCCAGCATCTGCCCCTCTCTTGAGTTTCACCTTCTGTGAGGCTCCTATGCAGCACAGGCATGGTCATATATCTGTGTATGCCATCTTGTCACCTGTTGCTTGCCAGTTTTTCAGTAGTCTCAGTTCCCAGACTTTTTGGAACTTTTCCTCATGTGTATAAAGGAAACCATATGAGCTATAACGTTCAGAACTATCCACAGTTCAAGCCCATATTGGGGGAGGGTGTGTCACATGCAAGAATATGTCTGGGTATGAAGAAAACATACACTGTCCCCAATTAAACCAGACACAAAGACCAGCTATAACTACCTTGTAGTATCCACATATGTGTGTAGGTATATAAACCTGTCCCCACCCCCCATAGTCCTTCTAAATATGCTCAACCTTCATCCCACAGAAAAGTGAAGGCCCTTGCTCTTCCAACACAGCAGTTCTCACTCTGTTGAGATCAAGTCTGTCTGCTTCTCTGTCTTATTTTTCTTACATCTGGTGCTGAAATCAAGATCCTTTCAGAGCCCTCTGGTCAGCAGGCCTCCTTCCCACCTCCCAGGCATCATTCCTTAGGCAGCACACACCCTTTAAGCGCCCCATGTAAGTTATCCGTCCTAACCCTCCACTGCGTCAACCTGAGACCTCTGGTCTTCTGTGGACCTCAGTGAGCATCTCCAATGAGTAGCTCAGGGTGGAACTTGGGTCCTTGGGGCTTTACTGGTGGCTGTGCAAACCCAGCTTGACCATGATCCTCTGCTTTCCCCCAAGTCAGATGACAGACAACGGACACTTCGAGTGGAATTGAGAGAGTTTCCAACTCGGAGTTCTATATTTGTTTCCTGTAAGATGACATTCTCAGACACCAAAACTGCATTGCCAGGCGGTAAGAGGCCAAGGGGAAAAAGGACAAGACACATGAAGAAATGATGCAGATGCAAGGAAGGCAAAGTCTAACTCCAGAAGAGAAGAACACAGGAAAACAGTACCCACACCATGAAGACAGTGGAGAGTGCCAGTCCCTTCAGTCACAGCACACGACTAAACTCTAGGAAACCTAAAGACAGTGGTCTATGAAACATAAATTCATATTTCCTACACCTAACTTAGGTACACAACCCACTGGTGTCTAGGAGGCCTGGGCAAGCCAACCAGTGTTGAGGGGGGAGACGCTTTTGTGTGCTGTGTATTCAGAGGCTAACTGCTGTGCTCAGAGATTTGGTTGACGTTTGGACATTAGCATTGTCATGGTATTTGGAGCCTCCCCTGTCTCAATATGTGTAAAGATTGTTCTCCATCACCTCTGATTGGTTAATAAAGAGCTGATCAGCCAATTAGCTGGGAGGAGAGAAAGGGCACAGGACTTCCAGTCCTAGTCAGGGCATCCCAAGGAGAAGAGAGGAAGGAAGATGGATCAGAAGGGCTCACCATGAGGTAGCAACGAGAGAGCAGCCATGAGGGCACACATGGACCAGAGTGACCAGGGCAAGACTCAGATTGCAGGCAGAGGATTCCATGGCTGGGACGTAGACGGCCATGAAGGGCTCACACCTGCCAAGCTTAGTATTTGCAGCTTATTAAAAAGCATACCAGGTCTCAGGCTCTATCCTTTATTCGGGAACTAAAATGGGTTAGAGGTGTGGAGATGCCTTGTTGTTATTCAGGAATAAGGGGATGGCGAACCAACACCCTCCCCCAGATTACTTTTACAGACTAGAGGCAAGAGAGTCAGGGCTATGTCACATTAGCAGTGTAATCCTTTGCCAGGGTTAATGTAAAAATAATAAATACCACAATTAACCATTTACTGTCTTAGAATCAAATTTCATCTCTCTCTCTCTCTCTCTATCTCTTTCTCTCTCTCTCTCTCTCTCTCTCTCTCTCTCTATATATATATATATATATATATATATACATATATATATATATATGATCCTAACTTCTTTCTGAGTATGGTAGTAATGTTTTCTACTAGTAGATCCAGATATTTAAACATATTAGAATGCAGATAAGATAGTCAATGTAAATGAATATACTATTTTATAATGCCAACTCTCTGCATGCTTTGAAGAAATTATAAGCACATTTACTGTTTTATATACAATATTCAGTGTCTATATTTGAACCGAAATTATTAAAAATCTATTTTTTGGACTAGTGTCCATTTCTCTGACTACATCAAATTAAGAGAGCAATGGTAATCTTCTCAGAAGCTATTTCATACTTGGATGCCCTTGAACTTTACTGAGTTTGAACTAAAAGCACATGTAGGTAAACCATTTCAGCATTAAACATGAAAGATGTTTACTTGCTATTACCTGTCAAAGCACCATCTACTGAGCAATAAATAAATATAAGCCCCATTAGACTTCATAAGTGAAAGACTGTCAAATATAAAAAACAGTGACATCTGAGATTGTGAGAATTTAATATAAATATTTAGGACATTAGTGCATTTCTTTATTATTTTTGAATAATGTAGCATTTAAATATAGAATATATAAAAGTGGAGCAATGTAGATGACTATTGTCCTTTACAATTGGGTTGGCAGGGTCTCACAAGAGATACAACTGAATTCAACTGTGTATGCATTGTCTTGACTCAGACAAATGCACACATACAGTAAATGTAGATGCACAATTACTTTATACTTTTGTTTTTCAAATAGGAATTTATCAGAAATTCCAGGTGTGATGGTGCACACCTTTAAACACAGCAATATACAAGCAGAAACAGAAGGACTGCAAACTCAAGATCAGCCTGAGCTACATAGTGAGACTGTGCCAAGAAGAAGAGAAGAATTTACTGGAGACAGATTTAAAAACTGTCTTCACATGACTAGCTAACCTGATGCCTGGTTTTAGTCACGGTCTCACAATATAGCCTCCACCTGGCCTGGAACTTGCTATGTAACTTTGCTCTGTCCCTCTTGCTAGGCCTCCTGAATGCTAGGATTACTGGTCTGTGTCTTTGACTAACACCTTGCCTTGAATTGTGATTTTAAAGCTAACTCATTAATATGGCATATTCTTAATAAACAAGCTGTGCACAAGGCAAGTCAATGCTTACAGACACCTATGAGATAAGTCCTTATTAATAAGAGAGGTTAACCACTCTTGCAGCACTGGGTAAACCATTTTATAGTAAGGCTATCTTTATAAAGACATAAACATGATGCAATATAGGAATAAGATGTCAAGGTCAAAAGCCAGTGTCCTGTTGTGTCTGCAGTGCTCTTAGCAGCTCTTAGAGTCGTTAGGAATGTGGGGTGATGTGCATTACTCAGAGAGCTGGAAATAAGTCAAAATCTTCCAGAAGCCTTCATTTTACGTAAGAAAGAAAAAGTGTAGGAATTCTACTTTTCATTTGTACTTCAATGAAAAGTAACAGGAAGACTCTATTCAGGGGCTCGTGGGATGGCCCAGTTGGTAACAGCACTTGCCATGCAAGCCCAATGACCTGAGTTTGGTTCCACAACCAATGGAAAGAGGCAAAGGAGAGAACCAACTCCACAGAGTTGCCCTCTGATATCTTCATGTGTGCCATGACGCACCGGCATGTCTCCATATCAATGATTTAAAAAATAAATAGTAAAGGCTATTATGAGCATTGTATTAAAATGTGAGTTTAGATTTCTTTTATAGAAACATTCTAAATTGTGATCAAGATGTCAATGATCCTTAGTGACAAACAAACCTCTCGGCTTCCAAGGGTGTATCAATGACAAAGTGTTTTCACTATTTTCTCTGATCTCCAAATATCCAGCTATAGTTTTTGGCAGTTCTGCAACTTTATTTGACACTCAGCAGGTTAGATCTCATGCCCATTGACCATCTGTAGATGTTTGAATGTGGCAACAGGCATGTAAGTTACCAATGTGTAGAGCTTGTTTGGTGAATCCTCATCCTCATTAGGTTTCCTGGACAAACGTACTCAGACGTGATACAGAACATTCCTTAGTGCCTTGGGCCAGATGGCTTTATTGAGCTTGGTGTCAGTGCACACATCTGTAGGCCCCATCTCCTTCATGGCAAATTGCTGGTTTTCTTTGAGTTCCCAAGGGGCACGCTTTTTGAAGCCCCTTCCATGGATGCACTTGTGATTTTGACAGTGTATTATTGTGTTACCACCTTGATGATGGCAGAACGGCCCTTCTTGGTTCTTGCCACCTTTCTTTGCCGGAGCCATTCTGCTGGGCCCAAGTTAGAAAGGGTGGGTGCAGAGGATTGTGGGAAGGAAAGTGGGTCCAGCTACATTCTGTACAAATTTTCAAAACTGCTAATGTGATTGTATGTGTGTGTTTGTTACCTCGCTATTCCATGAATTCTGGGCCATCGTGGGTGCTCAGTAATGAGCTGAGAGCAAGCAGAGCAGCCCATGTTAGGCAATCGTCTGTTTGGAGCCGTACAATCCTCCATTCAGCTCTGATAGGCACATGGAAAAGCTGCATAAGGAAGCTGGGCCAGGGAATTACACATCAATCCTACTGCTATCTCTGTACTATGTGTGCTGTCTCTGTGCTACTCCCTTTAGGGATGTTCAGATGAAGGTACAGAGAGTAGCTTTACGGAGTTGCAGAAGCAGAGCTGAAGCCTGAGCTGGGCACACAGCACTTCACGCAGGGCATCTTGGGCCATGCCACATGGGGCTCTGTTCATCAATTATCAACACTGGGGAGCTAGGGACTTGGGGGTGTCATCCAACTTACACTTCAGAAGACATCAGGACTAGTCCAGTGTAAGTGCTTAAATCATTGGCCTTCCCTGCAGGAAAGCAATGTACCTGGTGTTCTTTAAAGTGAGAGGGGTCAGAAGAAACCAAATTCATAAACCCGTGGAAGAAAGCAGTAAACTGAAGGTGTGGGTGAGGAGCAAGGAGCGTAAAGCCAGCCTGCACAGCACTGCAAACGTCTAAGGACGTGCCCCTTGGAGATAATTCGCTAGCTTCAATTCTCTTTATTCTAAAAAAGACAGGCTAACTGGATAAAATAGGTTAAAAGGAAGGACCAGATACTCATAAAGTAAGGGCAGAGATGTTAAAGGAGAAGAAGAAGAAAACTAAGATTCTAATAATTAAAATTCACCTTGGAAGTACTTTATATACATGTGTGATATGTCATAATGAAACTCAATTTCTGTACAATTAATACACACTAATAATAAAAAGATGTTAAAAATTCACTTTGGAGGTAACAATTGGCTATTCAAAATTGAATTAGTGACAAAGGCAAGGTCATACTTTAAAGGAAATAATTAAAACGTGCCCCTCATCCCAATACATAATAAAAAAGCTGTCTTCCCTCAGATATTTCTTTTCTACCATAAGGCAAAAACCTGATGTCTGAGGTTTGTTTCAAATGGATCTGGGCCTGGCATTTCATAAACACCGAGGTGTGCACATTCTTGTTGGGCATGTATGTGGGCATTAGATGCTGCTGCAGCTGTCAGAACATCCAAAAAAAAAAAAAAAAAAAAAAGGAGAAAAAAGCATAGAGGTAAGTTCTGCTTCTCCTTGAATACAGGTGCAGGGTTGGAGTGGTGCTCCACATGGCGAGAACCCATACAGGTGCAGGGTCGGAGTGGTGCTCCACATGGCGAGAACCCATACAGGTGCAGGGTCGGAGTGGTGCTCCACATGGCAAGAACCCATACAGGTGTAGGGTCGGAGTGGTGCTCCATATGGCGAGAACCCATCTTCTCCCGTCTTTTCCACTGCACTTGCTCAAAGATGGCATTCCCACTGAGGATGCCCACCAAGCCCCATAGCCACTCAGTCTCTCATTCCAGACATCTTCAAGGAGACCCTGAGAAGAACAACACTTGACAAGAACAACACTTGACAATCTTGTAGCACAGCATCCAGCCATCTTTTAGCTCCTAGGCGTAATTCACCCAAAGTAATATAGAGTTTGCCACTTTTTAAAACCCAGGACTACTTCTCAAAATTTCTTTATGCAACAGGAAATTCTGAAGCCAAGTACCATCTCCCCAGCACATGCCACATGTCATGTGATACAGAAGGTAGGCTTGCTAACTGCTTCCAGTAGAACTGCCACTCAGTGTGCCCTGTGGTGCCCGAGCAGGCAGGGCTCTCTGACACATCATGTGGGATTTAGAGCTTGGGATTGACACTATTTTCCTAAATGATCAGTCTTGGCCCTGTGAAGGCTACCCTCGATTTAACTTACATTCTGCTTTCTACCACTTTGGTAGGGACTTAAGCCTAGCTTCATGAAGTAGATGATGAATGCAGTTTTCATTTTAGGCAAGCATGATGCCAACTCTAAATCAGCAGAATCCTGAAAACAAAACAAGGATCAGCAAACTATGCAGACACTGGCCCAAGCCAGCCTCATTGGAAAACAGCCTTTTACCTGAGAAATCCATATCCATTTGTTCCTAGCTCTGTTCATTTGTATGAAGTTGTAGTTTAGTGTTATGTAGACCTGCCTGGTGGCCAAAAACCTGAGCCATGATCTTTTTCCCTCCATGATCTTTGAAGAGAATGTTGCCTGACCACTGACACGGAAAGGGGAACTGGTGAACTATGAACTCCGCCATGGAGACTCAAGAGTACAGAAAAGGCCCTGATGATGTCTTTGTGGTATGTCCCATGCATCAAAAAATGGTTCATTTTGATATGTTAGGAAGAAATATCAATAATAGTACTGTTTTAAATACTATGTTGAGCTAAAACTAAAGATGAAGAATATTTGAACACACTTCTCAAAAACTCAAGAAATTGTTTAATATTGAAGATTGTATGCAGCAGAGCAGAGTATGTATTATTTTTATGTACTGGAAATATTTACTTAGACAGAACAGAACCTGGCCAACAAGCAATTTCTATAAAAGTTTGAGAGGATTACAATCACAGAGTGGATTCTTTGAGTATACAGGACTTTAGCAAGCAAGTTAGTAAATGTAACTAGGAAATCTTGAAATGCTATTAGTCAATATAGGAATGACAATGTGAACATTTTAAAAGTAAGATGAAAACCTGTGATAGGCTACTAAATTCATTTCTTGAAAAAAGCTTATGGATTTGTATGCATGTCATAAGGATTAAAATTGAAGTATCTAAGGATTATTTTCAAGAACAAAGCAACAGCAAATTAAACTCAATAGATCAAAACTAAGCATAAGAGTATATATTAAAGAAAGTTGAAATAGCCAATTTAAGAGAAAAATCAAGAAAGGCAAAAGTTGCCTGACAAAACTGAAAGTCCCTAGTAAAAGCATCATGAAAATATGTACCAGTTTCCATGAAAAAGAGGGTGTGGCCACAGCGAAATAATAACCAGAGTCCACCGCAACAGACATGATGCAGCCTTCCAGGCAGTCCTCCACGTATTAGGATAACTACATCAACAAATGTAAACCTACCCGGAAGAGTACTCTCCCAGCTTCTAGAGTCATGAGTGGATTCTTCCAAACACTTAAGGAACAGCTAATAGTTTATATAAAGTATGTTCAAAAATTAAAAATGAATGTGACCTAAATAATTCTGTAAAGTTAGCATAACTGCTAGCAATATCCTGTCAGTCACATTACAAGGAAACAAAAGCCAAGCTGACCTTCCTTCCTGGTGCATGCACGTGGAAGCCATACCAACCAAAGTAGAGCGAGCAGATTGGAGACTGTGGCATATGACAAAGGCAGTCGTGATCAATGAGGTGTACTGGGAACATGCCGCCTTAACATGGCAAACAATGGCTGGTGTCCTTTTAATGACAAGACAAAAACCTTGTTTCAAGGTTTTTGTCAGTTGAATTTCAGGATTAGGCAGCTACTAATATGCACCCAGAAAAGAAAAATCAATCAAATTAATCAAAATACTAATATATGTGTGCAAGCATACGCACACACACACACAACACAACACACACAGACACTCGCAAGTATACGTTCTGTCTTAATGCTTCAAAATATTTGTCTTGATGCCCACTGTGTCCACCTTATAATTCTTATAAGTAGTGACCCGCCCTCTCCTAAAATATAAGCTAATGTCTATAAATTAGTTTTGAAGAAACCCTTGTGGAATTTAGTCAGCCAGTCACTAACCATGATTCCCCCAAACTGCGTCACAACTGAAAGCAGTGGTGTCATGGCAACGCTTTATTGCTGTCCAGGAGGACTGGAACGCTGCATCAAGTTTTATTTCTGTGGGTCTTTTATTAGCCTTCTACTACTCGATCAGTGGACATCTCTAATAGTAATTTTTTTTTTCAGAAACTGGAGTTTGCAAGTCCTGCCTTGAGAATGTAATATTTCAAAAAACAGTCTAAGCTTGGAGAAAAAAAAAACCAATTACATGGACAGCATTAAAATGCCAAGCAGCGGGCTGAAGCGATTCTGGGTCGGTTTAAACCAGTGATTGATGAAACTCTAATCCAAGCTGAAGGAACAGCTTCACGACAAGCTGTGACCATTCCACACACTTCATTAGCTGCCATAATTAGCCTGGTGTTTCAATTTGTTAGAACTGGTGGGGACAATTTTCCTCAGAATGCAAACATCAAAACCAGGGTCCCTCCGACTTGAGAAGAGCCCAACGAGTGGCTCTCCAAGCCTCGGTTAACTGAGAGATTAATTACTGCTGATGCGAGGCTGTGCTGGGCCTGTCACTCTGTCTGTGTGCATTACTCCTAGCATTAGGGACAGACATGGTCTCGAGTGTACCACTCAGTCAAGCAATGCACATCAGAGCCCAGCGTCGCTTTTAATAGTCACAGTATTTTTGATTGATTTTTCTTCCTGTTTTGTGGATCCACGAGTCTCATCTATTTATTTGTATTAGAATTTCTAAATGGCTTTTCAAATGTTGGAAGATTTGGTTAATGTTCTTCCCTCCAAGTTGTGGTGAGGGTACAGAGACGTCACACATTTCTGTGGTTGTATGCAAACATCCCTCAGGTATGTTTAGGTATAAGAGCATGATACTTTCTGCAAGTGAGAAAGTGACAGAGAATATTGCTTGCTTTTTTTAAAAAAAAAAAAAGTCAGCTACTACTGAACTATAACTTTCCCCTTGAATTATGGATGCTCACTCTGACTTTCCATCATGTAAATTCATAATCAAAGTTGATGGCGGGAAGTCCCCTAGCTTCCTTATAACAGGTGTTTTCTTTAGTCCTTGGACCACAGAAAAGCTGATCTCAGATCAACAGCACACAGCAGACGACATCATGAAAGTCGCATCAAAGCTTTCATTGTTAATACTCTGAATTTGTATCAGTTCTTTTTTTCATTAAGAATACTTCCAAGATATGATGTCCACTCTGCGATTGTCAAATTCTCCTTCAATTGGCCCTTAACGAGTGCCCCAGGAGTGATTCCACGAGCTGCAGGCGCAGCAGACACAGTGGAGAACTGCTGGCCTTATAGTGCTGTGAGATGTTGGGTGCTTGAGAGCAGAAAGAGCTTGACACCACAGGACATGCTTGCCTGAGGCTCCAGAGGAAATTTTCTCCACATTCTGCCCAAATTTTCCCACTGTAAGCAAGTGGGCAAACATCCCTTTGTAGTTGTGTGACAAGACAGACAACGTTGTGTCTAGGGACACAAGGTGTGCCACAAAGGCCAGTTTATTTTTCTAATGGTCACATTTAAAATGTGACAAGAAACAGATGCAATTAGCTCTGTGTTGAAAAGTATCTTAAGGCATCTGAGGTTTTGTCATGTGTCATGGAGAGTTACAGGGTTAACCAAGTGTTTAGGATCTACAGTGTGTTTTATACTACTTGATGTCTTAAGATGGAGACACCACACTTAAAAGTGTTCACTAACTCTGCCATTAAAGATCACATAAGACAGATTTTGAGAATGAGGAAACGTCCCAACTTCCTGGAGCAGTTGTTTGCCATTTGCTGAGAAAATTCTAGAGTGCTGTGGACCCACATACTTGACAAAATGGTCAGTGAGGAGCCAATTTGCCTCCATCTTTACAAACATTCACCAGAGAAACACATAGGCCTTAAGACCCCAAAGCATTCTGTAGACATAAGACAGGAAGTCAACAGGGCTAAGAAGAATTGCAGATGGTGCAGGACACTGCACATGGCTGACTCACAATATAACACACACTAGGCCAGGAGGACAGTATCTAACCTTACACTTGAGTCATGTGAGGTGGGGTGGATAAACACAGGAGCATTTCCTTAGCAGAGATTTAGTCAGCATGCACCAATATAGTTGCAACAGTTACTGAAAACAGGAAATGCTTTCATTGTGTGCCAATAAGCAACTTCTGACTCAAGCCTTGTGCTCTAACACTCCCATGGCCTAGCCACAACAAAACCACTGTGGCACTGCAGTCTGTCCTAGTGGGGCTCTTTGGGACTACTGTCAATTTGATTATTTTTCTTTTATTATTTTATTTATTTATTTATTTATTTATTTATTTAATGTACATGAGTACACTGTCACTCTTTTCAAACACATCAGAAGAGGGCATCAGAATCCCATTACAGAAGGTTGTAAGTCACCATGTGGTTGCTGGGAATCAAACTCAGGGCCTCTCGAAGGGCAGCCAATGCTCTTAACCATTGAGCCATCTCTCCAGTCCTTGATTATTTTTCAAAAATGCTCTTACATATATACAGCATATTCAAAATTGTTGAATCACTCATTGTACTTTTACTACACACAGAGGGAAAAAAACCCTTACGTCCAGAATGATAAGATAGGAATGAGAATAACTCCTTGAATTATAAAGATTCTGCCATTAAAAATATAAAATATATTTTTCTGGAGTTCTGTTGTCCTCTGTGGACATATTTCACAGAGGTGATTCTTGTCACACACGCACATGACTTGATTTGCGAAGTCTGAAACTGCTTGCACCTGCTTGAAGATGTCCGTTTGGGAATAACTAGAATACAAGCAAAAGAAGCTGCATAGGATTAGAGGGCAATCGGGCAGCACATTTCCATGTGGCACACAGACTAGAGCAGGAAGCCTCATTCTCACCCTCGCCAACAGTGTGCCACACAGCACAGTAGAAGGGTAAGAAGTACCTATCTTCAGTGTGCTTCGGAATACATCTGAGAATAACTGACTCGTGGGTAGAACTCCATTCCGAACACATCACGATGGAGAGATTCCCACGGTTCGGCCTTTCTACAGGCTCCACAGGCTGCTTTCCTGTCTCCAAAGTGACTGAGAGTCCTCTCGTGTAACTCTAATCAGAAGGGTGTCCTGAAACCTCATGGCCAAGTAGAGTCCTGACAGGCTGTAGACACACAGCTGCTGTGCTGCTCGCTCAGGGAGGCCCCACCTTTCATCTGGACTATTATTTTTCCTTGCACATTAGCATGAATTTCTGCCCATTCTTTGGGACACCCAGCTTCAAAAACAGAACCTTTTGAGTGGCATTTTGTGAGATGCTAAAAAGTAGAATCTAAGTCTTAGATAAGAATTCAACTTTAATCTAAGGTTCAAAATCACTCAAGAGAAGCAGAAAACCATGGCCAGAACAATGTCAGGTGCCTGCTCCGGTATGCTGATGGTTAAAGGCAGGAGGCAGGAGCCTGCTCCGGTATGCTGGTGGTTAAAGGCAGGAGGCAGGAGGCTGCTCCGGTATGCCATGACGACGGTTTCACAATGCAGGAGGCTGCTCCGGTATGCTGATGGTTTCACAATGCAGGAGACTGCTCCGGCATGCTGATGGTTTCATGATGCAGGTGCCTGCTCCAGCATGCTGATGGTTTCACAATGCAGGTGCCTGCTCCGGCATGCTGATGATTTGATGATGCAGGAGTCTGCTCCGGCAGGCTGATGGTTAAAGGCAGGATGCAGGAGGCTGAGGCAGGGAGATCCCAAGCACAAGCCCAGTCTGGGGCTACACTGAGAGCTCCTGTCACAAAGCAATTCACTTATAGACTGAATTACTTACATATTCCTCCTTCTCATATACTTCACTGCAGTTACATTATGGATGATACTGAGCTGTCAGTAATCCATTTTAAAAACCCACTTACCTAAAGAATAAGATCAGGAGAAAATTGTATCTAATGGCCAATTCTAGAGGAAGTGTGCTAGTTAAGCTCACATTTTAAAAAGGGTCAAAGTGGGATTTCTGTGCAGGTGGCAAATCCCTGAGCATGCTTTTAAAGCCAATTTCTATGGAATCAACTTCCATGTCCCTTAAATGGTACCAAGATTTCTAACTTTCAGTTATGACAAATCACACTGACAGCATGAATGCCAACACGGTCAGCCGCAGCATCTACATGATAAAGGAAGAGACACAGTGTCCAAACAGCACGGCCTTGGAAAATGCAGCCTGTGTCCCTCGCAAAGGAGGTGACGTGGGCTCTGACTCCAGAGATGTTGCTTACCTAGGCATATGCTTATTTGGGGTACTTTTTTTCCACTCTGGAAAAAGATAAACTGAATCAAATTCACATGAAAGGCAAGTGCATTGTGACCTTTAACCCCATCACCTCTCATCCAGCTGAAAAAGCAGCGGTACTTTCATGGACATTTGATTTTCTACAATGTCTTTGCAAAATGTGAATTTATTTTCACCTTAACAAAACATAAACATTTCAGAATCATGATGGTAAAAACAAACAAACAAACAAACACATAAATAAGCAAATGGCCGTTGTTTTATTTGGCTTCTAGAGAATGAGTTGTCGGCTGGATGCTTTCACATCTTTCTTAAGAAAAGAGTGGAGCTGCCTCCATCTACACCCAGCAGGTGCGGCTCTTCCACAGCCCTCTGTACCCCATTCCCTCTGAGCAGGGAGCTTGCCTCCAGGGAGTGCTCTGACCCAGGGACTCAGGTGAGATTTCCATTTTCTCTCTGGTGACTTTCTAAGACGGGACCAGACAGGAGGCACAGGCAGCAGAAGCAGCAGAGCAGCTGGGACAGGGTTCTTCCTGCCTTCATCTGCACCCAGGAGGGACGGCTTATCTGCAGCCCTCTGAGCATGGGTCTTACCAGGAGAGAGCTGATCTCCCAGGAGTGCTGACACAGGCTTACAGACCCATAGGAGGAACAAGCTCCAGCCAGAGACAGCAAGAACATCTAACACCAGAGATCACCAGATGGCAAAAGGCAAATGAAAGAATCTTACCAACAGAAACCAAGACTACTTGGCTTCATCAGAACCTACCACAGCAAGTCCTGGATACCCCAACAGACTGTAAAAGCAAGATTTTGATCTAAAATCATATCTCATGATGCTGATAGAGGAATTTAAGAAGGACATAAATAACTCCCTTAAAGAAATACAGGAGAACACGAGTAAACAAGTAGAAGCCCTTAAAGAAGAAACACAAAAACCCCTTAGAGAATTACAGGAAAACACAACCAAATAGGTGACAAAATAGAACAAAAACCATCCAGGATCTAAAAATGGAAGTAGAAACAATTAAGAAATCACAAAGAGAGACATCTCTGGAGATAGAAAACCTAGGAAAGAAGTCAGGAGCCATAGATGCAAGCATCTCCAACACAATACAAGAGATAGAAGAGGGAATCTCAGGGGCAGAAGACATCATAGAAAACATTGACACAACAGTCAAAACACAAAATGCGAAAAGTTCCTAACCCAAAACATCCAGGAAATCCAGGACACAATAAGACCAAACCTAAAGATAATAAGTATAAAAGAGAGTGAAAACTTCCAACTTAAAAGGCCAGTAAATATCTTCAACAAAATTATAGAAGAAAACTTCCCTAACCTAAAGAAAGAGATGCCCATGAGCATACAAGAAGCCTATAGAACTCCAAGTAGTTTGGACCAGAAAAGAAATTCGTCCTTTCACATAATAATCAAAACACCAAATGCACAAAACAAAGAAAGAATAGTAAAAGCAGTAAGGGAAAAAG